>NC_067137.1:97587044-97927044 GCF_903995435.1 Acomys russatus
TGTTTAAAATTCGAGATTCTGGTTATTTTGGATCTCTTGCTTCCTATATACATTTTAGGATCAGAATGCCAATTTCACTTAAAATAAAGAGGCTTGGATTTTGCTACAGTTTAGGTTGAGTTTGTAGATCATGTCGATCAATTTAGGGAGTTCGCTGTCCCACTAAATCTTCAGTCTTCTTATTGGTGGACATGGGGTATCTTTCTAGTTTTTAGATCTTCTTTAATTGATTTCAAATGTTTTTTTGATAGCTTTTTAGGGTATTTGTGTTTTCTAGTTCTTTCATCTCTAAGTGTCTTATTTTTTGATGTCATCGTAAATAGATTTAAAATTTTTCATGTTTAGATTGTTTACTGCAAGTTAGTAGAAGAAATACAATTGATTTTTTTTAATTGACTTGATTTTCTGAACTCTTTCAGAACTTTGGGTAATTTATAGTGAGATTTTTTTTTAGTATTTTAGTTCTACTTGTTACAATGTCCCAAGATTTATGAATTAACCTGCTTCCACAGTGTATTTCCCTACAGTTTAAGGATAAGTGTGCAGCGCCTTTAAAGAGCAAATAATCCTGATGAAAATAGATGGGCTCCATTCTCTACTGGTCACTTTTGTCCTGAGTCTGAGGAATGGAACAAGATGAGGACCAGTCTCAGGTGTCCTCAGGAGGAAGGGGAAAGGAGTGAGAAGAGAGGGATTGCTGTTATTTTAAAAGTATGGCCCAATAAATGTTTATTATTAAGCTTATAATTATTATAATTATTATGGCAGTATTATTTAACTCACTTTCACAACCAATAAAGACACAGACACCTGATATATTTTAGCATAGCCTTATTATTAGGATTTTGCTTCAGTCTACCTACCTGTGATGTCATTGCCTACCTGCCATGGGGGCGTGGCCTTGCCCAGTACATAAAAAGACAGACCTACCTCGCCCCTCCCTCTTACCCCCTTTCTCTCTTGCCTCTCTCTCTCCCTCCTCCTCTCTCTCCCCCCCCCCCATCTCTCTCTGTGTCTCTCTGTCTGGGGTATCCTTACTCCCTTCCTTCCCTCCCATGCTCATTTAATAAGCCTCTATACAATATCTGTTGCCTGGCACCTTATTTCTTATTTTTTAAATTATTAAACTTATCACTTGGGCCAGGACAGATAATAACCCCCTAAGCCACCTTCCGTTCTTTCTCATCCTCTATCCCATGCCATCTGTTTTTCATACTTTCCATTTGGACCACCTCCCATCCATAATCCCAAAATACTTGTGAAGCTTGTTCTTCTGGACCATTTCTTTCCATGTGGAGCTTCAGGGTTCCTCTTCTGGGCCCATGTGGCCTTTTCCTATCCCAAGGTAATTCTCCTTTTTCCTCCTCTGGTACCTGTTTGCTTCTTCCTCTCAAAAGTCTTCCCTCCTTTAGCCATCAAGTCTTCACCACACCCACCTTCCTCAGGCCCTGCCCAGGTATGGGGGGGGGCTTTATTTATTAGTCAAATAAGAGAACAAGGTTAAACGGCAATACTTGGCGTACTTGACAGTCTGTAGTAAGAATCTCAGAGGAGGAGGGGTAGGGAGAGCAAGCAATTAACAAATAGAAAGCACCAGAACATACTCCAACAAGAGGGTTTTGGCAGATAGAAAGAATAAAGAGAGGGGGTAAGAAAGGGGAAATTAATATATGCTAATAAAATAAAAAACAACAGAAAGATGGAACATGAATAAGGTACGAATGTAGCAATGTTCTATAAAACACCCATTGTTTATAAATTCCTTTATTCCTTGAGATTACAATTCCATCATTTCCCCCTTCCCTTTCATAACCCTATCTCTAACTCCCGCCATTCTTCCAATCTCCCCCCAACTCCCACACCCTTTCATAGACCCGCCTTCCTTGCTTGACTGACAGAACTATATTGGATAGAAAGCTATCCATTTTACGTCGGATAGCCAATTGCTGTGGTCTTCCTTGAGGAAGACCGTGTCTCCTTTTCTCAGCTTTCCTCAGTTGCCTGTAGTTCTTTGTGTAGGGTGGAGGCCTCACGGGCTTTCTCCCATCCATGCTAGCATGTCTCTTGGTGTTGTCCTGTGCAGCTCATGTTTTGCAGTCATGCTGTGAGACTTTACAGATGTGGCTTTCGACATCGCTAAGAGACACATTCTCACAGCAACACCCCCGCTCCTCTGCCTCTTACAGCCTTTCTGTCTCCTCTTCCACAATGATCCCTGAGACTTAGATGTGGGAGTTGCATTCTGGATGTATCCTTTGGGACTGGGCTTCATGACTCTGCATTTTGATTGGATGTGGTTTTCTGTAATTATCTCCATCTATTGCGAAGATAAGTTTCCTTGAAGAGGGGTGAGGACCACATTTATCTGTGTGTATAAGGACAAATATTTAGAATGGAGTCAGGGACTCTGCTGGCTTATTAAAGGTGGTCCTGGAGTGTGTAATAAAGCGTGCTAAACAAGCCATGAGAGCAAGCCAGTAAGCGGTGTTCCTCCATGTCCTCTGTTTCAATTTCTGTCTTGATTTCCCTCAGTGATGGATTGTTACCTGGAAGTATAAGTGAATAAATTGTTTACTGCCAAAGTTGCTTTTGATCATGTTGTTTTACCACAGCAATAGAAACATAAACAAGGCATCTATTAAAATGGTTCTCTTGCAGTGATATTTAATCTAGTATTCTATGTGTGATAAGCTCATTATTCCAAGTAAAATTTCTCAGTGCTTTAAAGTGGCAGTGGTAACTTCTTTTATCTCACAGTCTTGTTGAATATAGTAACTTTGAGTTGGTTGTGTTCAGCATGCACCAGCTTGTGAGAGCCAATTTCCAAAAGAATTGGGAGATGGCTATTAGCCATTTAAAAATTAAGTTATATGACTTAAGGTTAAATTAAAACAAAATAAACACATGAAACTTACCTGTTTTTATTTAATATATTTTACTATTACCAATGTCCTTGATATTAGGACTATATGATGGTGTGACATTGCCCATTTCCAAGTCTTTTGATGTCACATCTATGGCTTGAATTGATAGTGGTTGGGTATTTACACCATGGAAATTGGCAAACAGAATAGGTCTCCACCTTTTGTGATGCCAGTTGTACATTTACCAGAGATACCATTGCTCTGCAATCATGTTGGTTGGGTTTAATTATTGAAGAAAGGGCATTTAATCTGAATTTTTTTATATAATATGAGTCCTTCTAGGATTGTTATCTTACTTCATTTTCTGTTGCTATCTCTAAACTACCTGAGACTGGGTGTTGACAGAACACAGAGGTTTATGGCATGGGAACTATGCTCATAGGGATGGCAGCTGTGAAGTCCAAGATCATGTTCAGATAGGTATCTTGTCTGCATCTGATGATGGCCAGCTTGCTGAGTCATAACATGATGAAGGCCATCACATGACACTGCAGAGCAAGCATGCCAGAACAAGCTTGGTTTTATAACAAAGCATCTCCCATGACAATCCATTAGCCCATAAGACTGACCCTTTCATAGAGGAGAGTGCTCATGACTCAGTCACCTGCTGCACTCAGGACAAGGTTTCCAGTACATGAAGTCTCAGGAATGCATTTAAGCCGTAACAGTTACTTTGAGGATTGAGTGTGTTAATACATGCTAAATGCATAGAAAAGTACTGGGAGCATGGCACCGTATAGGTGCTCTGATCTGAGCTAACTTGTCTTGTTAGGGAAGGATGTGACTGAAGATTATTCCATTCTGCCCCTCTTCTCTTAGCCGGACTTCACATCTGCTTAGTAATTTTCCCCTCCCAAGTCAGAACACAGGCTTCCTGAGAGAAGAGGTAGCTGGTTGCTTCTCTGCTATCTCTTGAGTCCCAACCACAGCCCACTAATAGACCAGTTGCACACTGACTGAGTTAGAGAAAAAATTGACTGTTAAAATCCCTCAGCACTGTGTGTGTGTGTGTGTGTGTGTGTGTGTGTGTGTGTGTGTGTGCATGTGCACACCTGTCTCTACAGCTCTGCTGTCCATCTGGTAGGAAACCCTGGGCTTGGCTTATTGATTTGAGAGTGAGGCAGTATTGTAGATCAGGCAGCCCTGAGCTCCCCATTGCACTGAGCCCAGCTGCCATGTGGCTGATCACTAGACCTTCCCCCTGCACTGGATAAAGCGGAAGTGTAACGGAATCCTATATCTGTGATGAGGCTTTGAACCCCTCCTTTTCCCACTCTTCCCCAGCTCTGCGCAATGCCTCATGGAATACATTTATGTACTGATTGCTTGTTCCTACAGCTGCTGTGTTGTTTAAAGAAGCCAGGGAGAGTCTTCTGCCTCAGAAAGGCTTCACCGGTGTCCATATTTTACCATTTGGAATTTGGTCCCCTGAGGTAAACGAGGGCAGCACCTGGGAAGGGAGGCATAATCTTAAGTCTGTAACGTTTCCACGTTGGCAAGCTTGTCAGATGGCCCTCCCTGCTTTCTTCTCGAAGTGGACATCAGTTCCTGGAGATGTATTGGAGGGAGGTATCGCTGGCTGCTGTCTGGTTCCCAAACCTGACTGTACTTTCAGAATCACCAGGAGAGCTTTTTACTTCATGTGCTGGTTAGTTTGAGCTCTACCTGACACAGCTAGAGGCATTTAAGAAGAGGGAACATCAATTGGGAAAATGCCCCACTGCATTAGCCTGTGGGCAAGCCTGGGGTGCATTTTCTTGACTGATGATTGATGTGGGAGGGACCAGTTCACTGCGGGTAATGCCTGATGGTCCTGGGTGTTGTAAGAAAATGAGCTGAACAAGCCACAAGGGGCAAACCAGTTAGCAGTGGTCCTCCTTGGCCTCTGCTCTAGTTTTTGCCTGACTTCTCTGGATGATGGACTACAGGCTGCAAGATGGTATACATCCTTTCCTCTCCAAGTTGCTTTTCATCATGATAATTTATCCCAGCAATAGAAAAGTAAACTAAGACAATTAGGAAACTAGTGGGTTAGACAGGTGACTCAGTAGTTAAGAACATTTACTGTACTTTCAAGGGACCCAAGTTTGGTTCCCAGCACCTATTTTGGGTGGCTCACAACTATGTGTCATCCAGCTCCAGGAGATCTGAAGCCCTTTTCTGGCCTCTGTGGCTACTCCTAACCCCACACACATGGCATACATCCAGAGAGCCATACATACCTATGTGCAGATAAAAATAAAACTTTAAAAGTTAAGAAAGCTTCATTTGTTATCAGTGGCTATCTCCCTACACCACATAAATGTCACTCATACAACCTCACCACACACACACACACACACACACACACACACACACACACACACACACACACACACACATTAAGAAAGGAAAAGGATTTGCCCGCCCTCCACATCCCTAACCATCCTGAGTAATCTTTAAAAGACCCAAACTTCCAGAGTCTCTTTTTACACCTGCAGAAATGGATTGTTCTGGTATGTTGGCTAGGACTCCTTTAAAAAAAAATCCTGTTCAGGTGATTCTAAATGTACAGGTAGGAGCAGATTCTTGTATGGCTGAAGACTGATATTTCACAGTGATTTATCTGTGTATTTCCACAGCCCTTTTGTGGGGGGGGGGGCGGCTTGGCACATAGCAGACATACAGAAGGTGCTCTGAAGAGGCCTGACAGTTGTGAGGACGTAAGCTCTGTGACTTACTGTAAACATTGAACAGACAAGTTTCTTCTTTATCTAGGAAAAGAAGACGGCTATTCCCAATGATGTGCTTTTTAAGAGCTAGGAGACACTTCCCACCCCCTCCCTTTCTCTTAGCTATCAGGACTTTGGGCAGTAACCAGAAAACATGGCAAGGCTCAGGGGATCTGTATCAGTCCATCTGGGGACAACACTAAGTTTCTTTTCAAGTACTAGCTTTGCTCTGCCTGCCATGGAACTGTCCATCTTGTGACAGTGGCTTTGGGCTTCTTCAGTGAAAAGCGTTAGGTGCTGGCTGGGCTGGAATTGCTCTCTTCTTTGCAGGTTTGTGTCTAGATCGATCGGATTCTTGCTCGGTATTTACAACTAGGGGACCAACTGAAGATAATTTCTAGGTCCACTTGCCCTAGTTCCTGAGGATGGTGGGGTGTGTGGCCTTGGAGGGAGTTCAGTGACCAGGAGGGGGCCTGCAGAGGGAGGTGGCAGCAGTGGCAGAGGCTACACTAGAGGCAGTCAGTCTCGGGAAGGGACATGGCCTGCCATCTTGACCTGTAGGAGAGAGAAAAATGGCTACTTACCTCATTGGTTGGCTAGAACCTGCTCTTCAATCTGTTTCTACTCCAGTTTTGATAATAACCATGGGAGTATATGTTCATAAGATGAACACATTTAAATCATATGATTGAACAGAGAGACTTTGGAGTGCTTAGGAGGAACAATTGCTCATTTATTGCCCCAGGTTTGACAATCCTGTAAGCTTTGTGACCTCCGTGAAAGGAAAGGATGAGACCTCTTCACCCTCCTGGGTTTGGTTCACTGTTTGGTTCTGGTTTAACTTTCACATGGGACTTTGGGTCTTCCTTCTTGTGATGGTGAGAGAGAAGGCTGAGGAACTCAGGTGCCCTGGGCTTGCTATTTTGAGAGGTAGCTATTCTATGTGTTAAGAATCCCTGGGCTATAGTTTCTTCATCTGTAGAGTGACAACTTTCTCAGGCTGTAGAGCTCATGAGAGAACTGACACAGTCATAAAGACATGTCACACTTTACCCTGTAAGTGATGACTACTATGGCTGTTGAGATTGGTATTTTCTCCTCTGCTTTAAGACGCATCACCACACCTAGCCCATACATTTTAATAATTTCAATATCTATTAAGTCACATTGTATCCTAAAGTCAATAACAACTTTTAGGTTGTGTCTCCCCCACAATCCACTCAAGAGCTTTTTTTTAAACCAAGGATGACACTAATAAACAGATTTCTCAGCCTGAACTGTGGCATCATAGAGTTCTGTCCCTTAGCTGGGATGATACCAAGTCTCCACATTAGCCCATGACTTTGAAAAATGAAGATTAGTAGGTGTTAAAAACGAATTAGCAGCTAATTGACAAAAATTATTAAGACAGTATTAAAGAATGTGAAAGATTTGCAGAAAGCAGGTAATTGTGAAAAATATTTCATGGAAGGAAAATATTTTGGCATCTCTGATTAGGGGGTCACTTGAGCAGTGTTTGCGGTCCCATTTGCTTAGTGTTCTGCCTCTCACGTGGAAGTTCCCTCCCCTATCATGGGGTTATCTGCCTTAGCAGACCTACTAGGGTATACAGAGTGGGAGCATTTGCCCCCTTGTGACTTATGGGATAGCACTCTCACCCTACCTCCTAGGCTATAAAAGGTTCTCAATTTAAAAATCAAATGAACGAACAAGCAAAGTTAGGGTCTAATCCAATGAACTGTAAGACATAAGAGAATAACAAAGCCTTGTGTGTTCCCCCATCCTTCCATATCTTTTTATTACTATTGTACGAAGAATTTGGAGGACCTATGTGTATCAGATATATGCGTGGGTGTTGTCTTATTTGAGGACCTGACCGATGTCACAGAGGGGAAAAAACCTTATTGAAATATTACAGAGATTTAACACCTTGTGACTACCAAATACCAAAGATAGCTCCTGACCTTCTTCGTTTTAAGGTGCTGGGTCATTAGCAAAGCCCATCTGTGGTTTTGCCCATCATTCCCATATCTGGTCAGAGTGGAAGAAAATGGTCATTTCATAAGAGCCAGGCAATATGGTCCGAGGATCGTGCTGTAGTACCTAAGAGATGCCAGCTTTGGTTGAGGGCATACCGGACGGCAGACACCATGACAAACACATGATTTGTGTTTCCCCATTTTCATTCTCATGACACTCCTGTGAGAGAGATTCTGTTACCAGTACTATTTTACCAGACTTTTAGAGTCTCAGGTTAATCTGAGTTCACACTCCTCTACAAAGGCCTTTTGGTAGCACTGGGAAAGAATTGAATACAGAGGCAGATGGGCTAGGAATGTCCCCTGGAGTAGCCTCGCCTACAGTCTCCTTTCTGGGGCGCTTATTGTACAGCTTGAGTGGCTGTCATTCATGTCTCTGTATTGACAAGTCCATAGCAGGATTTGGAAAACCTGTAAAGTGGATCAGATAATATTTTTGGCTTTGTAGACCATTAAGTCTGCCACAGTTCCCTGTTCTACTGTTTAATCAAAAGAGCCATAGATATTAATGAGAAGAAAGACATGACTATGTTCGAATAAAACTTTATTTTAAAAAAATAGACGATAGACTGGAATTTGGCCAGAGATTATGGATTATGGCTCATTATTTGAAAGGTTAATATGTTTCTTGAAGAAAGAAAACAGCCTCCTGGAGAGCTGCAATGAGGGGGACTTGATTTTGATGACGGAGTGTTCTCAAGAGAGATAGAGGTCAGTTATGTTGAATGAAGTTTGTGTGTGTGTGTGTGTGTCCTCATATGCATAAGTTGTGATCTTGTTAAACCACCCCAGTTTAATACTCCTTGTTATAGCTAATGCAAGTGTTTCAGCATGAGGCATGCAGCCTTGCAGCGAGAGAAGGAGCACATGGCATGGGCTCCCCCACAGCTCATTGTCAACTGTCTTTCAGAGATGGGTCCTTGAGCCCTGATGACCATGACTGTTGAAATAAGGACTCATAGAAGAGCTAGTCTTCCCTTCAAGATTAGATGCAGGTCAACCATACTTACCTTTATTGGTTATTTAGTGAGGGCAAAAGATACCAAAGGTCAAATCAAATTGGAGCATTGAGGGAAAGCAAAGAGAAGAATAACACATAAATACAGTCAGTTCCCATGCAGACTTCTAATGCCACCTCAGACTATCTGTCCTTATGGGTCTCAGATTCTCTGATGTTTCACATGTTCTTCCAGTTCTAGGACCTTCTAATTAGGTTTGATTTTAGCCGGAGGACATCCTATTCCTGCGTCATTGATGACACATGAGATTTGTCATTAGGAATCGTGTAGGTAGAGGCTCTCAGTCTCAACATACAAAGAGGACCCAGGGCACAATATGCCAATTAGTTTTACATAACTAAAAGTAAACACTTTATAAGAAAAATAAAGTACAGATTGAAGTCACCCCAATATTAGGAGCTGTCCTTCTTTCTGTCTTGGGACTGCCCCAGATGTGGCATTCATTACATGACATTTTTAAATGCAATTTTCTGTAATATACTCGGCCTTTTCTGGACACTAATTATAGACCCACACAGCCATAATGACAATTCTGTAACAAGAGGATGACTCTGTCACTGCAGAATAAGCATTGAAAGGTTCTGATGAGTACGGAGGGAGAGAAGTTCTAGGGCCACGCTGGGTATAGGGCAGAGAGCTATAGCTTCCATTGCCACAGGGAGGATGGAGGATGGGCACATAGTGCCCTTGTTCTCCCTAACCTCAGCAGGTGGCAACTGGTCTGCTGGTGGAGATGGGATGGGAGTGGGAGCTGGTACTTTCTTCTTGTTCTCTGCAGCTTCTCAGCCATCTTGGCCAATGATGCTTGTCCGTCACCACTGAGATCCAAGTCTAGCCACGTGCAAGGGGAACGTCTGCTCCCAAATCTTGCAGCCTGCAATGCCCTGCAGCCTTGTATTCTGAATGACTTCAGAAGCCAGGCATGGGGCCGCTGGCTATGTCTGTGTAAGGATGGAGTGGTGCAGGGTTCTGGTACCATTGGGATGCTGCCTGTGATGGTGAAGTTCAAGTGTTAACTTGACAGGGTTTAGAATCTATGTGCCTATGAGGGCTTTTCTAGAAAGGTTTAACCAACAAGAGAAGACTTACCCTGATTGTGAGTGGCACCATTCCCTGGTGGGGTACAAGATTGAATAAGAAGGAAGGGAGCCGAACACCAGCATCAATATCATCCTGTCTATCCACTGTGGATGCCACGTGACCAGCCACCTTACGTTCATCCTTGCTGCTATGACTTTTATGCAGTGACAGATTGTTCTTTCAAACTGAACCAGTGTAAATATTTCCTTTTTAGTTAGGAGAATATAGGCAGTAAGCTTTGAACCCCTACCAAGACCTAGCTGACAAACAGTTGAATGGAGAGTGAGATCTGACTCTCACACGAATTCTGGTGCCCCTTTTCTGACCATGTCCCCTGGATGGGGAGACCTGGTGGCACTCAGAGGAAGGATAGCAAGTTACCAAGAAGAGACTTGATATTCTAAGAGCATATATAGGGGGAGGAGGTCTCCCTCAGTCACAGACATAGGGAAGGGGAAAAGGGGAGAAATGGGAGAGAGGGAAGAATGGGAGGAAACAGGGGAAGGGCTAACAATCGAGATGTATTATGAATAAATTAATAAAATTATAAAAAAAGAAACAAGTAATTCAAAAATAAAAATAAATAAAAAATGAAAAAAAAATTTCCTTTTTAAATGGTGGCGCTTGTAAAGCATTGAGTCACAGTCGTGAGTAAAGTAACAACTAAAGTACTTGTTGCCCGCCTCCCCAGACAGCTGGTAAAACCAACTCATTGGGTATCAGGGCCTGTGAGTCTCTAAAGAAAGGCCTGAACAAAGAGGGGTAGTCACCAAGTTCATCACTTAGGCAGTCTCTCAGCGGAGTGTGGATTCCCTTGTCTTTGGAAAAGGATGGGTTTCTCCTGCTGCCACGACAGTCCTTGGACTTCCTGGACACGGCTGCTTAGCGCTTTGGCACAGGTGTTTCTAGCTGGACCTGCTTCTAACCTATTGTCATGACTGAAAATATAACAAGGGAGTGAGGACCTGTGTTCTAGATTAAAACAAGCGGCTTCAAATACAAAACCCTCTGTGGCTTGAATAAGAAATGAAACCTTTCTGCGCCTGCAAATGAGGGATCATATGGATCCTTGTCTCCAAATAACTCCACTGTCTACTTGCGGATATACTTTGTAGTACTCTTGTGATCCTCTCCAATTTAGCTGGCTTTCCTTAGTGTTGGGGTTAGCTGTAGTCCCAGGGAGAGTCTTAGCAATGCTGATTGCAGGAGCACTTGTGGCATTTCCTACAGCCTTCTTTGCTTTAGGTGACCCCATGAAGGGAATGGGCTCTGCATAGGGGCCTCCCTAGGAATTAGGGGTTTCCTGATGGTCAACAGAGACCCCGCCTCCTTCTTCCTCCTAGCCAAACTGGCTCTCCATCTCAGTTAGTCACACAGCCTTGGCTGTGACTAGCCCTCACATCTCTGAAGGCTAGTGGTTCTCAGGGTGGAAATCATCGACTACCTCACCAGTGTTGTGAACCTGCTTCAGACCCACTGCCATGTGATCCATCAGAGTTTCAGGCATAGTGCCTGGTAGAAGATATTTTATGGGGTGAAATATCTTTTCTTAAGCTCAAAGAAGCATTTATTTTTGAGGAAAATAAAACACTGGCCAGAAATATGAAAGTTATAAATGAATATGCAATGAGATATCTAAAACCTGTAACTGTCAACTTGTTTTCCTGTGCAGTGCCATACAATCTGTACTCAGTGTGGGCTGCAGGTGCCTCTTAGTGTGCTTGTCATAGGGTAGGCTGAGGCCTGACGCTAAGAGTATCGGGGCTTAGGAACTCTTCAGAGAGCTCTCTTGAGATCTTCTGCCTCTGGATGAGAAGTGGAATCTGCAGGGTTAGCAGTTTCGTGAGTGACTTGACATGCTCCCTGGAGTCAAGCCTCTTGGGATCCCCAAGTCTGAGCAGATGCCAAGTGGCAGGGATGGTTAACGAAAAACCAGGACTGCACATGGTGGGGTGGCAGCCTCCAATGCTGGCTAAACACAAAATCTGTCAACAAGCCTAAAAAATGCAAATAAAGATGCCTGGGCCCTACCCCAATACCTTGGGCCTGTTAGATATTTTTTATGAGGAGTGACATCTGGGTGTCTATTGTTAAAAAATTCTCCAGAGCATTCTAGTGACTAGCTAGACTTGAGCACCCTTGGAATAAAAGAGAGTGTACCGCACTGTGAATCCTCTAACTTTAACATGACAAACCTAAGGGTTGTGTTTAGCTTTGGATTTTGACTCAGCTACTTTGAATAGATCCCTGGATTCTGTAATTCTAACAAGCTCTGGGTAATTCTGACACCACTTGTCCACCAACCAGACTTTGAGCATCAGTGACCCTGGACTGGAAATGGTTGCCTTGGATCTTTAGTGATGTTTGTCCTTATTCTGATGTGACAGTGTTTTTTTTTGGGGGGGGGAGGGGGTGCTTTATGTCACAAAGGCTCCACTGTCACAAATAGATTTGTGTTGATTATAAAAGGGATTGGTGCTGTGAGTTTGGTCTCTTTTTCTTTGGCCCTTTTACTCTCCAACAATTGGATGATGTAGCAAAATGGCCATTATCAGATTCTGCCATTTTGGCTCTGGACTCCATTAGCCCTGAGGATTATGAGGAGTAAATTTCTTTTATTTTAGAAATTACCTGGTCCCTTGAAATCCAGTTATAGCAGCACAAAACAGACCAAGATTATCTGAAAGTCTTGAAAAGAGATACCAATTGGGTTTTCCCCAAAGGGCTTAGGATTTTAATGAAAGACCAAGGGGTTAGGGAGGTTTGGAAGGCTCAGTTTCCTATACTTGGCTCAACAACAGAGTGAAGTGTAGGCTATAGGCAGCTCCCCAAGGCCAAAGCTGCCTTGGGTATTTTCCTAGGTTTCAGGAAGAGGCCGACTTGTGCTGTTATTTTCCTCCCTGGATATACATTTCTTAGATAAACCCTCATGGTGCATTTCCATATTGTTCTGAGACTACATCTCTTCAGGAAGTCTATAAACTCCCTGGCATCTTTAATAAGAATACCCTAATTTCTTAAACCACCAGAATGGATTCTGTGGTTTGCTATTGAGAACCCTACCTGACATGTGGGCAGAGGGAGGCAGGGCTCAAAGCCACTGAGACCTGACAGGCTGGCTATTGAACCAGATGCATGCTGAGCCAGGATACTGGGAATTTTAAGTTCTTTATCCTACAAATGTGCCTAGAATTTATCTCATTATATTATGGTTTGTTTCATGTTCACTGTTTGATTGAAAACCTCTTGAGGGCAGGATTGAGTCTTGTTTGATATTTTCATTTATTTGTTCACTCGGTAAATATTTATGGGATGTCAACCAGTGTTGGGTATCTGGTATCTGGTCTGACTGAACCTTTGGCTAGAGTGAAGGGAATTCCTCTGATTGTCTTGGGATGGGACTAACTGGGATTCTAAAGAAAGGGACATAGGAAACCGAGGGGTCAGTCCAAAGCATTTAGAGGAGAAATTCCTTACCAGTTCTCATGAGGAGAAAGAGCTGTAATGTATGGCTATAGCAAGGAGGGGTTAAGTAATAAAAACTGCATGAAAGTTTGATGAATGTGGCTCAGGGCTGGCATTAGTTCTTAGTCCTATTTTTAAGCAATGGCTGAAACACCTATCATTGCCTGGCAATGCTTAAGACATGGGATTGGTGTCAGGCTGCTGGGGAAAACATGAGCGGGTCCTTAAGGAGACACACACCTCTGGGCATCTCTCTGAGGCAGTCTCTAGATGGAGTAACTGGGGAGGGGAAGACACACTTTCATGAGCCGGAGTCCTGGGCTGATTAAAAAAGAGAGGAATTAAGTTGATTGCCAGAGTTCATTGACCTGCGCTTTCTGACTGCAGAGGCAATGTGACCGGCCGGCCGGCTGCCTCAAACTCCTGCTGCCATGCCTTCCCCATCACAGTGGGGTCTCAAATCAGACGCCAGAATAAACTCAAACCATTGCCCTTGCCAGGTATTCTGCCACAGAAGTGAGAAACTACACAGTTTACGCTCGGAGAGAGTTCCTTTAAAAAGCCAGCTTGCCTCTGTCTCTTATGTAGGCTCTCTTTACCAGGTGCCATCTGCCATGCAGTACAGAAGAAAGCTTTCACCAGTGATCATGCTCTTGGGATTCCTAGCTCTGGAATTGGGACCCAAATGAAAGTCACACTCTTTGCAAGCTAGCAGGTCTGTGATATCTGGTCATGTCAGCAGAGAATGGGTTATCTTGGGATAGGACATCACCATCTCTTTGTGAAGAATGACATTCTGCCATAGCACGATGGTTGAAGATTCTTCCTACTGCGTGAACACTACAATGATTCAAATGTATATATACATGTATGTTAGCAAAAGGCTTCCTTCTTCATGTGAACTACATGTTTGGGGCAGGAGGCAAGAAGCCCTAAGGTAGATCTAAAGTTCTTGGGCTCTCGGGTTGTGTCTGTACGAACCTGGCCGTGAGGATGATGAACTTGTTGCTGCAGCAGTGGAATGAGGAGACCGAAGTGGACTGTCATTCAAGGCATGTATATTTACACACCAATGCTGGCAGCAGCTAACATTGACTCTTATCAAATGCCAGGTCCAGAGCTAAGCACAGAGGTGAACTATCACAGCAACTTCAGAACTTATCTCCATAGCATTCATCAGATGAACAATGTGATGAGGCTCTCCAGGAGTGCCTGGCTCCCAAGGGTTCTAGAGTTTATGCTTCTGCACACTCGGTGTGCCACAATGTTTGCTCACTAAAGATGTGGTTGAGATTTTTTTTATTTTAATTTTTTTTATTTAATTAAAAATTTCAGATTACATCTCAATTGTTATACCATCACTTGTATCCTCCGATTCCTCTCTCCCTCCCACTTTCACCCTATTCCCCTCTCCTAGGTCTAAGACCTCCTCCCCCACTATATGGTCATAGGCTATCAAGTCTCATCTTCGTAGTGGCTGAGATTTGAATACAGGTAGTCCAGTGCCAAAGGGGACCATGTGCTTAATCTAGAAATCAGAAAGCTGGACATGGTGGTACACACTTGTAATCCCATGTACTCAGGGAGGCAGAGGCAGGCAGATCTCTGTGAGTTTGAGGCCAGCTTGGTCTATAAAGTGAGTCTAGGATAGCCAAGGCTACACAGAAAAACCCTGTCTTTAAAAAAAATCTAGAAATCAGAGAGGATCAAAATAGAAATACTCATCTGGGCAGTGATGGCCCATGCCTTTAATCCCAGCTCTTGGGAGGCAGCGGCAGGCAGATCTCTGTGAGTTTGAGGTCAATCTGGTCTACAGAGTGAGTTACAGGGCAGCCAGAGCGGTTACACAGAGAAACCCTGTCTCGAAATATCATCACCACCACCACTGCCGCCACCACCACCACCACCAAAACCAGAATAGAAATACTGTTCCTGTCCTGTCATTAGCCACCCTGCACTTAGAAGACAGATCTAAATAAGCACAGGTGCCCTGAGTCAAGGTGAGGTTAAGATGACTAAACCAAACTGTGTTGCATGTGTGTGAACTACCAGACATAACACTTAGCCACACAGTACACCTTGGTGTACCAGTTGCTTTCTGTCGTGATTGCAGAGTGGACCGGAAGCTCCAGTTTGCTGCTGCTGTTCTTCATTCTAAGAGTGTTGTTACTGCATATTGTCCAGGGGAGATGGACCAGTGGATAAAGTGCTTGCTGTGCAAGTGTAAGGACCAGGGTTCAGATCCTCAGGGCACACATGAAAGCCAGGTAGGAGCAGTGGCCCACCTGTAATCCTAGGAAGGCAGAGAGAGATAGGGGATGTCCAGGGCAAGCCAGCTCATTAGACTAGCTGAGTCAGAAGGAGACCCTTTCTCAGTAAATGAAGTGGAGAGCAATTGAGACAGAACTGACATCAGCCTCTGGTCCCCATGTGCACACACATGTACATAAGCGCATATGCACATCACACCTACCTACATGCAAACATTTAGACACACTCCTCCTACTCACCCATCAAAAGAGAGTATTGTCACATTATCAAAACTGAAAACACCAAGTGTGGCTTCTACTGAATACATATTGCTTTCACTTCATTATAGAACCAGAAAGTCAGTAATTGAACCATTGTATGTCAGGGGCATATGTTATAACTAGCTATTCATGCCCGGCCCAGATGTAATGTATGGCAGGTTCTGCATATACACCCCATGGCTTGGGGTGCACTCTCTGTCTGGTCTGAAAGCAGTGGCACACTGGTCTTTCTTGTGAAATTCAGGCTTTGCCTGACAGATGCATTTCACGACACTAATAAACATCCACATCTACCTGGAGCACTTAGCAAATGCTTCATGAAGCGTTCCATTGCCTCGTCTGCAAGCCCAGGGAACATTAACTGAAACACACACAAGATGGAACTGACGACGTCATTATTGGGACTGATGTACAGCAACTCCAGCCAATCTGTTTTTATTTGTGGCACTTAACATTTCACAAAACTGAGCATCATAACTACAATCCACAGAGGCACCGTTGTTTTTTATTTAAACTCATAAATGTGCTAACGCCCATAAAGGCTTATTTCCTCCTCTGAAAAGTAAAACATGCATAGAGGAATTGAGATTTCGACATCCACCAAGACAAGGGTGCTCAGCTTTCCAAGCACCATGCTTTGGATGGCTAGTGGTGGACGGTGGCAAACCAAAGACAGAGGTAGTGAAGTTGGGTGGGGGAGGATAAAAGACACTGATGTGCTTAATTTATTTTGCTCCCTTTGAAGATGAGAGGAGTTGGGAAGATGGAGTCGAGGGCAAGAGGATTTGCTGAGAGTAGAGTTCTAGGAGTAAGGGGCAGCCTGATCTTTAGAACATCTTCTCTCTGCCAGAGTGTGCTTTGTGGGTTATTCAGTCAGGTGCAATGTTGAAGGGGCCACTGCTTTAGGAGACCTTGATTTTTCTATTAGCAAGCCAGATCTCAGACATCCTCATCTATAACCAGGGTACCTGTTTCAGCCTTGACTGGTATTAAAACCACAGTTAAAAAAACTTTTTATTGATTGTGAATTTCACATCATGCACCCCAGTCCCACTCCTCTCCCCATCCCCTTGTATCCATTCCCTCACCTTTGCAACCTCTCCCCCAAATAAAACACACACACACACACACACACACACACACACACACACAACAAAGCATAGAAAACATTTCATCATGGAAGCTGTAGTGTGTCACAGTGTGTCCTACAGTATAGCCCTCTGTCCACACATCTTCACTTGCAAATGTCCATTGCAATGAACCATTGGACTGGATGGAGGCCTGGCTTTTGTAAAACCATCAGGGTTGGATACCCACCAGGGCTCCTCCCAGTTATCCTGTTGTTGCTCCTGAGTCATGGAGATCCTGCAGTTTTGAATTGACAGGACTTGCTCTTTCACACCTCACAACGGTTCACAAGATGATGTAGATTTTGGAGCCTTGGAGATGGGCCTGGGTGGTAGCTGTTGGCTCAGTCTTATTCACACCACCAGGGTGAGCTCTCCAGCACTGCTCCAGCTAGGTCACCCAATGCCACCATTGGCAGGAGGCAGGGTCAGCTCTTTGGCTCTCACGCCCTTGGGGCTGGCTCACCTGCACCCTAGCCTCCAGAGCCAGCTCCACTGTGCTGCCCAGTCAAGGCATGAGGCCCACTCTCCCACATGCTGCAGCCAGCAAGGGGCTGGGCCAGCTCTCCTGCTCTCACAACTTTTGGGCTGGCTTACCTACACCTTTGCCACCAGGGCCGGATCCTCTGTGTTATCCAGGTAAGGCACAAGGCCCGCTTTTCGGAGTGCTACAGCCGATGAGAGGCAGGGCTAGCTCTCTAGCTCTCACAACTTCAGGGCCGGCTCTTCTGACTGTGGCAGATGGCAAGGGTTGAGGAGAAGGGGGAGAGAGCATCACCTCGTGCCCTCTCCACCTCAAGGTAATTGAGATGCAGGGCCAGCTCTCCCCTGCCCATGCCCATGGGGCTGGCTCAACTGTAACTCCTCTATCACTGCTAGCTCTGCTGTGCTGCTCAGGCAAAGTGCAGGTCCCACTCTCCCAAGAAAGTAAGTTTTTTGTTTTGTTTTTAAGCTCTAGAATCAAGCTCTGTGGTTTGACATTGTAGCTTTGCCACTTGTAAGGGTATAGCCTGTGGCAAATGACTATCCCTATTTGAGGTTCAGTTTTGCCCTTGGTCCCTAACGAGGTGTCAATGGTACCTTTCTCTGGCTCTTTCCTATACCCTCACCCCTCTATCTTTCCTGTTTGCTACAAGGTGAATATCCTCTGTTAAATGCTCCCAAATCCGTGATGCTCTCTGCCTCATGATGAGGTCAGAAACCATGGACCCAACTATAGTATAATGAAACTCTCTGAATTTGTGATGTTAAAAAAAAAAAAAACAACCCAACCTTCTTTTAAGATACTGTTATCTGTTATTTAATCACAGCTATTTAAAAACCACTAACACACCATGTATGGGAGGAGCTTATAGGCTTCTGCTTTGAACTCTTTAAATGTGACTGGTCTTCAGCCTTCTATAAATCCTAAAGTCGTATAGCTGATGAGCAGCCATGGTGTAGCTTTGAGCAAGAGACTTCTGGACTCAACTGTTCTGGTGCTGCCTGGCTCCTGGGATGACCAGGTGTTAGGTCCAGGGCCATCTGGCCAGGGAGGGGAGGTGACCTAGAATATCTGAGGCCTCCTCACTCTGAAAATTGTTTCTTTGGGTTGTCACTCTCTCTCTTGGGGACCCTTAGCCAGGGGGGCCTCAAGACTTAAGCTTAAAGTGCAGCTTCCTGATGACGTGTAGCTTGGCAGGTCTGCCAGCCAGAATCTCCAAGGTGTGAGGCAAGCAGGCTGGATCTAGAGCCTGGTTGATGTGGCACTGCAGGTCTGCTATGATTTAGCCAGGGGTGGATGGTTGGTGCCCTTGCCTATGGGTTTGGCCTTATTTGCCAGTCACACTCTTCGTGGGTTGTGCCTACTCTTTCCTGACTTTCACCTCTGTTTCCTCCCTTTCTCATCTTCCTCTGAACTCTTCTTTCACTTGCTTTCCCCAGATGGTCTCTGTGCATAGATAACCTGACCTGGGTTCTGTCCAGAACTCAGCTGTGTAGGGTCTGGAAGGGGAGCCTGGACCACGAGCTCAGGACAGCTGACCATTCTGTGCTCTCCGTAGACGCATTCCAGCGCTGACTGCTTGCCCACCCTTCTGACCACAGAACCAGGAATTTTAGTAAAGTTGGATGAATATGGGATTGATACCTAAAATGAGCCATGAGAGGTGTCTGGGTGTATTTTATTGGAAATCTTTTAGTTTGAAGAAAACTAGCTCAAAGTAAAAGCATGAAACAACAACCCCCAAAACTAAAACAACAACAACACAAAACAAAAAACAAGAAAGGAAAGAGAATGGGGGCATTGGTGTTACTGCCAAACTCTAGACGAACTGAACTGGAAAAGGATCTCAGTTCTCTAGATGTCACTGGAATCTCTTTATCTGCTTTGCATTTGTTCCTCTCCCCATATTGACAAAATGGCGCTAGTGTTCTAGAATCATACCCATCCGAAGAGAGGTTTCATATCAGAGATATATTTGAAAGAAAAGAGAAGGAAACTTGAAAATCAGACCTGGCGCAGGTGTGAGTGTCCTTGAATGCTGATGAGCATGTCTGAAAGGGTGGAGCTACAGACCTCAGGCAACCAGAGAGGTACCTATTTTTCCCAGGAGGTACTCTTGGCCTCAGTGAGGGTGTGGCCCGCAAGTTAGTGGAGATTAGCACTAAATGCTTCCTCTTTTGTCCTGCTTTGTGCCCAGAACCGGAGTATGGTTTCTGTCAGGCAGTTTTAGAGTGTCTTCTTCTGGGAAAATCTGGGTCTTCATATAATGCTGTTCCAGGAGAAGTTGGAATCAGATAATCTTTTTGTGCCGTCTATGGAACACTTGATCATATCTCATGGGAGGTAGATGGGTGGGACCCACATTAGATAGTTATTCATTCAAAACAAAGTTATTGATTATCTACTACATACAAGTTAAATCCTATGGGACCAAAATATGAGTATAACAAAATTATATCACTTATGACCTTTCACTGCAATGAATAGAAATTGACAAGCTAAATGGGTAAATACTAGGAAGGATTATTGCATGGTTGCTAGAATTATCAAAGGACACAGGCCCTGGAAGAGCATCTGTCCTGCTATCAGGAATCTTGAAGGACCCTAAAGACACCCAAGCCCTTTTCTTTTAAGACCCAGTGGAGATTAGTGGCTTAGGACTGGCTCAGGTGGTAGGGACTTAGTGGACACAGGCATCCTTGGGAAATGGGCTATTCCTGTAGAGAAGGAAAGCCACTCTTGAGAGTCAGGTGTTTATCCCAATCGACATTTACCACAGAAGAGTCTGATTCAGAAGCCTCTAGACTAATCCTGCTTTTTCTTGCTCTGAGGAAGTTAAGGAAGGCTGGTGAACAAGGATTACATTTGGTGACTCAGTTTTCATGTCTGTGTAGTAAACTATTATGTTTCTTGGGAGATTATTTGCTCCACATGGCTGGAGAAGTTCATCCCACCTCCAAACAAAGGAAGGTAGGTGAAACCTATTCCATTCATTTCCAGTCCATTTTCAGGGCTGGCAAGCCCCACACAGTATTCAAATGACGCAGCAGGGTTGTGGGGCACGGGCTCCCTGGGGGATTGCTCATACTTCTTTAAGAGACATCTTTTAGGATGCTTCATGGTAGCATCTGTGGCAGGTAAGCCACTGAAGGCTTCTCTTACATCCCCTTTGATCTACCATCAATTGCGTCTGCGGTCATACGTTTTTCCCTTTCTGGACAGTGTGACTGGCATTTCTGTTGTAAGTGGGTCACAGCCTAAATAGGTCATTTTGGTTTCCTAAACGTGGTAATCCTGAGATGGGCTGAGCAGGAGTGGGGGAGGGAGGAACACATCACTGGGGTTGGAAGGGAGAAGGGAGAGTAAGCTCAGAGCTTGGGATCCCACTCCTAAGGGTGTGGAAATCTGATAATAGTGGCTATGGGCTTTGAACCAAGTGGAAGATGGTGTGTGTAAGAATAACCTACTTCTGTCTGACCTGGTCTGTGATGGTGATGAGAACAGGCAAGGACCCTGGGTCTCCTAGCAGCTGCAGACATGGGAGAGGACTAAGGAAAGAGGAAAGGGGGTGAGGGGCTGTTAAAGGCAGAATTGTGCACCTCAAAATCACATATTACAATATTTCAATATTAACCTCCAAATAAAGCTGTATTTGGAGGTACAGTCTTTAAGAAAGCTAGAAAGTAAAAATGAGGTCATTGGAATGGGATCCATGCCAATGTGACTTGTGCTCTTACAAGGAGTGGACATTTGGGCACAGACACATGCCCAGACAAGACCATGTGTTGATAGGCAAAGGCAGTATGTTGTTAACCAAGGAGAGTGGCTTGGAAGAAACCAGTCCTACTGTGCCAGCTCCTTTTCCTAGTGCTGTGATCAAGTACGTTAGAAAAGCTACTAAGGAGAAAAGGATGTGCTGTGAATTGTGATTTGAGGGAGCTGTCTACCTTGGTAGGGAAGGTGTGGCAGTGGGGGTGTGAGGTACCTCACATTGCATCCACAGATAGGAAGTGGAGAGATAAACACTGATGTTCACCAGGCTTTCCTGCCTCTACCCTCCACCACACTTTTATTCAGTCTGGGCATCTAGCTCATCTGTAGGATGGGGCTTCTCAGTTAAGCTTTCTTGGAAACTTCCTCACAGATATGTCTAGGATGGAGGCTCCTCATAATTCTAAAGCTGGTCAAGCCAGAAGTGGATATTAGCCATCACATGTCCTGACACCTTGGCCTTGGACAGCTCACCTTTAGGATCACAAGGAAATATTTCTATTGTTAAAGCCACCCAGCCTGTGGTGATTTGTCATGGCAGCCTTTGTGGACACACAAAGCTGTCACCAGGTAATATTTGTATTCCTCTCTATCTTCTTACCTGTGGCTAAACTCTTGGCTTTTTTTTTAACTCTTACAGGTTTTGAGGAATGAGTTCTTGGAAAGCATTGGTTTCTGAGCTACTGGAAACAGTTTACACTTCTGTTTTCCTCACCTTAGGAACTTCCCTACTTGCTGAGGCAGCCTAGACAGACCAAGAAAGGCTGGCCTCCTTCACAGCCATTGGACCATTTATCTTCCTGTTATGTATTCTGGCAGACCCTTATGCCATAGGGTCATGCCAGGGCTACCAGCTTTCCTGAGAGGGTCCAGCACTTTAGTTTTGTAGGCAGGAGAACTGGCATCTCATGTGCTACTGAGCTAAAAGCTTGCTGAGTCTCTCAATGTGGGAATCTTAGATTACTCTGATCTAAGACTTTCTGCACAGCCACACAGAGTGATCAGAGACACTAGAAAAGGTATCCCACCTGGCTTGCCAGGTTCCTCTGGGCAAACCCAGCAGTGGTGAAGCCTGCCCTGGGTG
Organism: Acomys russatus; assembly: GCF_903995435.1. Lineage (NCBI taxonomy): Eukaryota > Metazoa > Chordata > Mammalia > Rodentia > Muridae > Acomys > Acomys russatus. The sequence continues at coordinate 97,609,280 of NC_067137.1, forward strand.
CCCATGTACACCTGTGCATACACCATTTCCCAGGCCCCAGTTCTACCTGAAATCCTGGAAACTGGCAGCCATCAGGGACTACCAGGTGAGACCCTTCCCCCAATACCTTGCTTTCTGGGCTTCTCTGGGCAAACCCAGCAGTGATGGGTTCTCTTCGATGCTGTCCATGTGCTTGCCATTTCCCAGGCCACAGCTTTACCTGAAGTCTCAGAGACTGGCAGCCACCAAGGACTATTAGAGATGGCGGCCAACAGGGACCACCAGCGGGGCAGGGATCACAAGAGGCCTGCAGCCATCAGGCCTTACCAGCTCTACCTGCAATACCAGAGGCCTACTGTCATTAGGGACTACCAGGCCTTCCAACACCAGGGACAACCAGATGGCTAAAAGCTAGCATAAAAAAAACACTAAACAGAACCCAAGGCAACATAGCACCACCAGAACCCAGCTATCCTACTACAACAAGCCCTGGATATCCTAACACATCTGAAGAGCAAGAAAATGACCTTAAATATAATCTTATGAAGATGATAGAGGCATTTACAGAGAAAATGAGTAAGTACCTTAAAGAGATATGGGAAAATACAAGCAAACAGGAGAAAGACATGAACAAAACTGTTCAAGACCTAAAAATGGAAATGGAAGCAACAAAGAAAACACAAACTGAGGCAATCCTGGATGTGGAAAACCTAGGAAAGAGAACAGGGACTACAGAAACAAGCATCAACAATAAAATACAAGAGATAAAAGAGAGAATCTCAGGCATAGAAGATACAGATACATCAGAGAAAATGATAAATCTAAAAAATTTCTAACACAAAGTATCCAGAAATTTGGGACACAATGAAAAAACCAAAACCTAAGAATAATAAGCATAGAAGAAGGAGAAAATTCTCAGCTCAAAGGCACAGATATTATCTTCAACAAAATCATAGAAGAAAAATTTCCTGACGTAAAGAAAGAGAGTGCCTATAAACATATAAGAAGCTTACAGGACACCACATAGATTAGACCAAAAAAGAAACTTCTCCCACCACATACTAATCAAAATATTAAGTGTAGAGAACCAGAAAAGAATATTAAAATCCACAAGGTATAAAGGCCAAGTAACATATAAAAGCAAACCTATTAGAATTCCACCAGACTTCTCAATAGAGACTTTAAAAGCCAGCATGGCCTGGGCCGCTATCATGTAGACCCTAAGAGACCACAGATGCTATCCTAGACTACTATAGTCAGCAAAATTTCAATCACCATAGATGGAGAAAACAAGATATTTCATGACAAAATCAAATTTAAACAACATCTAATATCCTATAGAGGCTATTAGAAAGAAAACTCCAACACAAGGAAGGTAAATACACCCAAAAAATCACAGGAAATAAACAATTTCACACAAGCAAACCAAAAGAAGGGACACACACACACACACACACACACACACACACACACACACACACACACGCACACGCACACAGACATACATCAAATTACAGGAATCAATAACCATTGGTCATTAATATCTCTCAATATCAACAGATTCAATTGCCCATAAAACAATACAAGCTAACCTAGGGTGTGGAAACAGGATTCTTTATTCTGCTACATACAAGAAATATACCTCAGCAACAAATACAGTTATTACTTCAGAGTAAAGGGCTAGAAAAAGGTTTTCCAAGCAAACAGACGCAGCAAACAAGCAGAAGTAGGCATTCTATTATCTACGAAAATAGACTTTGAAACAAAAGTAATCAAAAGAGATGGGGAAGGACACTTCACACTCATCAAAGTAAAAATCCACCAAGATGATGTCTCAGTTCTGAGTACCTATGCCCCAAATGCAAGGGCACCCACATTCTTAAAAGAAACATTACAAAAGTTTAAATCACGCATTAAAACCCACACATCAATGGTGGAAGAATTCAACATGCCACTCTCACCAATGGACAGATCATTGAGACAGAAACTAAATAGAGAAATAATGAAACTAAGCAATGTTATGAATCAAATGACCGAACATCTACAGAACACTTCACCCAAACACAAAAGAGTATACCTTTTTCTCAGCACCACATGGAACCTTCTCCAAGATTGACCATATACTCTGTCACAAAACAAGATGCATCCCTTGCCTCTTCTCAAACCACCATGGACTAAAGCCAGACCTCAAGAACAGGAACAGCAGAAATCCTACAAACTCGTGGAAACTGAACAGCTCTCTTTTCAATGACCACTGGGTCAGGGAAGAAATAAAGAAATTAAAGGTTTTCTAGAATTCAAGGCAAATGAAGACACAGTATACCCAAATTTATGGGACACAATGAAAGCAGCGCTAAGAGAAAAGTTCATTGCACAAAACACCTTCATAAATAAACTGGAGAGATCTCATACTTGCAACTTAAAAGCATACCCAAAAGTTCTAGAACAAAAAGAAGCAAACACACCAAAAAGAGTAGGTGGCAGGAAATAATTAGACTCAGGGCCGAAATCAATAAATCAGAAAAAGAGAACAATACAAAGAATCAAGGGAACTAAAATCAGAAATGAAAAGGGGGACATAACAACAGACACTGAGAAAATCCAAGAATCATTAGGTCTTACTTCAAAAGCCTGCACTCCACAAAACTGGAAAAATCTAAATTAAATGGATGATTTTCTTGATAGATCCCCCTTACTAAAGTTAAATAAAGATCAGGTAATCTAAATAGTCCTATATCTTCTAAGGAACTACAAGTAGTCATTAAAGGTCTCCCAATCCCCTCTCCCCAAATGCCCAGGGCCAGATAGATGTATTATACAATTCTACCAGACTTTCAAAAAATATTCCTCAAACTATTCCACAAAATACAAGCAAAAGAAATACAAGCAAAGAAACTCATTCTATGATGCTAAAGTCACCCTGATACATAAACCACACAAAAATTCATCCAAGAAAGAGAATTTCAGAACAATATCTCCCATGAACATTGATGCAAAAATACTCAATAAAATACTAGCAAACCAAATCTAAGAACTCATTAAAACATTATCCACTATGATCAAGTAGGCTTCATCCCAGGGAAGCAGGGATAGTTCAACATATAAAAATCCATCAATTTAACCCACCATTTAAAGAAACTAAAAGAAAAAAAACCATAATCATCTTATTAGATGTTGAAAAAGCCTTTGGCACAATCCAACATCCCTCATGATAAAAGCCTTGGCGAGATAAGGGATACAAGGCCCATATCTAAACATAATAAAGGCAATATATAGCAAACCAATAGCCAACATCAAATTAAATATAGGGAAACTTAAAGCAATTCCACTAAAATCAGGGACAAGACAAGGCTGACCTCTCTGTCAATATCTACTCAACATAGTATTTGAAGTTCTAGCTAGTTCAATAAGACAGCTAAAGGAGATCAAGGGGATACAAATTGAAAAGGAAGAAGTCAAAGGATCTCTATTCACAGATAATTTGATAGTATGCAAAGTGACTCCAAAACTCTACCAGGGAACTTCTACAGGTGATAAACACCTTTAGCAAAGTGGCTGTATATAAAATTAACTCCAAAAATCAGTAGCCCTCCTTTATGCAAACAATAAAAGGCTTGGAAAGAAATTAGGGAAATGACACCCTCACAATAGCCAAAAATCAATAGAAATATCTTGGTGTAACTCTAACCAAGCAAGTAAAAGATTTGTATGACAAAAACTTCAAGTTACTAAATAAATAAATTGAAGAAGATATCAGAAGTTGGAAAGATCTCCCATGCTCATAGTTTGGTAGGATTGACATAATAAAAGTGGCTATCTTACCAAAAGCAAGCTACAGGTTCAGTGCAATTACCATCAAAATTCCAACACAATTCTTTACAGACCTTGAAAGAGCAATACTCAACTTCATATGGAAAAGTGAAAAACCCAGAATAGATAAAACAATTCCATACAATAAAAGAATGTCTGGAGGTATCACAATCCCTGACTTCAAGCTGTACTACAAAGCAATAATAATGAAAACTGCATGGCATTGGCATAAAAACAGATAGGTTGACCAATGTAATTGAATAGAAGACCCAGGAATAACCCCACACACCTAAGGCACTTGATTTTTTGACAAAGAAACCAAAACCAAACAATGGAACAAAGGATCTTCAACAAATGGTGCTGGTCTAACTGGATGTCTGCATGTAGAAGTATGCAAATAGATCCATATTTATCACCTTACACAAAACTGAGTTCCAAGTGGGTCAAAAACCTCAACATATGACCAGATACACTAACCCAGATAGAGGTAAGAGTGGTGGGAGGGGTTGGGGGTAGTAGGTGAGAGAGCTGGGAGAGAGAAGGGAAACCAATGGGGGCATCTCTGGGACAAGCTGAAGACCCTTGATGGCGAGGCTCTTGGGAGGATATTCAGGGGTGGGAGTCAGGGTAGGGGAGGGGTGACTCTAGCTGAGATTCCTAAAGGTGGATTTGGAGACTGAAGTGGCTATCTCCTATTCCCAGTCAGGATTTCCATTGAAGGGGGTAAGACACAAACCCACCCATAAAACCTTCAATCCAAAATTTACCATGCTAACAACAAGGTATGCAGGGATAAAGATGGAGCAGAGATTGAGGAAAGGGCCAAATAGTGACTGGCCCAACATGAGCCTTACTCCATAGGTGAGAGCCAACCCCTGACATCATTAGTGATACTTTGCTATGCTTGCAAACAGGAGACTAGCAGGACTGTCCTTTGTGAGGGTTCACCTAGCAGCAGGTTGAAAAGATTAGGTGGAGTCAAACATTAGGTGGAGATGGGGAGTCTTGTGGAAAAGTTGGGGGAAGGATAGAGGGACCCAGAAGGAACAAGAACTCCATAAGAAGACCAACAGAGCCAACTACTCCACGGAGCCTCATAGAGACTGAACCAACTAAAGAGCGTGCAATGACTGGACCTCAGTCCCCTACACATAAGTGGCTGATGGGCAGTTTGGTCTTCATGAGGGTCCCCTAACAATTAGAGCAGGGGCTCTCTCTGACATGGTCTCTGTTTCCTATTTTAGGATCACTTTCCCCTAGCTGGGATTCCTTGTTGGGTCTCAGTGGAAGAGGATGTGCTTAGTCCTCATAAAACTTGGTGTGTGGGGAGGGTTGGTTGGGGGAGGGCGCTCCCCTTTTTTGAGAAGGGGAGGGCTGAAAGGAGGAAGAGAGTGGGAAGGTGGGACCAGAAGGAGAGGAGGGGGCTTTGTTTGGGATGTAAAGTGAATAAATAAGTAAATTTAATTAATAAAAAGAAAAGATATCCCAGAATATCTGTCTGATTTGCAAGACTCTTCTGAAATTCCATGTTTATTCAGCTCTTCATATTAGAGGCCCTCTGACATGACCTGAGAGAACCACATAATATTTCCCCTCTCTTCTAAACATTTAAAAAGTCAGTGTCTAATTGTGCATTACTATCATATATAAATACAATTTAGTGTACATCTAACATTTCAGAACTCATGACGCTGAGGCAGGGGCATCAGGAACCTAAGCCAGTTAGGCCTACATGGCAAGACTGTCTCAAAAGATCCAAGACATCCATTCATAAGTTAATAGACATTTCAGCTTGTTCCCAATATTTGGCTCAGTAACGAACATGGAGGAGCAAGTATTTCTATAGTAATATGTAAAATTCTTTGAGTATATGTTCAAGAGTGCTATATCTGGGTATTGTGGTAAGTCAATTTTTGTTTTTGTTTTTGTTTTTGTTTTTTGAGAATCCTTCACACCGATTTCAATAGAGGCTGTACAAGTTTGCATGCCCACCGGTAATGAAAAAGTGGCTTCTTTCCCCCTGGGTCCTCACCAGCACATGTTGTCATTTGTTTTATTGATCTTGGACATTTTGACTAGGGTAAGAAAAATCTCAAAATAGTTCTAATTTTTGTTTCCTTGATGGCTAAGAAGAATGTCTTAGCCATTTGTGTTTCATCTTTGAGAACTCTCTGCATACTTCTGTACATCATTTTAAAATTAGGTTATTTGTTTTCTTGTTGATCAGTTTTTTTCTTAATACTTTATGTATTCCAGAAGATAGCCCTTATGAGATGTATAGTTGGTAAAGGTTTTTTTGTGTTTTTTTCCCATTCTGTCAGCTGCTACATTGCTTGAATGATGGTGCCCTTTGCTGTATGGAAGCTTTTTTTTTTTTTAAAGTCTTCATGAGATCCCAATTATTAATTGTTGGTTTGATGCCTGTTCTATTGCTGTCCTGTTCAGAAAGCCCTCTCTTGTGACAAAGAGTTCAAACCTATTCCCTACTTTCTTTTCTCTCATATGTTGAATTCCTTGATAAATCTGGAGCTGATTTTTGTGTGGGGTGATAGACATGGATCTCTTTTATTTTTTAACAATTTATTTATTTATTTATTTGCTTCTCATCCTGGGCATAGCCTCTTCCTTCCTCTCCTCCCAGTCCCACCCTTTCTCCTTCTTCCTTCTTCTGCTCTCCACTCTTCCTCATAAAAGAGGACCCCCCCATCCCAGCTTATCAAGTTGTATGAGAACTGAACATGTCCTGCTGGATGGAGCTTCTCAGAAGACAGCTATGCTAGGCTTCTGTCTGTGAGCACTGCAGAATAAAATTAATAGTGTCAGGGGTTGGCTTCTTCCATGGGTTGGGTCTCAGGTTGGGCCAGGCATTAGTTTGACATTCTCTCAATCTCTGCTCTACTTTTATTCCTATGCATCTTATAGACAGGGTAAATTTTGGGTCAAATTTTTGTGGGTGAGTTGTTAGTTTCCTCCCTCCATTAGGAGGCCTGTCTAGTTTAGAGGATGTCCTCTTCAGTTTCATTGGCCCCTGCTAATAGGAGTCTCAGCTAGAGTCACAGTCCTCCCAGAAGCCTATCCTGTATTAGGTCTGCAGCTTGTCACAGAGATGCCTCTACCCACAGTATTCTCTCTGTAGAACCTCTGTCCTCTTGCCCCTGCTCTCCCCAGATCTGATCTCCACCCTCATTTCTTCTGCACTCCCTCTCCTACCTTGTTCCCTCTCTTTAATCACTTCTGCCATATATTCTATTCCCTCTGCTCAGTGAGATTTAAGCATCCTCCCTTGGGCCCTTCTTGTTACTTATCTTCTTTGGGTCTGTGAATTGTAGTTTGTTTATCCTGTACTATTTGGTTAATATCCACTTATCAGTCAGTACATACCATGTGTGTCTTTCTGGCTCTGGATTACTTCACTCAGGATTATCATTTCTAGTTCCATCCATTTGCCTGCAAATTAAATGATGTCTTTGTTTTTAATAGCTGAGTAGTATTCCATTATATAAATGTACCCAATTTCTTTATCTATTCTTTAGTTGACGGACATCTACATTGTTTACAGATTCTGGCTATTACAAATAAAGCTGCTACGAACATAGTTGAGCAAGGGTCCTTGTATGGTGGAGCATCTTTTGAGTGTATGCCAAGGAGTGGTATAGCTGGATCTTGAGGTAGAGCTATTCCCAATTTTCTAAGAAAGTATCATGTAGGATGTAGGATTGGTGAAGATCTTTCCCCAATCTGTAAACTACTATTACATTCTATTGACAGTGTCCTTTGCATTAAAGAAACTTTTCAGTTTCAAGAGGTCCCATTTATTAATTATTGATCATAGAACCTGAGTGGTTGGTGTTCTGTTCAGGAGTTATCTCCTGTAACAATGAGCTCAAGGCACTTTCTCTTCTAATAGATTTAGTTTACCTGGTTTTATGTTAAAATCTTTGATCAATTGGCACTTGAGTTTTCTGCAGGGTGATAAATATGGATCTATTTGCATTTTTCTACATGGAGACACCCAGTTAGACCAGCACCATTTGTTGAAGATGCTTTCTTTTTTTCATTGTATGGTTTTGGCTTCTTTGCCAAAATCAAGTATGTGCAGCTGTGTGGGCTAAGTTTTGGGTCTTCTATCTGATTCCATTGATCAATTGGTCTATTTTTATGCCAGTACCATGCAGTTTTTATTACTATTGTTTTGTAGTATAGCTTGAAGTCTGGGATGTAGATACATCCAGAAGTTTTTTTTTTTTGTTGTTGTTGATTAGGATTATTTTAGCTATTCTGTTTTTTTTGCTTTTCTTTTTTTTAATTATCTAATTAATTTATTCAGATTACAATTAAATTGTTATCCCATCACTTGTATCCTCCCGTTCCTCCCTCCCTCCCGCTTTCACCCTATAGTCCTCCCATAGGTCTAAGACTGAGGGGACCTCCTCCATCACTATATGATCATAGGCTATCAAGTCTCATCTTGGTAGCCTGCTCATTCTTTCTTTGAATGCCACCAGGCCTCACCACCAAAGGGAGGAGGCCAAATATGGGGCACCAGAATTCATGTCAGAGTCAGTCCCCTCTGTCCACATAACTGTGGAGAATGTCCTGTCTATTGAGTAGATAAGAGTAGGGGTTTTACTATTTACTTTTTGTATTGTCTTGGTTAGTGCAATAGTTTGAGCAGACTCCCCCCGCCCCCCGGGCCCCGATCCATCCGTCATGATGTTCTTCTTGTGGGTTTCTAGGACCCTCTGGGTATTTCTATTTCCCCATCTCCTATATTTCTCTTACCTAGAGTCCTAGTAGGGTGTCCTCACATCTATCCCAATCTCCTGGTAAGTGAAGACTGTCATGGAACATACCTTTTGGGCTAGAGGCCAATTATAAGTGAGTATATACCCTGTGAGTCTTTCTGGGTTTGGGTTAACTCACTCAGTATGATCCTTTCTAGTTCCATCCATTTGTCCACAAATTTCAGGATTTCCTTGTTTTTAATAGCTGAGTAGTATTACATAGTGTAAATGTACTACAGTTTCTTTATCCATTCTTCAACTGAGGGGTATGTAGGTTGTTTCCAGATTCTGGCTATTGTGAATAAGGCTGCTATGGACATGGTTGAGCATATGTCCTTGTGTGGTGGAGAATTTTCTGGGTATATTCCAAGGAGTGGAATAGCTGGGTCTTGAGGAAGTCCTATTCCCAGTTTTCTGAGAAAGTGCCAGATAGATTTCCAAAGTGGTTGTACAAGTTTGTATTCCTACCAGCAATGAAGGAATGTTCCTCTTTCTCCACATCTTCGCCAGCATGTGGTGTTGCTTGAATTTTTTATCTTAATCATTCTGATGGGTGTAAGATGGAATCTCAGAGTGGTTTTGACTTGCATTTCTCTGATGACAAAAGACGTTGAACATTTCTTTAAGTGTTTCTCAGCCATTCATTATTCCTCTGTTGAGAATTCTCTGTTTAGTTCTAAGCCCCATTTCTCAATTGGGTTATTTGGTTTGGTGGTGTTTAATTTCTTGTCTTCTTTATATATTTTGGTTATTGGACCTTTGTCAGATGTAGGGTTGGTGAAGATCTTTTCCCATCTGTAGGCTGTTGCTTTATTCTGTTGACAGTGTCTCCTGCCTTACAGAAGCTTCTCAGCCTCATGAGGTCCCATTTATTGTTAACCTTAAGGCCTGGGCTGTTGGTGTTCTGTTCAGAAAGTTGTCTCCTGTGCCAATGTGTTCCAGGTTCTTCCCCCACTTTTTCTCCTAACAAGTTTAATGTCTCTGTTTTTATGTCTTTGATCCACTTGGACTTGAGTTTTGTGCATGGTGACAAATATTGGTCTAATTGCATTTTCTACATGTAGACATCCAGTTAGACCAGCACCATTTGTTGAAGATGCTATCCTTTTTCCATTGAATGGATTTGGCTTCTTTGTCAAAAATCAAGTGACCATATGTGTGTGGATTCATTTCCGGGTCTTCAATTAGATTCCATTGATCAACTAGTCTATTGCTGTGCCAGTACCATGCTGTTTTAGTGACTATTGCTCTATAGTACAGCTTGAGATTGGGTATGGAGATTCCTCTGGAGGATCTTTTATTGTATAGGATTGTTTTAGGTATTCTGGATTTTTTGTTTTTCCATATGAAGCTGAGAATTGATCTTTCAATGTCTTTAAACTATTGCGTAGGTATGTTGATAGGGATTGCATTGAATCTGTAAGTTGCTTTTGGTAAGATGGCCATTTTTTACTATGTTAATTTTCCTGATCCATGAGCAAGGGAGATCCTTCCATCTTCTGATGTCATCTTCAATCTCTTTCTTCAGATATTTGAAGTTTTTTTCAAACAAGTCCTTCATTTGCTTCGTTAGAGTTATTCCTAGATATTTTATATTGCTTGTGGCTATCTTTAAGGGTGTAGTTTTCCTAATTTCTTCCTCTGTATGCTTTTGTATAAAGGAAGGCTACTGACTTTTTGAGTTAGTTTTGTGTCCAACCAATTTGCTGAAGGTGTTTATCAGCTGTAGAAGTTCTCTGGTGGAATTTTGGGGGTCACTTATATACACTATCATATCATCTGCAAACAGGGATAATTTGACTTCCTTTCCCATTTGGATCCCCTTGATCTCCTTTTGTTGTCTTATTGCTCTGGCTAGAACTTTAAGAACTATATTGAAGAGATGTGGAGAAAGTGGGCAGCCTTGTGTGGTCCCTAATTTTAGAGGAATTTCCTTGAATATCTCTCCATTTAATTTTATGTTGGCTATTGGCTTGCTGTATATAGCCTTTATTATGTTTAGGTACATGCCTTGTATTCCCAATCTCTCCAAAACTTTAAACATGAATGGGTGTTGGATTTTGTCAAATGCTTTTTCTGCATCTAAGCGGATCATGTGGTTTTTTTCTTTCAGTTTGTTTATATGGTGGATTACATTGATGGATTTCTGTATATTAAACCATCCCTGAATTCCTGGAATGAAGCCTATCTGGTCATGGTGAATGATATCTTCTATATGTTCTTGTAATCATTTGTGAGTATTTTATTGAGTGTTTTTGCATCAATGTTCATAAGAGAAATTGGTCTGAAATTCTCTTTTTTAGTTGGGTCTTTGTGGAGTTTAGGTATCAATATGACTGTGGCCTCATAGAATGAATTTGGTATTATTCCATCTACTTCTATCTTTTAGAGTAGCTTGAAGAGTATCAGTATTAGCTCTTCTTTGAAGGTCTGGTAGAATTCTGCGCTGAAACCATGTGGCCCTGGACTTTTTAATGCTTGGGAGACCATCAATGATTGATTCTATTTCTATGAGAGAAATAGGATCACTTAATTTGTTTATATGATCCTGATTCAATTTTGGCAAGTGGAATCAATCAAGAAAATTGTCCATTTCCCTTAGATTTTCAAATTTTGTAGCATATATGTCTTTAAAGTAGGATCTTATGATTCTTTGTATTTCTTCAGTGTTGGTTGTTATGTCTCCCTTTTCATTTCCTATTTTGTTAATCTGGATAGTGTCTCTTTGCCTTTTAGTTAGTTTAGCTAATGGTTTGTATATCTTGTTGATTTTTTTTTTCAAAGAACCAACTCCTGGTTTTGTTGAGTCTTTGAATTGTTCTCTTTGTTTCTAATTTATTGATTTCAGTCTTGAGTTTGATTATTTCCAGACATCTACTCCTCTTGAGTGTTTCTGCTTCTTTTTTACTAGGGCTTCTAGATGTGTCATTAAGTAGCTTATGTTTCCAATTTCTTTATAAAGGCACTTAGTGCTATGAATTTTCCTCTTAGCACCACTTTCAATGTGTCCCACCAATTTGGGTATGTTGTTCCTTCATTTTCATCGAATTTCAGGAAGTCCTTATTTTTTTCCTTTATTTCTTCCTTGACCCAGGTGTCATTAAGTAAAGAGTTGTTTAGTTTCCATGTGTGTGTAGGCTTTGGTGATCTGATAGGACACAGGTATTATTTCAATCTTCTTGTATCTGTTGAAGCTTGCTTTGTGAGCTACTATGTGATCAATTTTGGAGAAGGTTCCAGGGGTGCTGAGAAGAAGGTATAATCCTTTGTGTTTGGGTGATAAGTTCTGTAAGTATCTGTTAGAGCCATTTGATTCATGACATTGGTTAATGATGTTATTTCTCACCTAAGTTTCTGTTTCAATGACCTATCCTTCAGTGAAAGTGGGGTGTTGAAGTCTCCCACTATTAATGTGTGAGGATTGATGTGTGGTTTAAGCTTTGTTAATAGTTCTTTCACAAATGTGAGTGCCCTTGTATTTGGAGAGTAGATGTTCAGAATTGTGATGTCATCTTGGTTGATTTTACCTTTGATGAGCATGAAGTGTCCTTCCTCATCCCTTTTGATTAATTTTGTTTGAAAGTCTATTTTATTAGATATTAATATGTCTACACCAACTTGTTTCTTGTGACCATTTGCTTGGAATATTTTTTTCCAACTTTTTACCCTGAGGTAATGTTCATCCTTGTGGGTGAAATATGTTTCTTGAATGCAGAAGAATGTTGAATCTTGTTTTTGCATCCATTCAGTTAGTCTGTGTCTTTTTATTGGAGAATTGAGACCATTGATGTTGAGAGATAGTAATGACAAGTGACAGTAAGTCCCTTAATTTTCGATGTTGGTTACAGTAGAGAGTTTATGTGGCTGTATTTTTTTTGATGGTATAATTATCCATTTCCTGTGCAGTTTTGGTTGTGGCTTGTCCCTTTGGGGTGGAGTTTTCCTTCTAGTAACTTCTGTAAAGCCAGATTTGTAGAAAGGAACTCTTTGAATTTGTTTTTGTCATGAAATATTTTGTTTTCTTCATCAATGGTTATTGATAGTTTTGCTGGGTAAAGTAGTCTGGTCTGGCATCTGTGGTCTCTTAGAGTTTGCAGGATCTCTGTCTGGGCCCTTCTGGCTTTTATGGTCTCTGATGAGAAGTTGGGTGTAATTCTTTTAGGTTTGCCATTGTATGTTACTTGGCCTTTTTCTCTTGCTGCTTTTAATATTTTTTCTTTGTTCTGTATATATTGTGTTTTTATTATTATGTGGTGGGAAGATTTTCTTATCTGGTCTATTCTATTTGATGTGCTGCAGGCCCCTTGTATGTTTATATGCATCTTCTTTAAATTGGGGATATTTTCTTCTTTGATTTTGTTGAAGATATTTTCTGGGCCTTGGAGTCAGGTGTCTTCTCTTTCCTTGATGTCTATTATTCTCAGGTTTCATCTTTTCATGGTGTCTTTGATTTCTTGGATATTTTGTGTCAGTTTTCAGATTTAACATTTTCTTTGATGGTTGCCTCGAGTTCTACGATTGTATCTTCTAGTCCCAAGATTCGTTCCTCCATTTCTTGGATTCTGTTAGATAAGTTCACCTCTGTGTTGCTTACTTTCTTCTCTAAGGTCTCTTGTTCCTGTTTTTTCTTCTGTCTGTGCTTTTATCACTGTTTCCATTTCCATCTTCAGATCTTGAACTGTTTTATTGATTTCCTTCATCTGGTTCTTTGTATTTTCCTGAATTTTTTGAGTGTCTCTCTATAGGCCTCTTTTATGTCTTCTACCTGGGTGGCTGCATCTTCCTGCATTGATTACGGATTTCATTCGTTTCCTCCATTATCATCTTCATTACTAAGGATTTGAGGTCATTTTCTTGTATTTCAATTGTGTTTGAGTTCTCAGGGTTGCTTTCTTTGGGATAGCTGAAATCTGGAGATGCCGAGTTGTTTTGGTTTTTGTTGTTTGCATTCTTATGCATTCCTTTAGTCATCTTGCTATCTCTGGTGTTGGGTGGTAGCTTCTGGTGTTATTCATTGGTCATTGAGAGTGGGTAGTTGGTGAGTGATTATAGGTCACTTGTCTATGCCTGTGGGGATCAGGGAGTTCTTCCCTGGAACCGGTAAGTGACCTGGTTTCTGCTCCAGAAGACTTTGCTCTACACCTTAAGCTCCCAGCTGGGTCAGCAGAGGAAGACTTCTGCCTGTTCTGTTCATGCTGCTGAGGGGACTTAGACCAGCTGTGTTGGAGGCGGCTGTTTAATTTTCTGTCCTGACCCCTCAGACTGTCCAGCCTCTCCCAAGAGTGTGGGAGACCCAGCTGGGCCATGGGGACTGGCCAGGCCAGGTTTTAACTGTCCAGTTGTCCAGGCCTGGACTGCTGTGGCCCACAGTCAGGTTCCTGCCCAGACCAGTCTAGATAGCAGACCAGTCTACATTGCGCTATGGCTACAATTTAGACCCCCTTCCAGAACCTCAGGGTAGTCCAGCTTCTGCCATGAGCATGGGAGTCCCTGCTGGGCTGTGCGAACTGACCTGACCAAGTTCTATCAGTCCAATTTTGCAGGCTCGGTCCACTGAGGCCTACTGCCTGGCTCCAGCTCAGACCCATCTGAACCGCGCATGCTGTTGCTGGGTACCATATTTACCATTGCCTGGGCTTCCCCATGGTCTCATGGGGGACTGGCATGGTGCAGGTGGGTGTGTCTGAGGATAGAGTCTCCTGTTTCCCTGGGACTTCCCCAGGTCAGGAGCTCCAATGTTCCACCATCCCACATACTGCACCTTGGCTATAGAGGCCAACTGCAGCCACAGGGAGTTCCATTCCAAAGTCTGGGGAGTGGGTTCAGAACCTTGGTTGGGTGTTGTTTGACCCAGGGCCAGGCCTACCTGTAGTCTGCACTGTGTGGGACCGCACTCAGTGTTCTCCAGTTCTTTCAGTTTGTTGTTCCCAGTCTGGTCCTTGGTCTCCATGCTGTAGATCAGATACAGTGTGTGATAGGCGCCACCATCTTGGAACTCCATTTTTGCTTTTCTATATGAAGTTTAGAGTTGTTCTGTCAAGGTTTGATGGGAATTGCATTGAATCTATAGATTGCTTTTTGGTAAAATGGCCATTTTTACCATCTTAGTCCTACTAATCCATGAGCATGGGGTATCTTTCCATCTTATGATATCTTTTTCAATTTCTCTCTTCTTTTTTCATTTGACTACATGTAGCCATCCAATTTGACCAGCACCATGTTTTGAAGATGCTGTCTTTTCTCCAGTGTGTACATTTGCTTCTTTGTAAAATAAAACAAAACCAGGTATCTATAGGTGGATAGAATTATATCTGTGTCTTCTATTCCATTGATTAACATGCCTATTTTTATGACAATTCCATGCTGATTTTATTAGTACAGCTCTGTAATACAGCTTGAAATCTGGGATTGCTCCATCAATTAAAAAGAAATCATTTTACATCCTGATCATAGCCCTTCCCTCCTCTCCTCCCAGTCCCACTCTCCCTCCTCCTTCTGCCCACCCCTACTCCTACTCCTCAAAAAAGGAAAGCCCTCCCACCAGCCCACCATGGCACATTAAGTTGCGTTATGACTAAATGCATCCTCTTCCACTGAGGCTGGGCAAGATCCACCAGAAGGAAGTGATTGAAAAGCAGGCAATAGAGTCCATGTCAGAGACAGCTCCTGCTGCCCTTACTATGGGAACCACATGAAGACTAAGCTGCCCATTGGCTACAAACATGTAGCAGGCTGAGGTACAGTCCATGATGGTACTTGGTTGGTGCTTCAGTCTCCGCAAGTCCATCCCTGGGCCCAGGTTAGTTCATTCTGTTGCTCTTGTTATGGAACTCTGTCCTTTCCATGTTCTTTCCCCCACTTTCCCACTAGGCTCCCCATGCTCCACCTAATATTTGGAGGTGAGTCTCATCATCTGTTTTGATTCACTTCCATTGATTCTTTTATTATTCAGAATTGTTTTAATTATCTTTTGGGTTATCTCTCTTTCTCTCTCTCCCCACTCTCTGTGATATTTCCATATGAAGTTTAAATATTTTTTCAATATCTGTGAAGATGGATAATGAAAAGGGGTATGTTTCACACAATTGAATATTGCTTACCTGTTAAGAAAAGTAAAATTATGAATCACTACATAATGGGGTGGGGGGAGGCAATGCCTCAACTAGACATCTTTTTCCACTACCTAAACTTCCTATGGCAGAATGGGTTATCCCTTGTTGAGTTGTTGGCCATAGGAGTCCCACATATCCCAGCTCCCTACCAAATATTACAGGCTATTGTTTGCTCTCTGTAACATGACAATAAGGCCCTTTTGCTGAAGACACTACTTAGTTATGTTATCAAACATGGAGAAATTGAACTTGTGCTCAACTAGAAACTTCACCCTCACTGACTAGCATTCATGGTGCTAGAAAGACACTTTGTACAGTACTGGAGGAGAAACGTAACATCAATATTGCCCAGTTATAAATTCTGTGACTTACAAACACTGACCTGTCTAAAAGATATACTAATACAATAGTTATGGGAATAAAGAACCACTTTTTGATTGGGTTTAAGGCCTACTCCCTGAGATGAAACTCAACACTGCCTAAGTGGCCAAGAACTTGAGACTAGATAGGTCATATGCCCTTGGGGGAAAACTTACTACTAGTATTCTGGTAAGGAAACATAGCAATTAAATGACATACTGTCAACAGATTGATGGGTTGCTCAACCTTCATCAGAGAAGCTTCTTTTTTAAAAAAAGATTTATTTATTATTTATACAGTACTCATACCAGAAGAGGGTCCAGATTGCATTATAGATGGTTATGAACCACCATGTGGTTGCTGGGAATTGAACTCAGGACCTTTGGAAGAACAGACAGTGTTCTTAACCTCTGAGCCATCTCTCCAGCCCCCAGAGAAGCTTCTTATTGCAGTATACAGGGATTAACAGAGAGACCCACAACTAGACAATGTGCAGATAGTGATTTTGCAGCACTCAATTGTAAATGGGATGTCTTCATCAAACTCATGCCCTAATGCTCAGGGCCTATGTAGAAGAGAAGGTAAAAAGACTGTAAGAGCCAGAGGTGGATGATGACTCAAATAAGACAGTGTCTTCCAGGCATAACAGGAAATGTACGATACTTAAATTAACTGTGTTTGCATGTATAAAACCTGCACAAGTTCAAACCAGATAAAAATCCCAGTACTGAGAAGGGAGAGTGGGTACAATGTCCCACCCCTAACCAAGAACCTATTTGTGACTGAAACCTGATGGGAAACAAAAAATCAGTTTTCTCCAATTCATTGTCACTAGGCATATCAAGCATACTCCAGGGCAGGCCAACATAAAGTGGTCTCTCTCTCTCTCTCTCTCTCTCTCTCTCTCTCTCTCTCTCTCTCTCTCTGTTTTGTTTAGTACTGCTATTTTTGTCTTATTGAGTTTTGTTTATCTACTTGTTTTAATTGTATATTTTTGTGTTTTATAGATAGATAGATGATAGATAGATATTTGGTAGGCAGGAAGTTGGAGAGGATCTTGGAGGAGTTGGGGAAGGGAAAGTATTATTAAAATATATTATATGAAAACATTTTATACAAAGAAATAAAAACAAACAAAGCCCCAAAAAACTCAAAAATACAAAGAAAGTTCCTGAAACATTCTTTTTATCATCATCGTCGTCGTCATCATCATCATCATCATCATCATCATCAGCAGCAGCAGCAACAACAACAAAAGCCAAGCATGTGGTCTACATGTAAAGATGATCTTACCTCTTCTTTCCTAATATAGATGCTGTTTACCAAGCATCCAAGGCTTTATTACATATGCAAAATCTAGGTTAAACTTTACAAGATGTGTACATATAGAGACTTGAAAGCAGAAGGAGGATTATTTGGGGAAGAGGGGAAGGAAAGAGTGAGAGGAGGTGGAGAAAGAATGAAGGAGAGTAATGGGAATGAGTAAGAGCAATGTACAATGACATATACATTGAATTTCAATGTACAATGAAAATGTAGTGAAATCATCACTGTATGCTAGCTAAAAATTTAATAAAAAATAATTTAGATAATTTTGTTTGTTTTCTTGTCCAACTGCAGTGAGTAGGATTCCTGTAACATGTTTAGAGAAAAGATATTAACTGTCAGTTTTTTTAATTTTTAAAAATAATTTTAAAAATTAATTTATTCTTGTTATATCTCAATAGTTATCTCATCCCTTGTATCCTCCCATTCTTCCCTCCCTCCCATTTTCCCATTATTCCCCTCCCCTATGACTGTTCCTGAGGGGGATTACCTCCCCCTGTATATGCTCATAGGGTATCAAGTCTCTTCTTGGCTACCTGCTGTCCTTCCTCTGAGTGCCACCAGGTCTCCCCCTCCAGGGGACATGGTCAAATGTGAGGGACCAGAGTACGTGAGAAAGTCATATCCCACTCTCCACTCAACGGTAGAGAATGTTCTGACCATTGGCTAGATCTGGGTAGGGGTTTAGTGTTTACCGCCTGTATTGTCCTTGGCTGGTGCCTTAGTTTGAGCGGGACCCCTGGGCCCAAATCTGCCTATCATAATGTTCTACTTGTAGGTTTCTAGGACCCTCTGTATCCTTCTACTTTGCTATTCTCCCATGCTTCTCTCATTTAGAGTCCCAATAGGATGTCCTCCCCTCTGTCCCAGTTTCCTGGTAAGTGAAGGCTTTCGTGGGACATGCCCCTTGGGCTAGTATGCAGATATAAGTGAGTATATACCGTTTGAGTCTTTCTGCTTCTGGGTTAACTCACTCATTATGATCATTTCTAGCTCAATCCATTTATCCACAAATTTTGGAAATTCCTTGTTTTTAATAGGTGAGTAGTATTCCATAGTGTATATGTACCACAGTTTCTTTATCCGTTCTTCTACTGAGGGACACTTAGGCTGTTTCCAGGTTCTGGCTATTATGAATAAGGCTGCTATGAACATGGTTGAGCAAATTTTCTTGTTGTGTGCTGGAGCATCTTCTGGGTATATTCCAAGGAGTGGAATAGCTGGATCTTGAGGAAGCCCTATTCCCATTCTTCTGAGATAGCACCAGATAGATTTCCAAAGTGGCTGTACTAGTTTGCATTCCCACCAGCAATGAAGGAGTGTTCCTCTCTCCCCACATCCTCGCCAGCATGTGGAGTCACTTAGATTTTTGATCTTAACCATTCTGATGGGTGTAAGATGAAATCTCAGAGTTGTTTTGATTTGCATTTCCCTGATGACTAAGGAGGTTGAGCATTTCTTTAAGTGTTTCTCAGCCATTTGATATTCCTCTGTTGAGAATTCTCTGTTTAGTTCCAAGCCCCATTTCTTAATTGGGTTATTTGGTTTGGTGGTGTTTAATTTCTTGAGTTCTTTATATATTTTGGATATTAGACCTTTGCCAGATGTAGGGTTGGTGAAGATCTTTTCCCAGTCTGTAGGCTGTCGCTTCGTTCTCTTGACAGTGTCTCCTGCCTTACAGAAGCTTCTCAGCCTCATGAGGTCCCATTTATTAATTGTTGACATTAAGGCCTCGGCCGTTGGTGTTCTGTTCAGGAAGTTGTCTCCTGTGCCAATATGTTAGAGGCTCTTCCCCACTTTTTCTTCTAGGTGACTTAGTGTCTCTGGTTTTATGTTGAGGTCTTTAATCCACTTGGATTTGAGTTTTGTGCAAGGTGACAAATATGGGTCCAGTTGCATTTTTTTACACATAGACCTCCAGTTATGCCAGCACCATTTGTTGTTGCTATCCTTTTTCCATTGAATGGATTTGGCTTCTTTGTCAAAAATCAAGTGACCATATGTGTGTGGATTCATATCTGGGTCTTCGATTCGATTCCACTAATCAACCAGCCTGTTGCTGTGCCAGTACCATGCTGTTTTAATTACTATTGCTTTATAGTACAGTTTGAGATCAGGTATGGAGATTCCTCCGGAGTACCTTTTATTGGTCAAGATTGTTTTAACTATTCTGGGTTTTTTGTTTTTCCATATGAAATTCAGAATTGAACTTTGAATGTCTTTAAAAAATTGTGTGGGTATTTTGATAGGGATTGCATTGAATCTGTAGATTGCTTTTGGCAGGATGGCCATTTTTATTATGTTAATTCTCCTGATCTATGAGCAAGGAAGATCATTCCATCTTCTCAGGTCATCTTCAATCTCTTTCTTCAGAGTTTTGAATTTTTTTTCAAACAAGCCCTTCACTTGCTTAGTTAGAGTAACTCCTAAATATTTTATATTGCTTGTGGCTAATGTGAAGGGTGTGGTTTTTCTAATTTCTTCCTCTGCAGGCATGTCATTTGTGTATAGGAAGGCTACAGACTTTTTTGAATTAATTTTGTATCCAGCCAATTTGCTGAAGGTGTTTATCAGCTTTAGGAGTTCTCTGGTGGAATTTTGAGGGTCACTTATATACACTATCATATCATCTGCAAATAGGGATAGTTTGACTTCCTCCTTTCCCATTTGGATAGCCTTGATCTCCTTTTGTTGTCTTATTGCTCTGGCTAGAACTTCGAGTACTATATTGAAGAGATATGGAGAGGGTGGGCAGCCTTGCCTTGTTCCCTACTTTAGAGGAATTTCCTTGAGTATCTCACCATTTACTTTGATTTTGGCTATTGGCTTGCTGTATATAGCCTTTATTATGTTGAGGAAAGTGCCTTGTATCCCCGATCTCTCTAAAACTTTAAACATGAATGGGTATTGAATTTTATCAAATGCTTTCTCTGCATCCAAAGAGATGATCGTATGGTTTTTTATTTTCAGTTTGTTTATATGGTGGATTACATTGATGGATTTTTGTATATTAAACCATCCCTGCATGCCTGAAATGAAGCCTACTTGGTCATGAAGAATGATATCTTTGATGTGTTCTTGTATTCTTTTTGCAAGTATGTTATTTAGTATTTTTGCATCGATGTTCATAAGAGAAATTGGTCTGAAATTCTCTTTCTTTGTTGAGTCTTTGTGAGGTTTAGGTATGAATGAGACTATGGCCTCATAGAATGAATTTGGTAATTTTCCATCCATTTCTATCTTTTGGAGTAGCTTGAATAGTATCGGTATTAGCTCGCCCTTGAAGGTCTGGTAGAATTCTGCACTGAAACCATCTGGCCCTGGGCTTTTTTTGGTTGGGAGACCATCGATGATTGCTTCTATTTCTGTAGGGGAAATGGGACTATTTAGCTTGTTTATCTGTTCTTCACTCAACTTTGGCAAGTGAAATTGATCAAGAAAATCGTCCATTTCCCTTAGGTTTTCAAATTTTGTGGCGTATATGCCTTCAAAGCAGGATCTTATGATTCTTTGTATTTCTTCAGTGTCTGTTGTTATGTCTCCCTTTTCATTTCTGACTTTGTTGATTTCAATACTGTCTTTCTGCCTTTTAGTTAGTTTGGCTAATGGTCTGTCTGTCTTGTTGATTTTCTCAAAGAACCAGCTCTTGGTTTTGTTGATTCTTTGGACTGTTTTCTTAGTTTCTAATTTGTTAATTTTGGCCCTGAGTTTGATTATTTCCAGTTGTCTATTCCTCTTGGGTGTTTCTGCTTCTTTTTTTTCTAGGGCTTCCAGTTGTGTCGTTAAGATGCTTATGTACGATGTTTCCAATTTCTTTTTAAAGGCACTTAGTGCTATGAATTTTCCTCTTAGCACTGCTTTCAATGTATCCCACAAATTTGAGTATGTTGTTCCTTCATTTTCATTGAATTTCAGAAACTCCTTGATTTCTTTCTTTATTTCCTCCCTGACCCAGGTGTCATTTAGCAGAGAGTTGTTTAGTTTCCTTGTATGTGTAGGCTTTTTGTTATTTCTGTTGTTGTTGAATTGCAGCCTAAGAGCATGGTGATCTGATAGGATACAAGGTATTATTTCAATCCTCTTGTATCTATTGAGGCTTGCTTTGTGACCTACGATGTGATCAATTTTGGAGAAGGTTCCATGGGATGCAGAGAAGAAGGTATATTCTTTCTTGTTTGGGTGAAAGGTTCTATAGATATCTGTTAGATCCATTTGACCCATGGCATTGGTTAATGATGTTATTTCTCGGCTTAGTTTCTGTTTCAATGACTTATCCTTCAGTGAGAGTGGGGTGTTGAAGTCTCCCAGTATTATTGTGTGGGGATCGATGTGTGGTTTAAGCTTTTTTAGGAAATCTTTTACAAATGTGGGTGCCCTTGTATTGGGAGCATAGATGTTCAGAATTGTGATGTCATCTTGGTTGACTTTATCTTTGATGAGTATGAAGTGTCCTTCCTCATCCCTTTTCTTAATTTTGGTTGAAAGTCTATTTTGTTCAATATTAGAATGGCTACACCTGCTTGCTTCTTGTGACCATTTGCTTGGAATATTTTTTTCCAACTTTTTACCCTGAGGTAATGCCTATCATTATGGGTGAGATGTGTTTCTTGAATGCAGAAGAATGTTGGATCTTGTTTATGCACGCATTCAGTTAGTCTGTGTCTTTTTATTGGAGAATTGAGACCATTGATGTTGAGAGATATTAATGACCAGTGACTGTTAAGAGTCTTAATTTTGATGTTGGTTCCAGTCGAGCGTTTGTGTAGTTGTGTTTTTGCCATGGGATAGTTATCTATTTCCTGAGTAGTTTTGGTTGTAGCTTGACCCTTTGGGATGGAGTTTTACTTCTAGTACCTTCTGTAAAGCTGGATTTGTGGATAGGTACTATTTGAATTTGTTTTGGTCATGGAATATTTTGTTTTCTCCATCAATGGTTATTGATAGTTTTGCTGGGTAAAGTAGTCTGGCCTGGCATCTGTGGTCTCTTAGGGTTTGCAGGATCTCTGTCCAGGCCCTTCTGGCTTTTATGGTCTCTGCTGAGAAGTCGGGTGTAATTCTGATAGGTTTGCCATTAAATGTTATTTGGCCCTTTTCCCTTGCAGCTTTTAATATTTTTTCTTTGTTCTGTATGTTTTGTGTTTCGATTATTATGTGATGGGCAGTTTTTCTCTTCTGGTCAATTCTATTTGGTGTTCTGTAGGCCTCTTGTATGTTTATAGGCATCTCTTTCTTTAGATTGGGGAAATTTTCTTCTATGATTTTGTTGAGAATAGTTTCTGGGCCTTGGAGTCTGATATCTTCTCTTTCTTCAATGCCTATTATCCTCAAATTTCTTCTTTTCATGGTGTCCTTAATCTCTTGGATGTTTTGTGTCAGGAGTTTTCCAGGTTTGGCATTTTCTTTAATGGTTGCTTCAAGATCTGTGATTGTATCTTCTAGACCTGAGATTCGTTCTTCCATCTCTTGGATTCTGTTAGAAAAGCTCACCTCTGTGTTGCTTGCCTTCTTCTATGAGGTCTCATGTTCTCAATTTTCTTCTGTCTGTGTGTTTATCATTGACTCCATTTTCATTTTCAGATCTTGAACTGATTTTTTGATTTCTTTCATCTGATTGTTTGTATATTCCTGAGTTTCTTCCATTGCCTCTTTATAGGTCTTCAGAGCTTGAACAGTTTTATTTATTTCTTTCATCTGGTTGTTTGCATTTTCCTGCAATTTTTCCGGTTCCACTCTGTGTGCTTCTTTTACGTCTCTCACCTGTTTGTCTGCATCTTCCTGCATTTGATTACGAATTTTATTTGCTTCCTCCATTATCATCCTCATTACTAAGGATTTGAGGTCATTTTCTTGTATTTCTGTTGTATTTGAGTTCTCTGGGTTGTTTTCTTTGGAGTAGCTGTAAACTGGAGACGCCATGTTGTTTTGGTTTTTTTTGCGTATGCTTTTATGCTGTCCTTTAGACATCTTGCTGTCTTTGTTTTTGTTGAGTAGCTTCCAGAGTTAGATGGAGGGTGTCTGGTGATAGATTCACCTGTTTTCTCGTGATTTCCCTTGACTGGAAGCTCTAATGCTTCACTGGTGTGGATGTTCGGAGGTTATCCCTGTTGCTTTGGACTCTCACAGACAGTGATCCTCAGCTCCCCAGTGCTGTGGGCCCTGCAATTGTTCTGGATCTCTGAATGAGCGTTGCATCAGGCCAAGGTAGCCACAGCCTTCTGTGTTCCCTGCCAAGTCCAGCCAGGAACACTGGGCCTGAACCACGGGCTGAACTCAGCTAGATTCTCAGGGCCTGAACCATCTGCCGAGCTCAGCTAGCGATTCTGGGCCCAAAGTGCACACAGGGTCCAGCCAGAATTTTTGGGCTGGGACTGCGCACCAAGCTCAGCTAGGGGCTTTTGGCCCAAAGTGCTTGCTGTGTTCAGTTATTGAGTCAGGGCCCGAACTGTCAGCCAAGCTCAGCCAGGAGTTTTGGATTCAAACTGCACACTGTGTCCAACCAGAGTCTTAGAGCCTCTGGAACTGGGTGCTCCGCCCAACCCGCGCCACAGCAGGAGAACTGTGGCTGTGCCGAGCTAAGGCCTCCAGTGGAACTGAGCGCTCCTCCCAACCTGCGCCACAGCAGGAGAACTGAGGCTGCGCTGAGCCAGCACCTCCGGTGGAGCTGAGCGCTCTGCCCAGCCTGCGTCACAGCAGGAGAACTGCGGCTGCGCTGAGCTGGTGCCTAGGGTGGAACTGAGCCCTCGGCCCAGCCTGCATCACAGCAGGGGTGCTCTGGTTGCGCTGAGTTAGTGCCTTGGGTCAAATTGCATGCTGAGCTGAGCCAGTGTCTCTACGGTACTGCGCACTGAGCTGTATCCAGGACTCTGGGGCCGAACTGTCCGCCGAGTCCATTCTAGGTTCCAAGGCACCACGTGACCCAAATCCTGCCCAGAGTCCCCTCTCCCGCAGCAACTCCCACTGGCCACCACACCAATCGCCTCCACCAGAAGGCTCTGAGCTGCAAACCTCAGCTACCGCCACTGCTGCTGCTGCTGCCTCTGCTGCTGGTGCTCTGATCTGAGAAAATCTGTGCTCTTCCCATGTGCAGGGGCACACAGGTCCTCCGCACCCTGGTCCCTCCAACCGTGGAACACTCCCACTGCTGTGGTGTGGGTACCTTGGTGTTCTTGGCTCAGCAACCTGTGCAATTCCCTGAATTGTTCACTGGGGACTCCAAACACGGTCCACACTACTCACTGCCATCTTGGATCCTCTAACTGTCAGTTTTTTGTGGACAACTTTTTGTCAGGATGATGAAATTCTGTTCCTGATTTATTGAGAGTTTCATTTTTAGAAGCCAAGATTTTTCCAAGTTCTCAGGCTTTTTCTGAGATGATCAGCTAGTCTTCTCTTTTAGTTTGTTAACATAATGAATCACTGTGACTGGCTATCAAATCAACCCTGAACTCTTTGACAAATCCCACACAGTCATGATACAGTATCTTTTTTTTTTTTTTTAATAATACTATTGTGTGAGATGTACTAATTTTTTATAGAACACCTTGGACCTACATTCAGGAGAGAATGCTAGTGTGTAGATTTCTTGTCTTATGTTATATTTGGTTGACACTCTATTATATTTGGAAAATACTGCCTGTCTGGAATGAGACGCTAAAATTTCCCTCCTTCTTAACTTTGTGGGAAATTAAAAGGACAGACTTAAAGAACTAGCTACTGTTTTCATAGATTTTTCTTTCCTTTTTAAAACCTTTAGTATTTTGGATTTTGTTCCCATGTCTGTAGGCTCTGTTTCTTAACAATTAAACTTTATTATACAACCCAACTAGCTTACACAAGAGGGAAAAAAGGTTAAATGGAAAAAAGAGTGAACCTTCCAGTATCTGTTCCATGGGACGGGTCTCTACGTGTCTCTGGCCTGTGTGCTGGTCCAGCCTGTTCGCTGATCCATGTGCACTCAAGCTCGGTCTAAACCTGCTGCTGCTCTTTCCTCTCTGCCTGCCTGTGTCACATGCACAAAGGGCGGTCTCCTTCTCCCATTGTGGGTTGATTAGAAAAACAATAGTCCAGGTGGATTCCCCAGGTTTGGTTCCTGAATTCCAGGACCAGGATGGCTCCACCCAGTCTATCTCAAGGTATCCATGGTGTGTCCAAGGTTAAAGCCTGCCAAGACTGCTTTCACCTGTGACAAAGCTTTCTGTCTTTCCCACACATCTCTATTACATCATTTCCATGCTTACTTTAAGTTGACTTACTCCTCCTTTCCTTTTTAATTTTTAATTTTCATTTCTATATAATTAATAAAATTCTTTTCCTGAAAATTTGGTACAATTCACCAAAGGAGCCATGTGGGACTAAAAGTTTTTTTTTTTTTTTTTTTAATCTCACCTTGAACTCACAAAAATTCTCCCATGTACTGGAATTATAGGTATAAGCCACCATATTTGTGATTTGTGTGTGTGTGTGTGTGTGTGTGTGTGTGTGTGTGTGTGTGTACATGTGTGTGTAATATTTCTATATAGATAGCTCTTTGGATTACTTATTTGTTTTAGAGAAGGTCTTAGCCATTTCTATCTTTGAGACACTTCAGTTATTTTGTCAAAGCCGTTGAATTTATTAGCACAAGATTATTGAGGTTACCTTATTTTAATTTTGATATGTCTAGAACCTTTAAGAAGCTCTATCTCTATTATTCCATTTTCTCATTTATTTTATTTTATTTTGTTTTGTTTTCTGAGACAATGTTTCTCTGTGTCACCGTGGTTGTCCAGGACTCACTTTGTAGGCCAGGTTGGCCTCGAACTCAGATCCTCCTACCTCTGCCTCCTGAGTGCTGGGATTAAAGGTGTCCACCACCATGACCAGCCCATTTTCTCATTTTTATTAGCTTTTTGGAAGTTCTGTACAGTGTGTTTTGATATATTCCTTTCCTCCTCATCTCCACCTACATCTACCCACCTTTCTCTACCCACACAACTTTATACGCTTTTATTTTACTCTATTATGTCCAATTTTTGATGCTCATTCATTCTTGGAGGTGTGGTTTTCCCCTGAAGAGTGGTCAATATTCTTTTAATCAGCCTGCTTATAGAGACTTGGAACTTTATTAGTTAAAAAAAATTCATTGTTTTAAAGGACTAGCTATTGTTTTCATGGGTCTTTCTTTCTTTGCTTTCTTTCTTTCTTTCATCTTCTTTTCTTAGTTTATGACAGCAGAAGTCAAGGTGATTGGTTTAAGTTCCTCTTTCTTTCTTGGTATAAGTACTTAATGCTCAGTGTTATGCATTTTCCCCTAAGAACTACCTCAGTGGAATTCACTAAGTTTTAAGATGTCCTATTTTCACTTGCACTCAATTACAAATAGTTTTTATGCCCTCTTTTGATTGCTTTGTTGACTTTTAGATGTCTTAATGTATTATTTAGTTTTCAAATATTTGAATACTTACCAGAAATCTTTATAACACTGATTTCATATTTCATTCCATATGAGGAGAGAACATGGTTTGTGTGACTTAAACACTTTTAAGTTTACTGAAGGGTTTATTTTGCAATGCAGAATACATTCTATCTTGGTTAATATTCTCTATATACTCAAAAAAGATGTGTATGTATTCTGCTGTTGGGTACACTCTTCTCCTGTTCTCTGAATGTCAACTAGGTCAAGTGAGGCAGTGATGTCATTAAAGTTGTCTCTATTCCTAGTGATAGGCATCTACTTGTGCTATTGATTACTGAGAGAGAGGTATGGAATTTATTTATCCATTTTCTTTATAATTCTATCTGTTTTTGCTAGAAAACCAGATGTTAAATGTTTGGGATTACATCATCTTGACAAATTGATTTCTTCATCATTGTGAAATGATCTTTATGCCTGATAATAGTATTTGCTCTAAATTCTGTTTCTTTGGGGCTCAGGTTTGGTGGGACATATTTCCCAGCACCCCAAATCCCTAAACCAACCAATTAAAAACCTTGCATCAAGGCATGGATGCTTCTCAAGTCAGCAAGTTGAGGCAATCTTAGAGCTTACTTCATGTGGTTTTCTTGACCAGCTCTTACTGGCTTTGTTTCTTTGTGTGTCCCCTAACCCCATCAGTCCTTGGGTTTGAGTTGGGTGGGTATGAACCTCCCTGAAAAGCCTTTGGACTTTTTCATTGAAATGATGGGGCTAGCTTATTTAGCTTGAGTCATAGGGGAGCAATGGTTAAAAGAACAAGGGAGGATTTGCAACTAATTTGCATATGCAGACCTGATTGAAGACAGGCAACCATCAATGGAAGAGGCAGGGACTCTCCAAGTGGATCATTTAGATTAGCAGACTGCCAGTCAGATGACTTCTGAGAAGCCAGTTCTCTGAAAACAGAAGCTTACTCTTGTTTCTTGTCCCTTACTCTTGTCTATATGGAGTTGAGTAGGCCCAGGCCTGATCTGGGTAGGAAGTGGCTCCTCCTGCTATGCATACTCTCTGAGAGAAACCCAAATATGAGCAATGCTCTACTATCTCTCTTCTGGCTTGGGAACCCATATTTCTTGAAAATAATTTTCTCTCCTTTTTTATTTCCTTTGCTTGCTTCAAACAGGAGAGCAAGTCTTATCACTTGTTCTATCTGGGATGAAAGCAAAGATTTTTGAATAGTGTTTTTCTTCTTAAGCACTGCTTTTTAGTTTTGTTCTTAATTGATGAAATTATATTTATTTATAGAGTATAATGTGATATCTGAATACATGTATATATTATGAAATAGTTAAATGAGGCTAATTAGCATATTTATTACTTCAAAAATTTTTTTGTGGTAAGAACATTTAAAATACACTCCTGTAAGTACCTGACATTTATATTAACCATAGTTACCATGCTGTACAACAGGGCACAGAGCTTGTTAGCATATCTATGTTCATTCTCCTACAATTCAAGCTTTTAGGCTTTGAATAGGATATGCTATGGACTGAGTGTGTCCCCTAGATTTCTATACTGAGCTTCTAACTCTCAGCATGGTATATATGGAGAAGGGATGTTTGGGAAATAATTAAATCTTGAGGGCAGGGGAACCCCAGGAGTGGAGTTAGTGCCTTTGTAAGTAGAGACTTGAGTGAGGTAGTCTTTCTCTCTGCCCTAACAAGACACATCAGAGAGACAGCTGCAGACTCAGTAGATACTGACTAAAGCCCCACCTGGTGATCTTGACTTTCTACCCTTTGAACTGTGAGGAATAAATACATTAATTAAATATTAAGTAATTGAATATTAATATATCAATAAATTATTCACTTTATATCCTGACTGTAGTCTCCTACTTCCTTTCCTCCCAGTCCCCCTCCCTCCCCTCTTCCCCTATCACCCCTTCTCAGAAAAGGGGAGTCCCTCCAACCCATCCCAGTGGATCAAGTCACATCAGGACTGATCATATCCTTTTCCCCTGTGGCATGGCAAGATCACTCTGCCAAGGGGAAGTGATCAAAAAGCAGGCAACAGAGTTCATGTCAGAGACAGCTCCTGCTCTCCTTACTAGGGGAGCTACATGAAGCCTGAGCTGCCCATCAGCTACATCTGTGTAGGGGGCCTAGGTCCAGTCCATGTATGATCCTTTGTTGGTGCTCCAGTCTCCACAAGCCCCTCTGGGCCCTAGTTAGTTGGCTCTGTTGGTCTTTTTGTGGAGCTCCTGTCTCCTCCAGGTCCTTCTAAGATGGTGTGACCAAGGTCGAAGGTTTATATCATATCTACTTAGCCCATCTCAAGGTCATTTTAATTCCTGAACATAATGTCTTTGTGTACCTCTGCCCACAGACATTCTTAGACCCAAGAAGCACATTGCCTACTTTCACAAGATGGAAGCCAGTGAAATGACACCATTGAGTTGCCAGTGAGGGATAAGAATTGGTGGACCAGTATCCCAGCTCTCTCATGGGGGACCAGTCCTGCTGTGTGTTCGATAAAGTCTCTCAGGAGGCTCCCTGGTGGTGGGGAACCTTAGTTTTCCTACAGTGATGACATGGTAATTGCCTTTTTTTTTTCTTTTTAAAAGCACCCTTCCTTTTCCTGTATCTTCTTTATACTCCATGTTTTGTAAGATTGTGCTTCAAACTGCTTTAGGGAAGTCTAAACTGAGGCAAGTGGTTAAGGAAAGTTCTGGAACTTAGAATATTATTTGCCTCTCACCCTGATGCAAACATTCATGTGAGAGAAAGTAGCAGAAGAAAGGCTTGGCTGGGAGCATGGGGATGGCCTTACCTGCCAGCCAGATTATATCCCTGGAGGTCATAGTGACATCCTTTCTGTGTTTCTAAGATGTCAGACCTCCAGCCTGGAAGAGATCTAGCTGGCTCTTGCTCCTATATAGGCATGATGATTCTGGTGACTTCAGTCAAGAGCGAAATGGCTGACCTGATACCTGCAGCTGGGCTAGATGATTCATTTTCTGGTTGGAACCAAGGTTCTTAAGGTACACACTTTCTGTGTGTGGATCTATTTGGGAACTTATAAGCACTGTGTAAGCTTTTTGAGTTAGTGTCTGCATCTTATTTTCTTACACTACTGTGTAAATTAATTTTTTGAATGGGTAATATATAGTAGTCTGTTGAGTATATTTAAGGACCCCAGTAGATGCCCAAACAGCATATACTATCAAACCCAACATATGCCATGTTTTCTCCTTTAAACACTTGCCCCTGTTAAAGTTTAACCAATAAATTATGCATAGTCAGAGATTAACAACAAAATAAAATGGAACCATTATAACAACATACTGCAACAAAGTTACCAGAATTGTTACTTTTTGAGCCACTACTAACTAAGGGTGACGTGAACACAAGTATTATGGTACATTGATCCTTGATTTTTTAACTGAGACAGCTCCTATGTGACTGACAAGTGGGTAGTTTATACAGAGTTTATACTAGACAAAGGCATCATTCCCATTCTTTATGGGATGGAATGGGATGGCGTGAACTTTTACAGCACTACTTATAAATTTGTATTTCAGGACTTTGCCTGACCCTGGGTAGATGCAACATTACAAAGGGGATTTATTGGCAAAGGAAGACTGCCATACTCAAATGGTTCAAGATCTTTGCCTTCTCCTGCTTTCATGCACCCGATCATAGCTTCATCCCCAAGCACCTCTGTCATTAGTTTCTTAGATAACCTTCCGGAGCTTTTGTGTGCACATAGATATGAATAAAGATTTGTTTGCTCTCATGTTTGGTTTGCTTTATACCTGAAGTAATCAGACCACACCTAGTTTTCTACTACTTCCTGTAATTTATCTTA
Organism: Acomys russatus; assembly: GCF_903995435.1. Classification (NCBI taxonomy): domain Eukaryota; kingdom Metazoa; phylum Chordata; class Mammalia; order Rodentia; family Muridae; genus Acomys; species Acomys russatus. Next base: position 97,639,915 of record NC_067137.1, read on the forward strand.
GTAATGCTTTCATGTTTGTTTAATAGGCAGCATCTTCATTCTATAATAGCTTCACGGAACTGTGTAGTCTGTAGCGTTTAGTAGTTTATCTAGCCAGTCCTTATCTCTGGTGAGTTGGGTTGTTTCCAATCTCTTTTCAGTCTAGTGCTGAACTATTGCTTCAATTAATAACCTTGCACATATGGTATTTTGCAAACATATGAGCATATTTTTAGGATGAACTCCCCGAAATAGAATTGCAGAACCATAGGGCTTATTCATTTATAATCTTGATAGATTTTGCTATCAAATTGTCCCCCGCCAGGGTTGCATGGGTTTCTATTGTCACCGGGAATATATGAGAGTAACTGTTTCTTCATAGCTTCATCCACAAAATACAGAATCAAATGGTTGGAGTTGTGCCAATCTGATGAGAGAAAAATAGTATCAAGTCTATTTTAATTTGCATTTCTTTCATTACAGTGGGAATGGAGCATCTTTTCACAGGCTTGAGAACCACTGCATTTCTATTTCAGCAAGCTCTAACATCCCTTTTCCATTTTTAAATGGACTTTATTCTTATCCATTCTGTTATGAGTTGTTTGCAGATTCTGATAGTTCCTTATATATTAGGAATATAGGCTCTTTATGATGGGAGTGGGAGGATTTTTTCCTGATTATTATCTGTCTCCTGACAATACTATGACTTCCTTCTTGCCTTGCAGAAGTTATTTTTATTTAAGAACTTAATGTTTCATATGTGTCACTTTTTATAAGATGTCTTTGAGATTTTAAACACTAGTTAGGACAGACATCTTTTACTCCAAGTTGGTAGGCTTAAGATAGCATCAGAAGCAGTTTGGCTTTCTAAAGAATGCTGTAAGTATATAGGTCGCCAAGGTTCCTTTGTTCTAAAACCTCAGCATCCTCCCCTCCCCTCCCCGACTTCCAATTATGTGGTAGGATCAGGTGAGGAACAGTAATTCATACTCAGGTGTGACTAACCGGTAGAACTAACTTCCCCGAAGACACTGCTATTTTAAACAAGGAGCTGAGTCAGTGGAAGCGACTTTCAAATTGTTAGAAAGTTGGGAGACATGGAGAAACCATACAGGGCATGGCACTAAGTGGCCATGAGGGTTGATCTGTGCTCCACCGGTAGCTTCCTCAAACCCATTGTCATATCTAGATGTCAGAAATCAATTTTGGATGGGAGAAAACTCACATGTCAGCCTCCATTTCTGATGATGCAGGGATAGAAGGTAGGGAGGCTGGGGCAGCAGTAACAAACAAAACGTTAATTAAAATAATATTTTCCCCTACCTCTTTCTATCTGGCCATCTTTTCTCTTCTTTCAACCCAATCTTATCCCCTTGACCAGGGACCTGGGGAGTGGGGTTGGACAGCGAGATGGTTTTGTACAGTTGTACCAGAAGAGGGGATTTTGTGTTTGTATGCACAGCCTGTCATTAATAGTGACCACGTGTCCCTCGCTGTCCCTGTGCTCAGTACTGTTACTTGTAGTAAGAGCACTGAACTTCTTAAAGGGCACAATGTGTGTTGGCTTCTTTGCCAGGCTGTTTGACTGAACGTAGTTGAAGTTAAGACGCAAGAATGTCTTGAAAAATGCCCTGGAGTGCTCTGTGCCCTTGTTCCTCCAGCCTTCCCTTTATGGTCCCAGGAAGCATTGTCAGCCTCCATTTTAGGACCTCAGCTCTGCCTAGTCCATGCTGACAGGTCATCATTTGTTAAGTCAGGAATGGAGGTGTTTCATGTCACTTATTAATTTGTAGCACAAGTGGACTACAATTAATGACGTAAAGGGTTAATGTGACAATCAGTCTTACTAGTGTGTGTGTGTGTGTGTGTGTGTGTGTGTGTGTGTGTGTGTATGAGCATTACAAAATCATTTAAGAAATAGACTATTTTGGAGGTCTTGGGCAGGTCTCTAGGCCCTTCAGTTGTCCCAGAGTTTTAGTGTTACTGATGCTGAGGCTCTGAGTTCAAGATAATTTCCGTAACAATGAGCTCTATGAATGAAGTACATGGTAAGTCCATCAGTTTGTGTGTGTGTGTGTGTGTGTGTGTGTGTGTGTGTGCATACCTGTTTGAGTGTGTGTGTCCATGATCGTGGAAGTCAGAGGTCACTATTGAATGTTTTTCTCAGTCTACTTTCAACTTAGTTTTTGAATAGTGTCTCTCACTGAACTTGGAGCTAATTGATTCAACTAGATTAGCTGGCAGGCAAGCCCCAGGGATCCTTCTAGCTCTGCCTCTCCAGTGCTGGGATTACAGGCACACAACACGGTGTCTTTACATGTGTACCAGAGGCAGAACTCAGGTCTTCATGTCTGTGCAACATGCTCTTTGTCAGTCAAGACATGTCTGCATCCCCAACTCACTCTGTTTTTTGGCCTGTTTGCTCCTGAGCTCCTGGGAAGCCTTGGAACCAAAATTCATGTAGATTTCTGTGACTGTTTGTCATGGAGACTGTGAGCTTGGCAGTGTGAATTGTGCAAGACACGAGAACCATAGTTGTGTTTTGATGCTTTTCTCTAGCTTTGTTGTTGTGGAAAACCTTCAAGGGTAGGTTTAGAATACAAAGTACCTCTTATAGAAAAGGATTTCCTTAACTTCCCTGGGCCCACCAAGAGTCAAGGTTTTGTTGTGAATTCACAATATGTTTTCATTCACAGCTTTTTAGATAGCCTTTCTGGGACTCATTTACCAGGGTGAGGTCTCTAAGGAGCTGTTCCTTGACCTCAGCACATTTCTGTGGTGTCAGCATTCTGGCACTGAAAGTATCCCTCTTGAGGACTGTTTTCTAGTACTGTGACTTTGCTATGGGGTCAGCCTTCAGAACTGAGACCCAAGCAGGACTGTCCTGATCTTTCCTTTTTTCTCTTCCTGGAAAAAGAGGGAAGAGAAGGAGGCATATCTGAGAGGGTAGACTCATGCCTAAGTGATAACAGGTCCCTTCCTCAACAGAAATAGTGATTGCAACTAGCATTACCTATAGGTGATGCTTCAGTGGCTGAAAACGTACAAATCACATCAGCAACAAGAAATAATATCTTTCAACAGCTCTAGTGTGTGGCATCTGCACACACAGACATGCAGAGATGTGAAGCCTTGTTGCTGAGTCTCTACCTGCTCCCTGGATTTGCCGAGGGCAGGTGCTGGTAGGATGCTGGCCTGTGACTCATAGGATTGATCTGTGCAGAGGAGCAAAGGTTATTGGAAAGTTGAAGTCTTTTTTTTTTTCTTCTGAAAGGTGACCAGCTAAACCATCCCCAGTACTATGTGTTAAACAGCCACTGTCCAAGAGCTGGGCAGTTGACAGATTCACTGCTTCTTTTTGACAGATTACCTTAAAGACCCTGCAGTGCCACCTCAAGAGTGCACCTCTGCACTTTGGAATGACCATGTAGGCTATTTCCTGGTTAAATGTCCCCTGACTCTGAGAGGACATCCTGTTGGGGCACAATGGGACACAGTAATTGAATAAGACTTGGCTGAGCCTTTGTTTGTAAGTGTGGTGTACACCTATAGCACACAATATTTTCCAAGCCCACCCAACCTTTACCATAGCACAATCTGTTTTATAGGGGCACCATGAGAGCTTTAAATTCTGCAAACCATGTCCTGGAAACATTGATCTTTCCCACTTGGAGGGGGTTAATAAAACCAAAGCCATACAACCCATGGGTTTTCCTTTTTGGTCATGCTACCCAAAATGATGTTCATGAACCAGTAGCAGGGGCATCACCTAAGGGATTGCTAAAATAAAAAGCAAAATCTTAAGATTTATCCTTGGCCTGTTGTGATGGTTTGATTAGGAAAGCTCCCATAAGGGTCATGTACGTGAATATGTGGTCACCAGTTGGTGGAACTGTTTTGGGAAGGATTAGGAGGTGTGGCTTTGTGGAGGAGGTGTATCAGTGGGGGTGGGCTTTGAGATTTCAAGAGTCTCTTGTTCTCTGCCTCCACCTGTGGATAAGATGTACGCTTTCTCCTACTGTGCCAGTGCCATGTCTGCCTGTCTGCTGTCATGCTCCCTGCCATGCTGGTCACCCTTTGAAACTGTAAGCAAGCCCCCAGAGAAATGCTTTAAGAAAAAAATAAGTTGCCGTGTATCAAAGTCCAGCTTCAACATGAACTAGGGAAACTGAGGCACGTTGTAGATCCTGCAGCTGGCGGGTGACCCTGCAGACTTGATCTGAGGGCATCCTTCCAGGCCGGAGCTGATTGTTACCCGCAATGGCTTCCACTGAGGGTGGCAGACTGAGGGGCCAGAATTAAATTGTTGGTAATGGGACAGAGCTGATAGCTTCCTGGTGGAGGCTTACAGCTACTATGAAAGCGGGCACTAAGACTGATGGCCTCTAGCAGGGGCTTCTGCTGATGGTGGCAAGTCCCTAAAAAAGAAATGGGATGGAGAGAAAAGAAACACACACACACACACACACACACACACACACACACACACACACACACCACTTGATGATGAAGTAAGACAGACTCTGGCAGGTAGGTTCTAACAAGCCTCTTCTTTCAAGCTTCCTTTACTTTACACATTCACATAGACAGATGCACATACATGTGTATGTCCATACATACATATATTCATATAATGGATGGATGGAAATGGATTCCAACAACCTTATACACACACACACACACACACATATATATATACACATGCACATATCTTTGTGGCTGGAAAAAGATTCCAATGACTTTGTTATTTCTCCCATAGCTTATATATCCCAGCAAGATCCTTCAAGCAGTATAAAAATCACGATGTGGTTGCATTCTATTTTTCCTCAAGTGAATGATTACAATGAGTATATGCAAGAGAAACATGTCTCTCAATTCCTTCACGTGATCAAATGTTTTATGTATTATGGGTGAGAAGCAAACATGAAAAACAAGTTATCTCCAAGAACCCATATATATTTGTAACTAAGCAACTTGTTATATATTAACAAAGAATAAGCAAGCAAGGTAATTTCTCAGCTTGCTTTTCTTTACTGGCAGGCTGCAATTTGTGGTTACAAAGAGGGAATTAATTATCTTAAAAAGAAATCTTGTAAAAATCTTAAAAAAAAAAATCACAAATCTAAACTTCTATATAAAAAAAAAACAATCAGCAATTTCTACTTTAAATCCTAAAGATGCTCATCTACTCATTAATAATTTCTATTAAATCATATCAGGAAGCTAAGGGCAAACATAAGTATAAGAAATTAGTCACCATGAAGTCAAGCCGCAGTGATAGAGTCACATCAGCTAGTGCTAATTGGGGTATTGTCTTTGCTCACCAACCTCAAAAAGCCCCTAGCTTTACTATTAAGAGTGTACTTTTTCTTAACATCAAATTGTTCCCTAAGAGTTTCTGCATCAGAGCCAATAGCAAAAGCATTTTATTTTACCTAACCTTGCTAAACAATTTAGCAAGAATTTTCCAAATTCTTCCTAAGGGTAGTGGTCATTGTTGGCAATCTGCATCTGTAGGTTCTTTTCAAAAGTGGTAGTTGAATCATTAATCTGCTCCAGCAGATATGCCTGAAAGAGATCAAGCATTGTTATTGTGAGTGTCAGTGATACTGCCCAGTGAGGGACTGGAAGGCCCCTTTATTACACTCACACAATTCATATATTAAGGGGATTATAAGAACTACAAAGGTAACAAGCAGAGCTATGCTCCATAACAGCATGAAGTCCTCAGGACACATACTTCTCCAGGCTATGCCTCTCTGAGACACACCCATCGAGAGTATGCTAACTGGTAAGCCATATTCCATGAGTTCTAGAGCTGTTTTTCTGTCCCTTGTGCATGGCCTCCAACATTCTTGGTCATGATGTTTCTTCTCAGGAATAGAAAAGGAACTAAGACACCACTACACTCCCTCGTGATGCTGTACTCACTAAGAATGGACGTCCCTGACCTTCATGGTTGCTTCTGTCTGAGGCTTCAACCTCCCTGGAGTCAGAGCTGAGAGCCTTAGGGCTATAGCAACAGTGGCAGCTAAGTTTAAAACTCAATGGGGCAGGTTTCTCATCATCTGGTTCTCTGGGGGGACATCCTCTTCTTGGCTTCCAGGTGGCAGTAGTAATCTATATTAAGGAGAGAGGCCAGCTTCATGAAAAGACTCAGACATCTCAGAAAGGACTAGTGACTGTTGGGAAACAGAAAGTGATTTATTAAGCCTAGAAGGACAAACTTCTTGGATTTGTGTGCACAGAAAAAATTAGAAGGCATTTCAATGCATTTACCCTAAGGGGTAGGATGTACTGGTGGTATGGGTGGGTAGGAAAGCGATACTCTAAGCCCTCTCGCTCCTTCTACAGTGGAAGGCTTAGAGAGGAACACAAAAATCATTTTAAAAAACTGAATGTAAGAAGTCTCTGCCAGATCAGATGTTCAACTTTAAAACAAATGGAGGAAAAACTATAAAATGCAGCCAACTAGAAAACTCCACTTTCCCTATTTCATAAAAAGCAAAAGCCCATACGATAATCCCTCCCATGGCACATGTTAGAAATTTCTTTATGATTTCTCTGCTGGTGGCCAATGCTGCCACACCTATCTGAAGGCTTTGGCTACACTGACTTCTTCTGAACCGTGTCAGTGTGTTGGTTCTGGTTGGGTGGGGTCTGGAGCAGAATTGGAGCCATTCCCTGAGAGAAGGGCAGGTTAGCCATTCGGGGAGAACCAAGGAGGGAGACTTGCAGAAATTCAAAGCGTGTGCTCCTCTTCCTCTCCAGGGCACACAAGTTTCATCATTGCACAGAGACAATGTTGTGGCTGAACCTAACCTGAAATAATGCTGTAACTGAGACTCCTTTGTGCCAGGACTGTGACGCTTTTGCTGCATCCCAGAGGTAAGCACAGGGCCAGGTTTTTACCCTAGAGACATCCACTAATCATTTGTTGGAATGAACTTTGATAAAGCCCAACTGCCAAGCAGAAAGTTCTGGAACACACCACTGGAGAGAGCTGGGACTTAGCGGTGCTCTGGTCCAGCTGTGCAGTCTTGGACAAGCTCGCTTTCTCTTGGACTCTTTGTTTCTGCAGATGACTGTGGTGTCTGTCTCTTGGAGGGAGGAAGAATGTTAAAGAGTGTAAAGAGTGAAGGTGCACAATCACTTTGGGGGAATGGATTGATTAAAATTGGCTTAACCACAACATAAAACCAGACGCACTAAATCTAATAGATGGGAAAGTGGTGAAGAGCCTTGAACTCATTGGCACAGGAGACAACTTCCTGAACAGAGCACTAACAGCTCAGGTTCTAAGGGCAACAATTAATAAATAGCACCTCATGAAACTGAAAAGCTTCTGCAAGGCAAAGGACACTGTCAATAGGACAAAATGGCAGCTTACATATTGGGAAAATTCTACATCTGATGGAGGGCTAATATCCATAATATATAAAGAACTCAAGAAGTTAAATTCCAACAAACCAAATAATTCAATTAAAATTGGGGCACAGAGCTGAACAGAGAATTCTCAACAGAGGAATTGCTAATGATTGAGAACCGCTTAAAGAAATGCTCAACACCCTTAGCTATCAGGGAAATGCAAAGCAGAACAACTCTGAAATTCCATCGTCCGCTCATCAGAATGGCTAAGGTTAAAAATTCAAGTGACAGCACATGCTGGTGAGGATGTGGAGAAATGGGAACACTCCTCCATTGCTGGTGGAAATGCAAACTTGTACAACCACCTTGGAAATCAATCTGTTGGTTTCTCAGGACCGAGCTATACCATTCCTGGGCATATACCCAAAATACGCTTAACCAAATCACAAAGACATTCGCTCAACTGTGTTCATAGTAGCTTTATTCATAATAGTCAGAAACTAGAAACAACCTAGATGTCCCTCAATCAAAGAATAGATAAAGAAACTCTGGTACATTTATACAATGGAATACTACTCAGCTATTAAAAACAAGGACATCATGAAATTTGCAGGCAAATGGATGGAACTAGAAATGATCATCTTGAGTGAGGTAACCCAGACCCAGAAAGACACACATGGTATGTACTCATGGCCATATAGTACAGGATAACCATGCTACAACCCACAGACACAAAGAAACCAAGCAATAAAGAGGGTTCTAGGGAGGATGCTTGAATCCCACTAAGAAAGGGAAATAAAGTAGACATCATGGCATCAGAAGTGGAGTGAGAGAGGAAACTGGGTGAGAGAGGGGGTGGAGAGGGGAATAAGGGTGTGGATCAGGGGTGGGGAGAGCAGGGATGGAGGGGTGAGAGGGCTGGGATAGAGAAGGAAAATTGATATTGGGGCATCTCTGGGACAAGCTAGAGACCTGGGATGGGAGAGGCTCCTGGGAAGATATGAGGGCAACCCTAGCTGAGACTCCTAGCAGCGGGGAATACTGAGATTGAAGTGTCCACACCCTGTAGGCAGGCAGGACTTCCAGTGGAGGGAGGGGGACACTAACCTGTTATGCCCAAATTTTGAGAGACTCCCCGAACAGACCACCCAAGAACCAAGTCCAAATGCAATGGTAAGGAAGTCTTTATTGCAGGTTTTAATCTGGTCCATCCCTCCAATGCACTGACACAGCAGATGCAGAGAAGTGGCCTCGAGTCTCAGTTGAGAGGGATTTTTATAGGCTTTAGACAAATAAATGGGTTTTACAGTAGAGGGTTGGATGACATTTGGGCAGAAAAGCTGTAAGCAGGGAGTTAAAAACCTTAGCTTTTTTTGTGGTTGGGTAATAGGTGTAGGGGCAAGTTGGCCTATAGAAAAGATTGGTTGAAGCAGTCACAGAGGCATTAGGAACTTTGGCCTGGCTTCTCCTAATTGGTTGTTTCTATGTGCCAGACCACCTGCTGGTCAGTTTGATCAGCAGAGAGTATATCTGGACTTTCCCAAGGTGAGTTGATTGTGTTGCTGAGGAATGTTTTTCTGTTAGACTAGTTAGTGGTTTTTCTGGAATCTGAGCTCAGCCCTTGGCTAGATTTAACACAAAATGAAGTTTGTCTGGTCCTTTCAAACCCACCCACAAAACTCTCAACCCAAAATTTGTCATTCCTGCAAGATGTTCAGGGATAAAAGATGGAATGGAGATAGAGGGAAGGCTAACCAATGCTTGGCCCAACTTGAGACTCACCCCATGGGAGAGACCAACCCCTGATACTATTAATGTACTCTGCTATCCTTGCAGACAGAAACCTAGTATAATTGTCATATGTGGTGCTTCTTCCAGCACATAATGGGAACAGATGGAGAGACTCACAGCCAAACATTAGGAGGAATTAGAAAGTCCTTGTGGAAGAGTTATGGGAAGGAATGAGGGAGATGGGGTGGGGGTTAAAGACACCACAAGATCTAGAGAGTAATCTAACCTGGGTCCATGGTGGCTCCCAGAGACTGAGCCACCAACCAAAGATTGTGCGTTGGCTGGACCTAGGCCCCTTACACCTATATAGCAGATGTGCAGCATGGTTAACTTGTGGGTACCCTATCAATTGGAGTGGGGGTTGTCTCTGGCTTGGACTCTGTTGCCTCCCTCTAGAGCTTGCTTTCCTAGCAGGGCTGCCTTGTCTTGCCTCAGTGAAATAGGAGGCACTTAGTCCTAATTTGACTTGATGTGCCAGAGTAGGTTGGTACCAGAGGGTTGGAGGGAAAAAGGGTACGGGGTAAGTGGGTGCAAAGGTAGAACTGGGAGGAAAAGAGGGTGTGGTGTTGCAATTGGGATGTACAATGAACAAATAAATAAATTAATGAAGAAAACAAACCCTATAAAATTGCTATGAAGAGGGATCCTTTTTTCTTGCATATAGTCACCTGATAGCATCCCAACCCATACACCTTAAAGCAAAGAAACAAGAGTGTAAAATAAAACACCACTAAGTTCCAAATTTGAAGGCCTTTTGGGAGTTGAACCCTTTCCACTCATGTTACCATCCTCTGCCAAGGGTCCAAGTCCCCCAGTTTATTCCCCTAGGTCCCTATAGTCACCCTTGGACTGCCTGTTCTCTTTTGTACCCTTTAACTTCCTTTTCTTTTCCTTTCTTTCTCTTTTTATTTCTTTTCCCAAGACAGAGGTTTCTCTGTGTAACAGCCACGGCTGTCCTGGATTCTTTGTAGACCTGGCTGGCTTCCACCTGCCTCTGCCTCTCAAGTGCTGGGATTAAAGGTGTGTGTCACCGCGCCTGGCTTAACTGCCTTTTCAACATAATAGCTAGAATGATGCTGAGCAAACTTAACTCTCTCCATTCAGAAGCCTTCAGTAGTAAGAGCCGTCTTCCTCAAAACATAGCCAAAGTCCTTACAGAGGCCTCAGGCCTCCTCATCCTTCTACACCTCTGGCCATATCTACTTCTTGCTCACCTGTCCCAGCTACACCAGCCCTGGCAGTCCTTGTGCCAGGCATGTTTATGTCGCAGAACATTTGCATTTGCTTTAGCCCTCTGCTTGAAAGATTTTCTTTCCATTGTTCCCTTGAAACTTGCACATCTTGCTTCTTGTCACTCACGAGACTGTCTGTGACCTTCCGGTTAAAGTCAAGCACCATTCCCAGCTTTCCCTGGGGAATCCCTCATCTCTTCTTACTTTAGGTCTTTCCTTGGTGCACATGACAGTATGCTTTACATTTGGCTTGTTTGTCATCTCTCATCACCATTGGCTCAGCGCCATGCGGCCAGCTCCTAGCTCAGTACATGAGAGTTGAAATATTTGTTGAGCAAATGAATTATCCATGTTTTCCTCATTCAGATTATCATTCTCAAGCTCAGGTCAGAGGCCTGGAGTATAAAGGTCTCAGATTTATTTGGGGGCCCTTATTCCCAAGCAAGTCAGCTTCTGCAGGACATGATAAAGGAGGGACTTGGTTTCCTTGTGGGCTCTTGGGCAGGGAATACACCATAATGTGGGATTTGTACATGGATCCAGCAGTTGTTCCTTCACTCTCTACTTTCTGAAAACTTCAAATTACTCCTCTTTATTTCTCTTCTTCCATGGTCTCATTCTCTTTCCTCCCCTTTCCGTTGGTGATTTGCTTCGTTGCACTTATAATCCCTCACCTACCATCTTCAAAGTACAAACTCAACAAGATCCTGCTTTATAGTCTCTCTAGTCCAAGAATCCCCTGGGCATGAGCTCACTCACAGCTCAGAGTGTCCTGCATCCCAGCTTCCCAGGACCCTCCACTGGCTCTTGCGGACTGCTCCCCCATGGCTTTGGGCTCGAGGCTTGCCATTGCTTACTACTTCTGCCCCTTGAACAAAGTATTCTTCTGGGCTTACTGCTGGAACATGACCAAGAATGATAGCAATATGACCCACGGAGCACGGTCACGCCTTTTAGGACTTGGTGTAGAATCTGATAAGTAGGCAATACTACTATTATTGCCATAATGATGCTGTCAATGACATGAGCAACTCCCCGGTTCACAGTTCCAATAAGACTCTTATATTTGTGTGTTTTCTGTGTGTGTGTGTATGTGTGCATGTGTGTGTGTGTTTGTGTATTTGTAGGTAAGTCTGTGTGTGTATGTGTATAGGTAGGTGTGTGTACATAGGTAGGTGTGTGTATAAAGAGGTGTGTGTGTGAGAGGTTTGTATGGGGAGGAGATGTGAACATATATGTAGACAGAGAATGTGTGTATGTACAGGCAAGTGTGTATGTATGATGTAGGCATGCATGTGTGTAGGGAGGTGTGTGAGAGAGTATGTGGGGAGGTGTGTGTGTGTAGAGTGTGTATGTATGTGTGTAGGTATGTATGTGTGTGTAGGGAGGTGTGTGTGTGTGTGTGTGTGTGTGTGTGTGTGTATAGGTAGGTAGGTAGGTAGGTAGGTAGGTAGGTAGGTAGGTATGGGTGGAGACAATTACATGTTGCCATTGTAAATTCATCAAGAAATAAATAGATGATTTATTGCTTCAGGCAATTAATTCTACAGGCCTCTCCAACATCACCTTAGTTCCAGAACAAACACACTCCTTTGATGGATTATCATCTTTTAGGTATTTGGAATATAAAACAGCTCCTCGGGGTTCCCTATTTTGTTAGAGAAAACAATAACAGTTTAGAATGCAATTCACAGGCAGCCTACAGCTGAGGTCAACCCTCTGGCTGTTGGTCTATGATGTCCTTCAGTGAGTCATTATCAGAACAGATATTTTTAACTTCCTACAGTGTCACAGGAAGAAGACAAACTCTCAATGTTGGGACTAAGTTTGATGATGGTGACAGTAAAAGACTTTTGAGTTAGGAGGCTATTACCCTTTGCCCTCATGTGGCAGGTTCTGACTTAGTCTGTACGATCCATAGCCTGCCCAGGTTCAGAAACCACATTCTTCTCTGTCTTCAGCAGACATCCTTCTCTCACTTAGGCCTAGCCTTAGGTTACAGTTCTTTTTCCATGTCGCATTCAGTCATTACAAATCAGGGGCTTCCTGGAAGGTACAAATGAGGTCTTTGGACAACTTTGCCTACCTAGGTTTTGGTGCTGAAGATGGCACTGAATGATTTTACAACTTTCTTGGGCACTTGGCATATATTCTGGTCCTTAATTCTCAACAGAATCCTGTTGGAGAACTTATCCTGTTCTATGCAAGAGGAAATGGAGATTCAGAAATCAGACATAACATGTTTATTATTACTATTATTACTAGAGCTAGGTTTTGGGCTCCCATCTCACCCTGATGCTTCTGTTTGCTTCCTTTCTTCTTCTTTTTTCTTTTTACCACTATCTTTTCCCTTCTGGTGGAGTGATTAGTTAAGAGCATGGGACCAACCTTGACAATTAGGGGCCGGCCTGGATGGCTTCCCATTTCAACATTATCACACATATGGGTGTGTCTCTGGCCATGCCACTTAGTTTCTTTCTCTCACTGGGTTCGATAGCAGTAATACTTTGCTTTTGGGGGTATAGTGTGGATTAAATGAGATGATAGGGCAAAAAGATCTCCAAGTAATGTCTGGTACTACATAAATATGTATTGTTGCTGTTAAAGGCATATCACATAGTTTTCCTAGTTACCCATCACCTTGTTCTTTCTGTACTCTGCCGCCTCTGGGATTTAATATGAATGAATTAGGATAATAGTTGAGTACATGCTAGGCAGCTGACTCTCCTTTCATGTAGGTCTACCACATAGCCTTGGCATACATAAATGATGCATCACCCTGTGTGCCCTCTATCCTTCCTCCAGGCTCCAGAAGGCAGTGGAAGAGCATGACCTGAATTCTCCAGCACTTCCTGACTGAGTAGAACATAGTTTAGCATAGACCCAGCACGGATCTCTGAAACACCCCAAGCCCCTGCTTGAAATTTTCGTCTCCCACTTGCAGAATTTCAAGGGACAATATTGCAAGGATGTTTCAAGCAAGGTCATTGGAGCCAGACCTCCTGGGTCCCAGTCTTAACTGTGCCACTTCCAACCTTGGACAAGTTATTTGATTTCTCTAAACCACTGTTTCATTACTTGTAAACTAGAGAGAATGTAATTAATTATAAATTCAATCACATAGTGTGTTATTGTGAGGATTAAATGACTTTAACATGACTTAAGTGAATTTAATATGTCATTGCCTGCCCATATTACAAGAACTCTGTGTGTGCCGATTGCTCTTATTGTTGGTGTAACTGGCACAGAACTCAGCAAATTCACTGTGTGAGTAAGCAGAGAGGAACCTATCTGAAGGCTAGGGAGGATGGAGTGGGGTAACCACTTCCATTCCTTCTCCTTTATTGATCAGATAAATCATTGCCCTACAAAGAAGCAGGGCCTGGGAAGAGGCCCAACCCAGGAGTATCCTTTGCCCCATGGAAATGTGGTGCCTTCTGTCACTCACCTAGTGGTGTCACAGTAGAAATATGACAGGGATGCTCCCTGCTGTCACTGAGATTGTATGGTATACAAAGTTACTCTTGCTTCAAGTTATTCTTATACCAAGTATAAAATTATTCTGACTTTTGAACAATTTTAAACTAATAAGTGTTATGACCTGGGCAGAAGACCTGCCTGTGGGAAGCCTCGTTTTCTGCTGTCTTCTGGGTGTGGCTGTCTTATAAGTGTCCTCATTATTCATTCATACAGACAAGTCTCTGAGGATGAGAAGGCTCAGGCATGTCAGAAGATCCCATGGTAGAAAGATCTGTACCACAGTCCTAAGCGACACAATCCTGAAATACCGTAATCATGAATGTTGAAATTTCCAAAGATCATATCTCCAAATGTCTGAAAAAAATCTCAAAATCCCCAGAATATTATTCTTAAAAAATATAACAGAAGATGGGCTGGTAAGATGAGTCAGTGAGTAAAGGTGCTTGCCATGCAAGCCTGGTGACCTGAATTCAATCCCCAGGACCCACAGTGGAAGGACAGGACTAATTCCTGAAAGTTGTCCTCTGACCTCCACGTGTTGTGTTATATTCATGCCTCTACACACACACACACACACACACACACACACACACACACACACACACACAAACTATACACTCATACATACAATAAAATATTGAAAAGAAGATTTTTATAGGTGTCCTACTTACAAGTTTAAAAGAGGGGTTGAGTGACAAAAAGGTAATTGAATATTTCAGAGACTGTGTCACAATAAAATGTGCAACAATAACAGATACTCTTCCAAGCATAAAAATGTGGGGATATAATTGACAGTTTCATGGATATACAAGTTGGATATACCAGCTATAGGTAGGATAGAAATTTTAAAATAAACAAATAGGTCAAAAGTAAAATTCATACACACATAGCACAGTGGCTGGTAACTGTGCACCTAGTTTTATAACCATGGTCATTGGAGATACCATGACTGAAGACATTTTAGATAAGTAAAAATCCATTTGGATCAATACCCCAAAATCAATTGTTCAAGGAGCTAAGATTGTAAGAAACTTTCTTCTTTAAAAAGGACATCTTTTCATTTATTGAGAAAATCTCAACATGTTTATGAATATATACACAATACTTCCAAAATTAACCTTGTGAGAATGTACTTTTGCAGAGTCAATTTTTTAAAAAAAAAGCAAAAAGAGCTAATTAGAAACCCCCAAGACTACACAATCTATACATCTAATACTGGGAGAGATGCAATGGTGAAATTCATGGCAGAGTGAGTTGTAAAATAATAATGCTGGCAATTTAAACTAGCGAGAGAAAAAACAACCCCACACTTTCTCATTATGGTGATAAAAATATCCACAGAGACAATGTAAGATTTATTTTGCCCACATTTCAGAAGGGTTGCTCCACAGTGATTTGGAAGTTGTGGTGGGGCAGCTCAGTCTCCATCACCATGAGCCAGGAAGCACAAGATGGGTGGTGGCACTTTGGGGCCTCTCTTCTTTTCCTCCTTTTATTCTTCCCAGGCCTCCAGGCCATGCGACAGTGCCATCCATTTTCCTCCCTCAGTTAATCCCCTCTGGAAACAGGCATATCCAGAGGTCGGTCTCCTCACCTGCCAGGCGGTTCTGGGTCCACTTGGTGATGAAGCTTACCATCACCAAGGTCAAAGGATGTTTTACGGATTGATTACAAGCATGTATATAGAAGTAGTTTATCATAGCTGGATGTCTATGCCCATTAACTATGATTTGAAGCCTTGCTTTATTAATAACTAGCCATTCTTTGTCTTTTAGACCGTGGATTTTCTTGGAGAGTGTGGTCATATTCTCCTCCTCATTTCATGGTAAGGCTGGTTTTGAAATTCTTCTGCAACTTGATATACAGTGAACATCTCCTATTAAACATCTCCATAGTCTGTACTGTGCTTTGATGTTATTTTGGGTACATGGGAAGTCATTCTGCATGCATTCATACACAGGCTACAGATTTTACGGAAACAATGCCGGTGATTGGATGGTAATACCGTCGCATGAGTGTCTTCTCATCTGACTGTGCAAGCAATTACTTTGCAACCCGTCAGTACTTTTGCTCTCTTCTTCAGACAAATGCTGCTTTAATTCCACAGAAGCTTCTGGAACTTCATCAGCTGGAAGATACATTTTCAAATGGACATTTTTTTTTTTTTTTTGTCATCCCTGAATTGTACTGCAATCCATGCACTCATTTGACTCTTTTTACCCGGATGCGTTGAGCTGAGCGGGGGGGGGGGGGGGGGGGGGGGGAGGGTGGGGTGGTGGGGGAACCCACTTCATTGCTAACACCTTGAAATGTCACCCTTGAAGGCCTTGGTACCAAATCTGTCATTGTTATTTGGGGAGTCGCTTGAAATCTATTTTTTTTCCTGCAAAATCAGTCCAAACTACAAATAAGCATTTACCAAGTGCTTTGCTTTCTCCAGCCACAAATACGATAAGAAGTAGATACCCTCTTGAGTTTTCTGATCCAACAGGGCCATGGATTGTGTGTACTTAATAAAACCAGTGGGGGAATACTTGAAATTACCATCTGTTAGCCAAAGTGTGCTACTTGTTTTTCTGTTAGGTTAGTGGTAAATGAAGAAGTCTGTGTGCTTTGACAGCGAGGTCACTAACCTAACACAGGTCACTATTGACTGTGGTCTGAACATGGAAAATTCCCCTTCCTGTCTTTGCTTCAGAAATGCTATTGGGTTTATGGCTTTCTTTCCTTTTCGTTATTCTCTCTCTCTCTCTCTCTCTCTCTCTCTCTCTCTCTCTCTCTCTCTCTCTCTCTCTCTCTCTCTCTCTCTCTCTTTGTGTCTCTGTCTCTGTCTGTCTTTCTCCTTTTTTTGGCTTTTTTTTTCCAGGCAGAATCTCACTATTTAGCTCTGGCTGTTCTAGGACTCACTATGTAGACCAAGCTGTCTCAAATTCACAGAATTATGTCTGCTTCTGCCTCTCAAGTGCCAGGATTAAGTGTGTGTGCCACTACACCTGTCATGGGCTTGCTTTTAATTTTCCCATAAAGGACATTTTTGGAGTAAACATGGAAAGCTATGAAGGTGTAGAGCAGAGGTTTTCAATCTTTGGATTGCACTACCCTTTGGGGGTCTGAAGGACCCTTTCTCTCACAGTGGTCACCTACAGCCATTGGCAAACACAGATTTTTTTTACAATGATTCATAGCAGTAACAAAATTACAGTTATGAAGTAGCAACAAAAATAATTTTATGGTTAAGGGTCACCACAACACAAGGGTCGCAGCATTAGGCAGGTTGAGAACCACTGGTGTGGAGGCAACTGAGGAATCACACAATTGAATAATCTTGTGTCTTTTTTGTATACACCAATCTCTTGACACAATCTAACTTTTTAAAATTTCTTTTAATTCTTAAACTTTGTTTTTGTTTGGGAGATTTTCAACATTTAGAATTTTAATTAGGGGGGTGATTTTTCACTATTTGACCTTTAGTGATACTGGACTTTGGGAATTTTAATCTTTCAGATATTTGACATTTAAGGGTATGGCGCTTGGGATTATGACTGGCACAGCATAGGCTAAGGATAACAGAGGGAGTGCTGCAGCTAGGCACAAAGCCTCCCCCAGGCCTGTGTGATCACCAGGAGGAACAGTGATCTATTAGACCCATGTCCATGTGTGCAGCACTCCTGTTATGTAACTGAGGGTAAGGAGGCCCAGGCTGGTTAAGCACAGAGACCCATAGCTGTGTGTGTGTGTGTGTGTGTGTGTGTGTGTGTGTGTGTGTGTGTGTGTGTGTGTGTATGTGTTTGTGTGGGTATATGCACCTGTGTGCATGCACATGGAGGCTAGAAGTCAACATTCTCTGTCTGCTTCAATCATTCTCAGCCTTATTTATTTTATTTTATTTTTTTGAGACAGGCTTTGTCACTGACCTGACATCCATTAGTTAGGGTGGCTGGTCACTGAGCTCCAGGGGTTAAAGACACACATTGTTACACTAGGCTTTTGTGTGTGTGCTATAAATCCAAACTCAAGTCCTCATGCTTGTGTGACAAAGACGTTCTAACTGATTCATCTCCCTAGCCCAGTGCTTCTCAACCTCTGTAAGATTGTGGCAACCCCCAATTATAAATTTATTTTTGTTGCTACTTCATCACTGTAATTTTGCTACTGTTTTAAGTTGTAGTGTAAATATTTGTGTTTTCTGGTAGTCTTAAGCATCCCTATGAAAGGATTATTTGACTTCCCAAAGAGGTCACGACATACTGGTTGAGAAATCTCTGCCATGGCCACTCTTTCCTTCCTTCTTTCTTTCTTTCTTTCTTTCTTTCTTTCTTTCTTTCTTTCTTTCTTTCTTTCTTTCAGTTTTTTGAGACAAGGTTTCCCTGTGTAGCTTTGGCTGTCCTGGGCTCACAGGACCGTAGACCTTTGTAGACCAGGCTGGCATAGAACTCATAGAGATCTGCCTGCCTCTACCTCCTCGAGTGTTAGGATTACAGATGTGTGCTATTGTGCCTGCCTCTTTCAGAATTCTTATTCAAAGATACTTAGTTGGCAAACTCAAGAATTTGGACTAATCCTGCTACTGATGCCAAAGTCACCCTCCTGATGCATCACCTCCATTTTGTAAGTAGGCTTTCCTAGCAGTCCCTGTGCTATTTGTAGGAATGAGAGTTATTATAGGTAGTGGTATTGATGAGAGCCATCAAATAAGCTGGCAATTTTGCACTTCTTGTTGGCTTAAATAAAAACATATTTGGGCAAAAACGAAGCTAATTTCTCCCTGAGTGAAATAGTAACAGCTGTAAAATAAGTTGTGTGCTTTTGGGTGAGGAGAATCTCTTCTGCACTCCTCATTGGGCGTGTACACGCTGCCACAAGTGATGACTCCCATCAATGCCATTACCTGCAGAGCTAAAAATGCTGAGGTCTCACCTCATACTGAGAGTCCGGATGGGAGATGAAGACCTGCATGGCTAGTGAGGCTGAGCTGGAGAGTATGCAGCTCACCTTAAGATCAGAAGAGGAAGGTACCATGGTTAACTTAAAGTCAGCAGTGACTTTGCATCACATTTATTACCCCACCCCCACCGCCACTAATCTCCTTGGTCCCCCTTTGCTTTTTGCCTCAGGCACTTATTATGTCCCAGCCAAACTTTGAAGAACATTTTTTTTTTCTTATAAAGCCAAGGGCCTTTCTAGGTCTATTTCCTTTGCTTGGAGAAGTCTTCTGTCTTTTCAAAGGGTCCCCCTTCCTCCTGCATTCCCATCCCTTTCAAAGGTGACTAAAGGAAGCCCAGTTTTGTTTTGTTTTCACCATGAGTCTTGCAATCCTTTGAGGGCCAGTTCTAGGTCCTCTGGCTTTGCTGCTATTCCTAGATGTCGCATCTGTAGTAGCTATAGGAAGAAAGACCTGGAGCCCAGTTAAAACCAGAACAGTTTTGGAATGGGTAAGGAAGAAAACGCCAGTGGGCTTTCCCCCAGGAACCAGAGGTATCATTAGGGTTCTTCAAATTCAGGTGACATTGGCCTTAGTTGCATTGTAGCTGTAAGTCTAGGAGCTGTCTGTGATCAGGGGCCAGGGCCAGAGAATGAGGAAGGGTCAGAGGTTAATTTACAAATTTGTACAGTCTGAACTCTCGGAGCTGTTAGCACTTAACTTTGCTTTCTATTCACATTTGTGCAATACCCCTTGTTGTGTGTGAGTGTGTAAGTGTGTGTATGTGTATGGGAGTGGGGTGGGGAGGGGAGTGTGTGCTGTGAGTAGACACAGTAGTTGAGAGAGCATGCCTAGGGGCTTTGGAATGGCTTAGGATCCCCAGCCAGTCTGGATGAATACACATGAAGTGTCTATAGTCCCTGCTAGTTAGCTGGTTCCAGGTGCAGCCCATTAGCAACATCATCCATTGGTTTTTCTGGTCTATGCTGGACAGCCAGCCAGTACTTGTCTTCTTGTGCTGGCAGAAGAGGCAGTTGAACAGTTTTCAAGTATGTGTCATCCTAGCAAGCAAGGTGACTTCTTTCTGATCTTTAATTTCTCAATTCTGCCTCTACTTTTCTTGACACCCTATCCCTCATGTCTTCCCAGTTCAAGAAGCAAGGGTAAACTGATTCTTCAGTTCTCTGCTCCTGACTTCCTATTATATAGAGGATTGTCTAATAACTCTCTCCCTATCTTATATTGGTAAATGTTCTGTAGCTGTAAGTCTGGGAACTGTCTATGATTAGGGGCCAGGGGCAGGGAGTGAGGAAGGGTCAGAGGTTAATTTACAAACCCAGAACATTTTTGGTTGTTAATTTAGTTGCATTATTATGTATTTAGCTAGCAAATGACACAACTGTATGATCACATCTACCTTGTCCACGCACTGCTTTCCCAGGACGTTACAGAAGGCACCTACCTATCTTGAACTGCTTGGTGAATGACAATAGGAATAAGTGAGTGAAGCATTTGTCCTTAGGGAGTCAATGGGACTTTAATGAAAGACAGGGAAGTCACTTAAAGAGCAGGAATCACACAGGTGAAATCCCTGAAAGAAGTGATGTCCAACATCTTTGGGGTCTGTTTAACAGTGAGGATTCAGGGCTTCTGGGTGAGAGAGAGAGAGAGAGAGAGAGAGAGAGAGAGAGAGAGAGAGAGAGAGAGAGAGAGAGAGAGAGAGAGAGAGAGAGAGAGACAGAGACAGAGACACACAGAGACACACAGAGAGAGACAGAGAGAAATAGAGAGAGAGACAGAGGGACAGAGACAGAGAGACACACAGAGAGATTGATTCATGAAAAAGCAGTCGGGAATGTCATTTGGTGGGCAATATGAATAACCACTGGGTGTTTCTGAGCAGAGGATGGATAAAGCCATGTGTCTGATTTCATTTGTAAGATACATGCATGAAGATTGTGAATTTGAGGTCAGTCTGAGGCTGCGTAGTGAGATCCTACACACACATATGCACACACACACATGCACACACGCATGCAAGCACGCAAGCATGCAAGCACACAAACACACACACACTTTTACACATAGAATCCACAGCAATGGTAGTATCCTGCTGGGGGCATAGGGAGAATCCAGACACAGAAGAAAAGAACCAGCTGCTGTTTGTGGCCATGATCTAAGCAGGAAGTGCCTGAGTCTGGAACAAACACAGTGACAGTAAGAGGGAAGAGGGAGAAACAGATGCAAGATGAGTTAAAAAGGAAAAGGCGGCAGACTTCAGGTTGGCAGCTGATTGGGTATGAGGGAGAGGAAGTTTCCCAGCCATTCAAGGGAAATGTTCACCCCACCCCACCATAGTTACCTTCAGGATCAACGATGCCTGGTGCATGGGTGCATGGGTGATAAAGAGCTTCTGTGATCTGCTTCTGGAAGCATCTGTAGACAGCAATGAAGTACAGGCAGCTGAATGTGAATGAGGAAATTTTGTATCACTAAACGGTTCTATTGCAAAATGCGGAAGGAAACAAGCATTTATTTTGTTTAAGGAAAATCAGTTGGGAACACGGTGCCCCATCCCTTCCAGTGGTTGAATGGCACTGAAGGCATCTGCTCTCACCCACCCTCCTGCGGACCACAGTTTCATGAAAAGAGGATTAAAATGATGGCCAGAAGTAGAGTGATTTTCTTTGAGTTCTTTTGGTCATTAGATCAGCTTGAACTTTGGTTACATCCGAGACAGAGCACGCTGTGCTAATAAAACATATAAACTTTCAGAGAATAAGAGAACAGGAAGGGTTCAGTTGGGGTGGAGTGGGAGGATGGGTTGGCTGAGAGAATATAGTGAGAGGTAGAGATTATTATAGAAGTGTGTGTGTGTGGTGTATGTGCACGTGTACATGTATAGAGAGAACTAAAATAAAGTTACCGTATAACACGGCAACAATGCCTTACTAGATACCACAGACTAATGATTAACAATTCCAGATCTGGACTAGAGAGATGGCTTAGAGGTTAAGAGCACTGGCTGCTCTTCCAAAGGTCCTGAGTTCAATTCCCAGCAACCACATGGTGGCTCACAACCATCTATAATGAGATCTGGTGTCCTCTTCCACTGTGCACATATACATGCAGGCAGAACACTATAAACATAATAAATAAGTCGTTAAAAATTCCATATCCAGGAATGGGTTACCTCTTCTTGGAGTTGTTGGCCAGTAATGTCCTATAGCCTTTCAAATATTACAGGCTATTGGAATGTTATCTGTTGCTCTCCAGGACTTGACAGGAAGACGCGATTGCTGAAGACAATACTTTAAATACTTGAGTGTAGAACATGGAAAAATCAAGCTGGTACTAACCTGGGAGCTTCATCCCTATGAGCTAGCTTTTGTGGTGCTGGACTATGTACACTTCTGGAGGATAAAAGTAATCAGCCCTACCCAGCAGAGTGTCATGAACTACAATAATGTCTGGCCTAGCAAGATAAGCCTGCTCGTACAACAGTGGCACGAATAGCAGGAGAGTAACCAACCACTTTCTGCTAGTATTTAAATATGACTCCACATGGTGAAAGACAGTTGGAACCATTACCAGGCTAAGAACTTGTGTCTAGAAAGGCCCTAGGCCCTAGGGAAGAACATATGACTATTATTCTGCTAAATGGAAATAGTATTATAGACTCCAAATGACTTGTTGCTATAGCCATAGATTAAAGCATTTCTCAACCCTCATCAGAGAAGCTTCTGTCTTCAGTAGATGCTGATTGATGTGATGGTTCACAACAGGCCAAGATGCAGAGAGTAAAAGACTTCAGAATGTTCAGCTTTAAATGGGACATTTCTATACCACAACACTCATTCTTAAGGCTCAGGGTTCATTATAGAAGAGGGGGTGGAAAGAGGGTAAGACCCAGAGGTTGTGGATGACTGTAAGGAAGTAGCATCTTCTCAATACAACAGAGCAGTTGCACATATGACACATAGAACAGTGATGACTGTGTGCACAAGATCCATGCAAACATAAGGCAGACTAAACCCCTGCATGGAGAGGGAAAGTGGGCACAACGTCTTCACTCATACCCAAGGGGCCACTGGCAACTGATGGCTGCTGGGAGATAGTCAGCTTTTTTATGAGTGTAGCCCTGGTAAGTCAACACCACTCTAGTGGAAGGCCACACATTCAAGACTATATAGGGAGCACAAATAGGACTTGATGAGGTAAACTAAAAAATCAAAGGCACAAAGTTGGGAAGGTGGGGTAGATCTGGGAGGAGCTGGGGGCTCATATGATCAAACCACATTGTGTGAAGTTCTCAAAAACCTAATAGAGAGCAAGTTGGAAAGGTATATTTGGAAAAATTCTGTGGAGTATTCCCACGAACTGTGGTAACTTCTGTAAGTCCTTTGATTATCCTTGGTCTGCACTTGTAAATATCAGGGTCTGGATGAGGTGGAAACACAAGCCTTAATTCCTGGGTTAGCCTGTGATTCTGTAATTCAGACAGGATCTAGTCATTGGGTTTCTATTATTATGAGTGGTGTGTGTGTGTGTGTGTGTGTGTGTGTGTGTGTGTGTTTGTGTGCATGTGTGTGTGCATGTGAGTGTGTGTGTGCATGTGCACGTGCATGTGAATTGTGTGTGTGTGTGCATGCGTGTTGGGGGGTTATAGATTTTACATACCTGGGAAGACAAAGCTATCTCTTTCCCTCTCTGCCATAGTTGCTGTATTAGTTGCTTTTCCTATTGCAGTGACAAAACATCTGACAATGCAGCTTGAGGGAGGGAAGATTTACATTTACTTTATTTCCCATCTTAGGGGAGGACACTTTCTGTGAGGACAGGGCAGATACGACAGCGGGAGCATGAGGCAGGTGACCACATTGCCTCTGCAGTCAGGAAGTGTTGAAAGAAGAATGCTCGGACTCTCAATTTTATCCCACTCAGGACCCCAGCCTGTGGAACTCTGCTGTTCACCTTCAGGGTGGGGCTTCTCATACTGCTTAACTCTCCCTGGAAGCACCCTCACGGGTACCCCCACAGCTTTGTTTCCAAGGTGATTCTAAACTCTACCAGATTGACAATCAAGATCGGTCATCACCTCATCACCGTTAAGCAGAACCACAGATTTCTTTATTTTTTTTTTTCATAGACTGAGGATATTTTGTCTTCGTTTTCCACTAGGTGGGGTGTGGGGTTAATATCATTTTATTGTAAATTTGATATTGCTTCAGGGTAACAGCAGGGACTCATGGTTAAGAAACCAAAAAAAAAAAAAAAAAAAAAAAAAAAAAAAAAAAGAAAAGAAATGAAGAGTTGCTTTTGGTTACCAGGGATGAGTAAGTTCAGGGTAGCTAATGTCCCACATGGAAACTATGGTTAACAGATTCATGTTGTACAATTGAAACTCACTGAGGGGCATATCTGAGTGAAAGATGACTGGTATGTTAACTTAACTGCGTGACTCATTGCACAGGGTAACCATGTAGAGATGCTACATCATGCACCTTAAATACGTTAAATATTATTTGTAAATTATACCTCATAAAATCTTAAAACCTCCCAAAGAAGATAAAAAGAAGCGAAGGAGGATTTGAACTTAGTAAGTCCAGCTCCAAGCCTCTCTTGCATACATCTTTGGATGCATCTGCTAGGGCTGTCCAAACAAAAGGCCACAGCCTGGGTGCCTTAGGCAACACAAATTCATTTTCTTATTGTCATTGGCTCCAAACCTAAGATCAGGGTTTCGGATGGTTTGATTTCTTTGCTGGTCTCTTCATTTGGTTTGCAGATGGTGGCCTTTTCTTTTTCCTTTTTAAGAAAGTGGTAGTCTTTCATTATCTCCTCAAGTGGTCTTTTATATGGATGACTCCTTGGTCTTTATTCTTCTTAAAAGAGCACTAATCCTGTGGGATGAAGGACACAGCCTTGGTGTCTATTTAACTTTAACTATCTCCTTAAGGGCTGCATCTTCAAATGTCATTTCATTGAGATTAGGATTTCAGTAGTGAGTTTTGAAGGAGCAGAACTCAGTTTATGTGTTTATTGAGAAGAACAAATGAGATTGCTTGGGAGAAAGGACACACCCCCTGCAGTGTCTGATCCACAGTTACTGTATGGATACTGTGTGAAGCTGCGTTGCTGTTACTATGAAATCCTTTGATGTACACATATAGAGATGACACATATAGAGATGATGAAAACAGACTATCACAGGAACTATGAACTCTCAGGGACACCTTTATAGCTCTTCTCCCCACTGTTACTCTCCTTGCTACCTAATATACTATCTCATCCCTGGGGGCCTGTAACAATGTCCATACCTTTCCCCAGGCCCTATACATATCCCCTAGAGCTACACCAGCTACATAGGCAACATCTTGTCTAGTCAAAGTCAGAAGGTATCAATGAGAGGCAGGCAAGCAAGGAAGCAGCTTTGTATCCTGGAACTTCCATTTGGCTTTGGGTTGTGCACCTACTATCCTTGTACGTGGCAATATAGCTCCTTCACCTGCATATACTATGCACAGACACGCATATACCTCTCCAAACAATGCACCTAGCAACCTTAGAATTCCCTTAGCCACTCACTTATTTAAATATGATTTCATTCCTGAATACAGTCAACTGTAGACAGTTTCTATTAATGTGTATTCCAAATGTATTTCCTATATAGCTTGGATACCCCTATCAAGGTCCAAGGGTCATGCTAACAGTTTCTAAACTTTCTATTCACTTTCCCTAGAGCGATATTGTAAATAATTAATAACCAGCATAACAATGACACTGACCATTTGCCTTTGAATAACCAGCATAGCTGAACTAATGGGCTTTGCATGAAAGCATCTTTGGCCTGCCCATCAATCCTGCCTCACTTAACTACTGCACAGAGTTTTCTCTGTGGCTGTAACTATGTGCCATTCCAGAGTCTATATTCTAGTATTTCTACTTAGTTCTTTATCAAGCACACTGCTCCATTATAAAGCTATGGGAGTCAGGGGGATGGAAATGAAGGAAGAGAAACCGCGTGAAGTGAAAGAGGGGTCTTCTGCTTCATTCTTGCCAGTATCAACTTTCTCCTCTTTGGCTGGTTCATTCTAGCCTTTTCTGTGAAATGTTCTTCATTCTCCATCTTGTTCCTTGGGAACTAAGGGCTTGCTAAATAGACTCACCTAGTTTGTGAGCGTTTATGGAGCATCTTGTGTGTATATGTCATATGCTGTGCTGGCTCCTGAAGGGATAGCTTTGAACCAACAGACACAACTCATCTCCCTTGTGCAACTTATATGCAAGAAGATTCCAGTATTTCTGCCTAGTTCATCATCAAGTCTGTGTTGTAAAACTATGGGATGAAGGAACAGGAAAAACTCCACAAATGAAAGGGGTGGGTGGGGGGACTTTCTGCTTAGCTCTTGCCCACCTCAACTCTGCATCCGGAGAAGTGAGGCATTATCCCATGTACCTGTCTGCCTGTTGGTCTGGGTCTTTCTTGTCACCTAGAACTGTATACACTGTTTGTTCAGTTACATGCTTTGCTACATCCAAGGTCATTTGGGAGTTTAAAAAAACCAATCCATTTAGTGAGTATAGAGGTCAGAATACAACTTAATAGTAGTTCACTTCTCACCTTCCACCATGTGGGTCCCAGGAATTGTACCCACTTCACCAGCCTTGGCACCAAGCTCCTTTACCCACTGAGCTGTCTTGTAGGCCCCGTATTGCTTCCCTGACTCTTTTGGACAGTGTTCTAAGATTTCCCTCTCTTGGACCTGACTTATGCTGTCAGACTTCTTCTCCCACCCCATTGCCATACTCCTCTGCCAAGAGAAAATGAGAGACTCAGAACCTACGGCCCAGCATGACTCTCTGTGGAGTTGCTCTGGTCTTTGACTGACACAGAGTTCTGCAGCTTCCCACTTGGCTTCTTCCACACAGAACATCCTTTTGTACCAGTAGGAATATGAGGACTCGAGGGACCACCTGCTTCTTGTGGGATTCTGTCCGACTCCTTCCCCAGGTGTGTTATGTTCATTCTTTTCTGCTACTTTGCATCATAGTTTGGGGTCCTGAATCATAACTGAATCTGGTTGGAATGCATTCTGTTTTTGTTTTTTTTCCGAGACAGGGTTTCTCTGTGTAGCCTTGGCCATCCTGGACTCACTCTGTAGACCAGGCTGGCCTCGAACTCACAGAGATCGCCTGCCTCTGCCTCCCGAGTGCTGGGATTAAAGGCGCGTGCCACCACCGCCCAGCGGAATGCATTCTTATTAAGCTCAACATTCTTCATTCCAACAGTCAACCAAAGTGATGCAGAAAAGAAGTTTTTGCATCAGTCCTGGTGATGCAGGCCAGCAGTTGCCATTGCTTGGGAGGTTGAGACACAAGGATTGTGAATTCAGTCACCCTGAGACAACTAGTGAGGCCCTTGCCTCAGAATAAAAGTAAAGGTGGGATGATAATACAGCCAGGTGGTAGAATACACGCCCAGAGCGTGCAAGGGGTTAGGTTCAATATCTGGGACTGGAAAAATAATTTTGGGTGTCAAATAATGGCAAAATCAATACCAGTTGACTAGAAAGCTGAAAAGGAGACTCCGCTTTGCAAATAAGTGGGTTGGGCGAAGGTTTAATTAGTACACAAACATGGTGACCAGACCTCGTTGAGAAAACTGGAGTTCGTGGGGAGGAAGAAAGTGAGACTGGAAATAAGGCAGAAGAAACAGCTCCAATGCACACCCCAGCCACTCCTAAAGTTCCAAGTAGACAGATGGGTAAATAAACAACCACATTTCTTTTATTTCCTGTGTTCTTCTTTTCTGGATAGGTACCATGGTTCCCTCTTGATTAGCCTGTCTTACTATTAAAAACAATGACTTTTTCCATAATTATTAAGAAAACTGTCAGCCACTAATTTATACACAAAGGCATGGATGCTTAGGTGAAGGAGTGCTAGATTTCACCTGCCCAGGAGAAGCCTGGAGGGCCAGCATGGGCCAGCTGGTGCTTGGGTGGGAGCTCTGGTTTGGAATGTCTCTTGGTAGGTGCAGCTTCCTCTGTGGATCAGTTTACCATACTTTATTATAAAAAATAAATAAGATGATGGTATAGGTTTACTTCCACTCTTGGAAAGGAGAGGTTTTTAAAAAGTTAGAGATAAAATATGTATTCATTAATGCCAATTTTTCAGGGAAGTACTGATTTGGAATTTATCATAATTCTGGCAAAAGTCAGATTTCATAGGGATCTTTTCATCTTAAAAGAATAAACTATTTGCAGGCACTATAAAAGTACATATATTTTGCAAAAATAAAAGAAATGATAAATAAAAATTTTTAACTAATTAGAATGTTTACTTATATTACTGTAGATCTAGTTACTTTTCTTCTAAAACAAGAAAGTTTGTATTTTTCATAAAATTATAGTTTAGAATTTTAATGAGTTCAGACAGATATTTATTGACTGATCGATTTCAGTATATTCTTATTGCATAGTGCACTGACAGAAAAATCATCTGTGATGTTGTCTGAGCATCCGTTTTGGGTATGGAGGTAGAAGCAACAATCTTTGCTGTCTTCCCACTTAGAAAACACTTTGGTATAAGATCAGTTCACAGCCAGACAATAGTGGTGGTGCATGCCTTTAATCCAAGCACTTGGGAGGCAGAGGTAGGCAGATCGCTGTGAGTTCCAGGCCAGCTTGTTTTATACAGTGAGTTCCAGGACAGCCGAGGCTACACACACACACACACACACACACACACACACACACACACACACACACACACACTTAGTCCTCAGCAGGCTAAAGAGCTGCTGAATTACTTCCCATAATGCTTGTGTTAAAAGACTGACATATGGGGCTAGAGGGATGGCTCAGTGGTTAAGAGCACAGGCTCATCTTGCAAAGAACTGCAGGTTGATTCCTGGCACCCCCTCACTCCAGCAGCACACAATCACTTACAATTGTAATTCCAGGGGATCTGATTCCATTTTTACTCACATTTACATACCCACACTTGTGCAGATACAAATGCGCGTAAGTAAAGATTTAAAAATGAATCTTAAAAAAAAAAAAAAAAAAAAAAAAAAAAAAAGATGACATGTGTGATCTGCCCATCACTAGGCATGGGATGTGTAGACAGATGGACATAATTTTTCAAGGCTGATGGTAGACTAACTGCAGACTTGAAGTTTGACACCCTGGGACTGGAACCCTGTTGTTAATACATTATCAGCTCCGCTCTGGACCTCTGTTTCTCACCTATACAGTGGCAGTGTTAAGAATATCTAAAGGATTGTTGTGAGGGTGTTAAAGGAGACGGGGTAGGTAAGGTGTCTGATCCAGAGCGTGGCACACACTAAATCCTCAATAAATGGTGTTTTCTAGGCTTTTTGTTTTGTTGCTAATATGGATGTGTGTTCCACCTAGGCTGTAATAGACTTAGATTTGCACATGGCAAATCACAGCCCTGTGTCAGAGTGTGTCCCTGTGTGCTTCTCAGGTCAAGCTTTAGGATGTTTGGAGTTAGAAGCTTAATTTTGAGCCCGTCTTCCTGGGAGAAGATCCTGGCTAGTTCTTGGGGGAAAGCTTGATTTGCCCTAGGAGGAAGGCAGAGAGGAAAGAGCTTTGACTGTTAACTTTCTGACACCAGATGGCTCAGTTGTCTTGAGAAATCACAACAGTCATTTTCTACAAGGCTCCAGCAGTGACTTTGGCTGGCTTCGTGGCCTATTTATCCCTTTAAGATTTTGTTGGGCCCTATGGCTTGATCAGGACTCACTTCAGGAAGTTGCTGGTTATGGGAACTGTTGAAGAAAAAGCTGAGATTTTTTTCCCCCCTTTTTTTTTTTTCCTGGTTCTGAATAGTTTAGACCAGAGCCTGAGTGCTTGCACGGGTCACTGAAGGAAAAAGTTTTCTAACAGTGCCCCGGGAAGTAGTTATAGATTTGCTGTTGATGGGCCATGTTTTCACTTCCTTATTAGGCAGCTAGCTGGGTGAGCCCCACTCCCAGTAAGGTTGGTATTAACACCGGCATCATATTTGTGTTTTTAAAAAGCTTCAAAAAAAAAAAATCAATTCCTCATTAACCTGATTGACAGAGAAGTTATGACTCTTCTGCTGTGTTCTAAACAGGACATAGATCACTACAGATGCTCCATAAATAGTGTTTAATCGTCAGCATTCCCCGACCCAAATAGGTCTCTAGAATTCCTGTGCTTAGTGGGTGAGAAGGTTCACTTCTAAACTGCTGCAGCTTTCAACACTACAGAACACGCTAATATGAGGACTCCAGTCCCAGCCATCACGCAGTAGGAGGGGCTGGCCGTGGGACCCCTTCAGCTCTCACCATTCTTGCTAATGCATTTCTGAAACTTAGGAAGCTGGATGATGGAGTTCCTTGAACTTGCTTGGAACACACACCTGTGGTCCAGTAGCACCTCTCCCGGAGAGGAAACAGGGGCATTAGGTAGTAGATGCCATCAGCCACAGTGTTGAAATTCTCTCAAGGCTACTCACACATGTGCAAATGCGAACAGCATAGACGTGTTCTATTGAGTCTTCTAGATGGAATATTTGAATTTTCGGAAATAGTGGCTGATATAAGCAGCCGCGGCGTTCACTTTGTCCCTTTGAAGTTTCCATAATGGGATCACTCAGATTGGAGCGTCAACTTGTTCAACCTCTCAGAAAAATGTAGCTGCGGAATGAAGAAGTACTTTGCGGGCATCTGAGAGGGCCCTGCTCAATCATCCTTCTTGCCCCAGTGTTCCTTTCTCAGAAGTAGGTTAAGAGGGTTGGCTGAGCCAGGGATAAGACCTAATCTGGATGGGGGAGATCCTTTTGGATAAGATGTCTGCTTAAGGCTTAACTTCTCCTAGGGGAAATGCAAAAGTTGCACTGCAGAGGCATTTTCACGCTGCCTCTGTGGTATGCTATAAGCAGCACATGGTACAGAGACAGGGCTCTGTTAGAAAAAGAACACTGATAAGTGTCTGGCCCTTGAGGTCAGACCACAGAGGGGAGAACAGCATGCAGCTTTGATGCAACTGGCTTAGAACTCACCAATGGATGGAGACGCTGTCTTACATTGGTTTAATGCGGTTTAGGCAAAGCTTGGGCAAACTGTTTAAAATACAGAGGTATTTTATCTGTTAACTGGGTCTAACGACCTGTTTGAAAAGATCCAGAGAAGAGCTAGCAAACTCCTTCCTCTAGGAACTTAAGACCTACTCTAGATTTTGGTAATGACACCGTTTCACACTTCAGAGATGTTTTCTAGGAAAGACAATGAAACTACAGAAAGTCTGTGTGTGCTTAAATTTTCTTTTCTTGAGTAGAGGGAAGAAGAAATGGGGTAGCTGGGGACAGCAAGGATGGTCAGGGGTGCTGAGTATGACTCAGGGCCATGACTCAGGACCTAGAAGCCTCTCTGGCGCCCCAGCACAGCCTGCTTTGATATTCATTCATCCTCCTGCAATCTTTTCCGATGGTCATTTTTTCTACTGCTGGATCATATAAGGCAGCCACACACATGTGGATACATCTGGAGAATGGACTTCCTCCACCAAGAAATGTATATCTCTTCTGTCCCCCACATATACTGGATTGGCATTCACTTAGCTCATAGTGGTAGATTAAAATGACCCTGAACCTTGCATGCTGCCCCGGGACTGTAGCTCAGTGTGGTTGTCTAGCGATCACTAAGTACTCAAGACTCCATCCCCACTGTTGCTACTCTCTACCTTTAAGTGTTGTGCTGTCTAACCTTATGTCAACTTGACACACAAGCTAGAGTTACCTGAAAGAGGGAACCTCAATTGAGAAAATGCCTCCATAAAACCCAGCAGTAAGGCGTTTTCTTAATTAGTAATTGATAGTGATGGGAGGCCCCTGCCCATTGTGGGTGGTGCCATCCCTGGGCTGGTGCCCCTGGGTTCTATAAGAAAGCAGCTGAGCAAGCCAGGGGAAACAAGCCAGTAAGCAGAACCCCTCCATGGCCTCTGCATCAGCTCCTGCCTCCAGGTTCCTTCTCTGTTTTGAGTTCCTGCCCTGATTTCCTTAGATGATGAATAACAGTATGGAAATGTAAACCGAATAAACCCTTTCCTCCCCAACTTGGTCATGGTGTTTTGTTGCAGCAATAGAAACCCTAACTAGGAAAAGTATTCTCACTTCTTTCCTTTTACTTAAGTATATTACATTGATAAAGCTTTCCTATCCCTTTCCTTTATGAAGCACAGGCCTCTGGCTCATAGTAACCATATTATACACTAGCCCATCATTGGCTCCTGTGTTTGGTACCCTGTGTGCTGTGATTTTATATTACATAATTATAAGACAGAGTGATTAACACAAATGTCATATATATACATACACATATATATATGTATAGAGAGAGAGAGAGAGAGAGAGAGAGAGAGAGAGAGAGAGAGAGAGAGAGAGGTTGGCTTCCATGAAAGTGGCGGTAAACCATTTGGAATGCTTTCTGAAGCTCTGAGCTTTTCATGAGTAAATTAATCTCCCCTGACATGATCAAAAACTTTCTAGAAGGCAGAATCTATCTTTTCACTTTGCCTCCACCACAGTCCAGAGCACTATGTTGTTATGGAATGAGGCTCAAAAACTATTGGTTGATTGGTGACATTCTATGTTTAAATTTCTACCATCTTCTGAATGATTACCCTATATGGCTTTCTTGACTTTTAGATAGACAGGGAGCCCAGACAGCTGTGAATAGATTCTTCCTGAGGTGATGGTTGGTCAGCTCTTTGATGGGAAAGCGTTCCTCACTTACATCGTTGCATATACAGTTTCATCTTTCAGGAGTCTGCTTTTGAGAGAGAGAGAGAGAGTGGTCAAAGACAATTTCAAGGTGGTTCACAGCCCAGAAGCTCTCCTTATCTGGGGGATACTTAGTGGTCCCAGAGCTCCATCCAAGTATCTTGATACCTGAGCCAGCTTGAAATGGATTGCTTACAGGGGATCTCACAACACCTGTCACCAGTTCAAACCCTCAGTAGCCTAGGGTGGGATCTCTCTGTGTACAACCCAATTCATTATCAGCAATTTGCTGTGAGAGAAGGGAAAACTACATGGAAGAAATGCCTATACTCTCTGAATTTGTTTCTTTTTAACATCTGGTTATTGATTGATAGTTTATATATAGCATAGACACACAGTCCCCCCTGGGGCTCACCTCATCAGCTGAGTATAAACGATATGATATAGTTCTTTTATTTGTTCAGATTGAAGAAAATTACACTGGAAGACAAATTCCAATAGTCTGCTTTAGCTCATCTCTGGTTGTACAGCTTATCGAAGATGGTGCTAGTTTATATCACATAGGAGAGACACCCCCATGTGCTGAAAATATTTAGGTCATTCTGAACTCAGACTAATGATACGTTCATTTCCTCCTCTTTTTTTTTTTTTTAATTTCTTTTCAGGAGTACACAAAACTTTCTGTTGTTAGTGAGTATTTGGGGTGATTCCACCTTGTGAAGATTGGAGATGATGCCATGAACTGGGCAAATCTGAGACACTAGTAAAGGGAACATTTGGTTCCTGTAAAAATAAATGTCTTGTTGGGACTCCAAGTGTTTCACTCTTGCAGAGAACTTATTGTATTTTGCTGGTGTGGCCTTGCTTCACTGCATTTACTTGGCTACCCCACCTGAGGGAAAGCATCAACTCTGACATCCTGAAGCAATTTGGGCCTGTGGCCAAGTGGTCCCTGAAAAAGGAGCAGAAGTTACCATTTACTTAAAGTACTTGAAACCCCTAGGGTTGTCCTGCCATTACAACCACTATTATTGTTATTTTGTTTCTTGCCAATGTTCTTGAGTATCTTGTGGTAGGTAGAGAGCACAAGAAATTACATTTCAGATGAGGTCATGCCTTTTCCTCTTCTCCCTTGGACAGGTTTCTTGAATGTGGAGTGGAGTTTTTCAAAGGAAATTCACCAAGGCCCTGATCTGGACCATGACCCTATGTAGTAGAATGGCATTTGGCACAATACAGGTCTGTCTTAGGCTCTGTCCCTTGGGTTTAGTGACTACACATATTGAAAGGTCTTCATTACAATGTTTAGTTGCACTGCGTAGGTGGAATGGCATTATACACAGTGTGGTCCTGAGTTAACAGAGAGTGATCCCTTAGAACAAATAAAAGCAAGCATAATAGAAGTTGTACATCTAAATGAGGGTTGTGCCCCTCAAAAGTCATAGCACAAAAGCAAAAGCAATGCATTTAATCTTTGATACTCTCCTGAGCTAAGCATTATTGTAATTTCTGATCTGAAGTTGCCTTCAGGGTCTGTGGCACAACAAAAATATATTTATAAAATATTTATTGAGGCTTTTTTCCTGATTAGAAATTTTACATAAAGCTCTTGTAGAACATTTTCAAGGTACAGGAAAGCATACACAAAAATAAATTATCCATGCTCTTAGCCCTAAGATGACCTCTGTCAAACTGATGCATATCTTCTTGGTGATTTCTGTGCCTCTGCAAACATAGATGGAAACCGACATGCACTGACATCTGTATGTCTATGCTCTGAATTGGGGCATCAAATTTTATACTGTTAATTACGCTGATTAATGTGATGTGTAGGTCCAGGAGATGGTTCAATTGGTAAAGTGCTTGCCATGACCTCTTGAAGACCTGAGTTCAATCCCCAGCACTCAGATGAAAAAGCTGTGTGTGGCAGTGCACACCTATAATCTTAATGCTAAGAGGGTAGAGATGAACAAATCCCTGGGAATTGCTGGCCACCAACCCAGCGAAATTGGCAATCACCAGGTTAGGGAAGAGACCCTATCTCATTAGAAAGATGAAGAGTGATTGAGGAAGAAACCCAACATTGACCTTTGACCTGCACATGTATACACACACACACACACACACTTACACACTCATACATGTACATGCATGCACTTGTGCACACACAGGCTTCAGACACACACACACACATATGTATTATAGAATGTTAATTTTTAAAAATTTATTTATTTATTTGGTGTGTGTGGAAGGCAGAAGACAACTTGTGGGAGAAGTTTCTCTCCTCCCAACATATAAATCTTGGGAATCACAGTCAACTCATTAGTCTTGACAGCAAGTGCCTTTACCCATTGGGCCATCATTAAACATTCTGACTGACCCAGATATTTTTATATAGAAAGATAAATTTTATTTGCAGAATTAGCTAGAATCATAGAGGACCAAGTCTGAGCATTTTCATTATCAACTGGATAATGTGTTTTATGAAAAGGAAGCAAATTTACAGGTTAAAAAATGATAAATACAGTTTTCTTTGGTGGATCAATCTGACTTAATGCCATAGCTAAGAGCAGAGGCCCATGGGTATTTTAACCCAGGATAAATCACTGGCTTAATAACATGGATTTCACAGGTGAGAAATCTGAAGGAAAATGCACTTCTTCAGAGATAAAACTTTGTTATTTAAAGGAACCTATAACCACACTATAAATCATTATATAGGGGACCAGTTTATGTGTATGGATGTTTCATGCGTATATCATGTGTGTGCCTCGTGTTCCAGGATGCCAGAAGAGGGCACCAATTTCCAGGAACTCGAGTTACAGACTATTGTAAACTGTCATGTGTGTGCTGGGAATTGAACTCAGGTTCTTTGGAGAAACTCTTAACTGCTGAGTGATAGCTCTCCAGGTCTAAGGCAGGACATTTGTGTGTGTGTGTGTGTGTGTGTGTGTGTGTGTGTGTATACATATGTAGGTAGATACATATATATGTAATAGAAACATGAAATACATATAAATAAACCTTACCTATCATACTAATTAATATACACATAATACATAAGGCTAATATGTATGTAATATAATGTATTATATGTATTTGTTATATAACCTAATTATATATATATATTATATACACATATAACCACATACATGCACACGCACACACACACAGTTTGGGGGCATATGTGTTTTAAGTGGTATGGTGTCTAGATAATATCCGACATTTTGAAAGCCACCTTTTGCTGATTCCTGAATCTCTTTTAGTTTGGCCAAGGTGTTACTTTGTTAAAGCTGCTCCTTGGTTCCTGAGTATTCAAGCGGAGTTAGCTCTTCTTCACTCTGTGTAAATGTCCAGCATTACTTGCCTGGAGCAGTCAGAATGATGGGGTGAGGGTGTGTGTGTGTGTGTGTGTGTGTGTGTGTGTGTGTGTGTACATTGAGTGTATGTGCATCGTGGTTTCTTAAAGCAGTCCTGGTTAAGTACATTGTCATCCTAAGAGCCAATAAAGCCTCATATACATTAAATTAAAAACTAAAAAACATTAGTAATTAAACACAAGAAGACAGAATCCATCAGGAAAGACTAAGACTTTGCTTTCTTATCATCAGGATCTGTTACGCCGATGCTATCCTTTGCTATTTTTCCAGCTATTGGTATCATAAGTAGAGCTTTATTAATTCAAACACTGGCAGTTTCTATGATATCCTAGATATGGATTTAACAATAGATAAAGTAATTTGGTTCTTAATCTTGCCAATCCTCATTTTTGTCTTAGAATTGATATGGATACAGATGTGGGTGTGGATGATGCAGCTGGAGACGCAGCTGTTGGTGTGGCTATGGATGTAGACAGGGGTATGAATGCAGGTGTAGATGAAGGATAAATGTAGATGCAAACGTGGATTTAGATGTAGATGGAGATATGGATAAAGAGGCAAATGCAGATCTAGGTTCAGACCAGGGGTGAACGTGGACGTGGGTATGGATGTACATGCAGATATTGGTTCTGATGTGGATGTAGATATTTGGGACAAGGGAGTCAGAAGGTGGGCTGGCCCTCTTGTTCAAGAAGAGAAAATACCCTTACCTAGTTTATCTACTAAGTTTTCTATAAACTCTCTCAAGCTGCTTTCTAGTTCCCAGAGCCTTTTTTAAATGGAGCTCATACTTTATGAGAATCCAAATTTAACTAATGTTTATAATACTATTACTATGTAGCAGAGAGGGTAAAGGGTTACTTTATGTATAGTCTCTCATTTTATTCTCCCACCATTCCTATTTTGCAGATAGTGGAATTAAGGTTCGTAATAGGCCAGTAACTGCACAAATGCCATATTATTGGTTAACGAGGAGGTAAGACTTAAGTTTTCATACAGGAACTTGGTGGCCAACATGAGTATCATATTGCTTTGCTTCATATGTTTATCTCAAATCCCTCTTTTATGCATTTGATACATCTATGCATGTGTTTAGTTACTTAGTTCAGCTTCCTCCCATTAAAATGCATGATCCCTGAAGGAAGAGGCTTTGCTTTAGTAATGTTCTGTTTCTAGCAATCAAAATCATGCCTCATATGTAATAGTTTCTCAATAATATTTAAAAATATTTAAAAATATGGACTTAGATAGTCTAGTGGTGCAACTCTGGACACAGGCCTTATTTTTCTGTCTCTCTGTCTCTCTGTGTCTCTGTCTCTGTCTCTCTGTCTCTCTCTGTCTCTCTGTCTCTGTCTCTCTGCCTCTCTGCCTCTCTGTCTCTGTCTCTCTGTCTCGCTGTCTCTCTCTGTCTCTCTGTCTCTGTCTCTCTGTCTCTGTCTCTGTTTCTCTGTCTCTGTCTCTCTGTCTCTGTGTCTCTGTGTCTCTGTCTCTCTGTCTCTGTGTCTCTCTGTCTCTGTGTCTCTGTGTCTCTGTGTCTCTGTGACTCTGTGTCTCTGTGACTCTGTGTCTCTGTCTCTCTGACTCTGTGTCTCTGTGTCTCTGTGTCTCTGACTCTGTGTCTCTGTCTCTCTCTCTGTCTCTCTCTGTCTCTCTCTCTCTCTCTCTGTGTATGTGTGTGTGTGCATGTGTACTTAGTAAAGAACTTGAGTTCATATAAAATGCAATGTAAGGGTAAACTGTTCTTATTACATATTGAATAAATAAAATGTTTGAGTGCCATGCTCGGAAAGCAACAGCCAACAAAAGTTCACTCTCTCAGTCTTCATGGAGCCTATGGCCTAGAGATAGAACAACAGGATGCAGTCTACAGGGGAGGGGGCTGCAGACACTAGATCAGAGGGAGAGGGTTGTGAGGGGATGAGATTTAGTCCTGAAGCCTGAAGGTGGATAATCATTATCTAGGTTGAGAAGAGCAGGGGAGGAGAGAAGGCCAGGGTGGAAGAAAAACTGTATGCAGAGGCTTAAACAGGACAGAGTGTGGTGTGCATATCCATTGGAATGCTCTCAGATACAAGCAATATAAGACTAAAAAGCATTCCTAATAGTGAGGAAATATGTGACATTATTTTAAAGAAGAACAAGTACAGATATGTGATGGATCCAAGATGGTGACATCACACTACAGCAGCCACATGGCATGTACTTATTTTGGAGAGGGAAGAAAACATGTCTCATAACCTCAGGTTTGCTGCTTTAGGTTTTAATGCTGGAAATGACATCATGTGCTCTTTCCTCAACTAACCAACCATTGACAAGAGGGTTGCAATGGCCATACTGGCTTTGTCTGACTTATCCTCTGGAATTGAGGCCAGTCTCCTGTAAGTCTTGACTGCCTGACTAGAATAAAACAGCTTCCTTCAGGAAGGGCAGTGTGGTCCTGGTTGGACATGTGACTTCGCAGAACTGAACTGGGCCTATATCACACAGGTGATCCCCTTGCAGCCAGGGATATACCCATCAGGAGGTTGTATTCCCAATGGGGAATAAGAACCCTATGATAACATACAGATGGTTATGATCCAGAGAAAGAATAAAAAAAATCTCTGTATTTGCTTTTTGGACCATATAGTTATTTGAGATTATAGTTTATTGCATTTAAGGAGCTGTGTGAGTGTGTGTGTTTGATCTTTGACTCAGTCAGTAGAACTCCAAGACTGGTGCTCTGCTCGTTTCAGCTGCACCTCCTGTGGTCCCAGGTCCTGGCAGCACAGACTAAGCGATCCAGGAGTTTGCGTGCCCCTTCATTCTCATCCAATCTCCCTTCTTAAGGCAAGAAAACAACAAAGACATATGGTGCATTTTTGGCCCCTGTGTTCCTGACCCTCCCCTTTGCACAGCACACTGAAAATTTCAGTCTGGCCCATGTCCGCCCTAGGATGAGGAGCTATGACTGACCCACACTATAGGTTTCTGATTTTCACTGCACTCTCTATACCTTGGTCTGGCTACTTAGTAGTGAATAGTGTACATTTCTGAGGTGGTGAGCTGGGGTAATAAGTTGTACCGGCTGGTTTTTGAGTCAACTTGACACGCGTTAGTTAGAGTCATCAAAAAGGAAGGAGCCTCAGTTGAGAAAATGTCCCCATGAGAGCTGTAAAGCATTTTTCTCATCTAGTGATCAGTGAGGGAGGGCCCAGCCCACGGTGGGTGGTGCCATGCCTGGACTGGTAGTTCTTTTTTTTTTTTTTTTTTTAATTTATTCTTGTTACATCTCAATGGTTATCCCATCCCTTGTACCCTCCCATTCTTCCCTCCCTCCCATTTTCCCCTTACTCCCCTCCCCTATGACTGTGCCTGAGGGGGACTTCCTTCCCCTTTATATGCTCATAGGGTATCCAGTCTCTTCTTGGTAGCCTGCTATCCTTCCTCTGAGTGCCACCAGGTCTCCCCCTCCAGGGGACATGGTCAAATATGAGGCATGGACTGGTAGTTCTTGGTTCTATAAGAAAGCAGAATGAGCAAGCCATGGGAAGCAAGCCAGTAAGCAGCACCCCTCCGTGAGCACTGCATCAGCTTCTGCCTCCAGGTTTCATTCCTGCTTGAGTTCCTGTCCTGACTTCCTGTGGTGATGGCCTATGATCTGGAAGCGTAAGCTGAATAAACTCTCCCCTCCTTGCCCCCCCCAGTTTGCTTTTTGGTCATGGTGTTTTGTTTCAGTAATAGAAACCCTGACTGAGACACAAGTGCAGCCTGGTGTCCAGAGCCAAGCTTCATCGTGTATTCAGGCCCCATGATCTGGGCCTCTCTGCTGTCAGAGGTCAAATCCTCCTCTTTCCCCATTTGCTCTTGTTGGAGACATCCGGGACACAGCACATCGCTACGACACGACACTGTTACCTGCTAAGCCAGAGGGGGAAAATGAGCCCTTTTTGTCATAGACTGGCATCTTGCTTTGTTTACAGTGTATTTTTATCTCACTTTCAATCTTCTTATTTTTTCCCTTTGCCTCCATGGCTGAAATTTAAATATTTGATGTCAGCTCAGTTCTTTTCATGACAATCCCCTTTACCTTCTAGAAAGAGAAAGTAAGAATGACACAAAACCCACTGG
Organism: Acomys russatus; assembly: GCF_903995435.1. NCBI lineage: Eukaryota > Metazoa > Chordata > Mammalia > Rodentia > Muridae > Acomys > Acomys russatus. The sequence continues at coordinate 97,679,955 of NC_067137.1, forward strand.
GGCAGCTGTCTTCCACTTTTAATTCGTCCCCTTTGCTCTTGGCATGATAGCAACAGTACTAACTGCAGGGTGATCTTTTTAAGACTCCAGGCCAGCTCAGGATCACACCCTCACTGTCATCCCTCTGGCACCCCAGGAGTCCCCTTGCTCCCAGCTCCTGAGCAGCTTCCAGGGTGAGGTTTCCTGGAAGATCCTAACCCCCTCCCATCTGCATTTGGGTGGACAAAAGCCTGGTCCTGCAGAATACACTTCATTGTATTTTCTGTCTGCTGATTCGTTGTTCACAGCTCCATAGGAGGAATTGGCTTTGCTTAAATAAGGATAACTCTGAATATTTTTATTCAAGACCTGGAGCTTGGTGAAAGAGGCTGGATTAAATTGAGGAGAGTGCCTGTGTGGTGTAGCCCTGCCTGAGACAAGCTCGCTGGGTCCCATGAGGGAAGATCTTTTCTTATTGAGCCCTGCTCCATGGAGGTTGAGAACAAGGAGAAATCTCCCTGGTAGAAGGAGAGATGGTGGCAGTTAGTGAGATTACCCACTGGTCCCCACCAGAGCAAGCATCCTCCTGTTCCTAGCCCTTGTAAGCAGAAGGTCATTAGGTTTCCTTTGTCACTGTTGGGATCTGCTGTGTCACCTGCCTTTCCTGGGAAAAGCAGGAAAAAAAAAAATCCCAACATGTGAGCCCTCTGAACTCCTTGGCTGCTCTGAGCAGCGAGTCCCTCCGTTGCTCCCTTGGACTGAGCTAGAGAAGACCCTATTGCTGCCATGGGATGGGCTGAAAGTTGGAGCACTTTCCCTGGGTCGATTTCTTTGCACACTTCATACAACCTGCCTGACGTGGTCTCAGCCCAACTGTAACTTGCAAAACGGAAGAACAGAGGAAGGCCATTGAGTTTTCTTTTATAGAAAATCTAATGGAAGCGGAATACTTGATCTGAGTGGTTAAACACGTGCTTGTGCTGCATTAAAATGTCTGGTGAGCAGCTTAGCCTGGGTAAGAAGACAGCACCCTTACCTTCTTGTTCAGACCTCTCAAAAATGCCTGGAACCCCAAGAGTGGCCCTTTCGCTTCTCCTCTCACGCTGTTGGCCTTTCCCACCTTTTCTTCTGATGGTCACCCACACTCAGCATTCCATACCCCGCCAAGCCCCGAGTTGTAGACAAGGCAGGTGGGCTGGGGAGGTAGACCCCAGATGTTTATGTGAGAAGGAAGGTAAGAGCTGTGGGGCGTGGGTGGGAGGCGGCCGAGGAGCACATGCTTTGTATTAATCTTTATTTCAATGAAGTTGTTTGAGCTCATGCTTTATTGCGGTGCTTTAAAATAATGTGTTTCTAACGGTGCCCCCGGGGGTAGCACTTGCACTTTTGAGATCCTATTGCTGGAGTGGCTCACGAGACCAGCCACAATAATAGAAAATGAGGCACCCCCTGGTGCACCATCTGAATTTATAATAGCAATTTCTACGATGCCCCGAGGCCAGCTCTGTTTGTATTTGAGAACATGCAAGGGAGCTTGCCGGGGAGGGGGAGGCTCCTCCCTTCCCTCCCAGTTTTGATCTGAGCTCGTGTTTAACCTGGTCAAAGGTCCGTCCCTGGCCTCACGGATCTCCGTTTTAGTGTCCTAGGAAAGCCCTCCTCTTCCTCTTCCACTTTGGCTTTGGCATGGGCAGGAACATCGCTGTCGGGGGGCACATGGACCTCCCCTGTCCGTCAGCCACTCCTTCTCTCTCCCTCCCGCCACTCAGCACCTTGTGTGCAAAGGCAGAAAGCCCCTCGGAGGCCTCCTGTGCCGTCACCGTCAAAGCGGCGGTGAAATATGAAATGACAACATAATGAAATGGACTTGGTCTCATTAAGATTCCAAATGGCTGTCTGGATTTTTTTTTCATTCTTTCTAATTCTGCCAGAGACCCACACCACACTGCAGAAGGTAGAAGTGGGTCAGTGCTCCTGGGGCTGCAGTAGGGGTCTGGCAGGGGAAGCAGAGATAAGGGACCAGCGCAGTCAGGCTGAGACAGCAGGCTGTGGACAGCCCAAGGGACTGACAAAGAGCTGAGTCATCCATCCAAATTTCTGGAGACAAGGATGTATGGTCTGTAGGGTGCTTTGGGAAACTCACCCTCCCAGAAGGCCTTCTTGGATTTAGAAAGGGATAGAGTGGGGCAGTAAAAAAAAAAAAAAAAAGACAAGAACCCCCACTTCCTTGTAAACTGCTTAGAGAGTTCAAAGCAACTGTTCTGAGAACTTTTGTTGTGAAAAATGAGCAACACCCCTTCCCTTCATCCAATAAAAACAGAATCTGCATGTGAGATACGTTCTCATGACAGAAGCCCACAAGGAGTGTTAGTACCATTCATTCGTTCGTTCATTCATTCATTCATTCATTCATCAGGGACCTCTGGCCCATTGCTATGGACTAAGCACTCTGAGAAACACTGGGAATCCAGAGAAGATGACATTGTCCCTGCCCTTAAAGGTCACATGATCCTTTGTATGCATGGCCCATGCCCCAAACCTCATCTTGCTTCCATATTTTGCATTGCAGACAGAGTGTTCCATAGGCCAGCTGAGCTATGAATCACTCTTAGTCATGGAGTCTTCATCCACAGAATACTTTCTGGGTGCAAAATCTAACCCAGTGGTTTTCCATTTTGTCTTGGTATTTGAACTACCTGGGACACTTTCAGAAGCCATCTTTACACCTTCCTCAGGACCTGTGGGAAGCTCCTCTGAGACCTACAATTTTGTAGCTGGAGAATATGCGACAAAAGAACTTTCTAGGATGATTTAAAAACAAAACAAAACAAGAGACAAAACAAGGGCTTTAAGATAAGGTCATTATTAACCAACTTCAGTCTTAAACCTTTACAATTGGGCTAAAGATAAAAATTATTGGACATTAAAGACTTCTCCCATGAAATAATTTTGCTCATGTGGGTTGCCTAGTTTGAGGCTGACAAAACTGGTTTTCTGTTGGGGAGGGGACTCCAAAAAGCCATAGAGGAGACAAACTCTATCCCTGTGAGGGTTTTGGTTTCTGTCTGGACACCCAGGCTTCTTGCTTTCTCTTACCTGTAGTATCAGTTCTCCTGGGAACCCTGCCCTCTGCCTAGGTAGACCTGTGTGCATACATGACTGATTTCCATTTCCCCCTTCTACGTTTCCTCACTAGAGGACCCAATTGCTTCATATCTGCGATCAGAACAAAAGATTCTAAAACCTATCCCTCCTTCCATTCCCCTAGTGGCCCTCTGCTGCCCCCACCTGCCTCAAGTCCACACTAACTGTAGTGGTCCTCAAGTCTTGTCCCAAAGAGCTGAGGGCTTGGGATTGTTTTTGTCACAAGTCTGAGAATGTCCTAACACTGCCCCTCTGTTATCTGGTTTAGTTATCAGAGACTTTGGTTAAATAGAGTTTCCACTTTACAGAGGGGGGAAATCAAGGCTCAAAATAGGTAGGTCCTAGAGCTTATGGAAAATGGATGTACAAACTCAGTTCCATGTTTCAAGGTTCCTGCTTTCTTCACCCCTTTGACTGTAGCAAGAAGAGCTTCTATAGGATGAAGATGAGATATGATCTGGGAGAAGTGGAAACTGGCCACGACAGGAGACCCTGAGCTCATGCAGAATATTGGAGCCCTGCATTCATGGGAGTATGCTGTTACTTCCTTGTTCTTCTTGTTCCCAGTGCCCTGTACAATCTTCTTCTCATTATGGGCTTGGGCAGCAAGAAGATAGATTCCTTTTTTTTGCAGCTCAAATCAGGAATCAGGCAGATGAAAAGCGTAACATAGACCCCAGTGGGCTGAGAGAGATAGGAAAGTCATAATCCATCTGCTCAAAGCCAACCAAGGAAACTGAAGGGAACTGAGTAAGATGGAGTGAGAGTTCATGGAGACAAGATACAGACTCAGAGAGACAGGAAGCTAGGAAGTACACCCAGAGCTTCCTCATCCCAGAGAATCCCAGTGATGAGGCAGATCACACTTGAGGCTTGTCTACTTTCTCTTACTTTTCATGGTCAAAGCCGTTGCCAAGAGTGAAGGAAGGGGAAGATACGGTTCCTGGGAACTGACACTTTGCTGGTGGAAGGAAGCATTTCTTTGGCGTCAAGCTTAGTAAATAATACATTATCTTAAGCATGCATAATTGCTTCCACAGGAATTGGGAAGTGCTCTGTTCCTAATAGGAGTGTGCATTGACCTTTATGTAGTGGCACCAAGGAATGGCCCTGAGTCTAAACAGCTGTATATATGTGCAGTGTTCACACCTACCTTGGATAATGGTTTGAAGGATTCAGGGCTTGAGGCTCTAAAACACAGTAGAGTATGTACAGGGCTTATAAAAACCAGAGTGATACTGTGATTACGGACAGGCTACAAGTCAAGTTCAAATAAGGTTTTATGGTAGCAAATAGCAAGCAAGCAACAGGAGGTCGAAAGTGGAGTTCAGAGATTGAGCATGTTCTAGACAGATCCCAGGAGTAGCTAAAACTTTCCCAATGTGAAGGAAAAGCTTCATTTCTTCTGGGAGATGGTGGACTGAGCCTCAGCCAGTCGTATGAGAAGCTTAGTTAACCGTTTCTCTCCCCTCTTTCAGTTGGCAAAACGTATCTGTAAAGGCAATTTACAAGTTACATGTAATTCAAGATTTCAGCTAAAAGGTGACAGTGGAAAAATACTACGACTTTCACTTTGCATTGTTAAATTTTTTTTCAATCATTCATCAATTCAAGACTGTATTATAACACCGTGCGATTGATGAGAAGCTGTACAGTGTGACGCTGTGCTTATCAAACCTTAAAAAGAGATGCCTGCCCTCCAGGAGCATAAATCTGGGTATGAGCATGGAAGCAGAAAGATCTGATGTAGGATAAGAATGCGGAAAGAAAAAAAAAAGAATGGGGAAAGAAGTGCCAGGTTATTGCAGAAGGGTTGTTATAGTTGGCATCATGGAGGAGGTAGCTTTTGATCCGGGCTTTGAGGCATGTGTTTGATTTTAGTTGGGTGAAAGGATGGAGACGATGAAAAGCAAAGAGGGGGTTTAGGGTGAGGGGGCAGCCTGAGCAAAGAATAGAGGTGTGAAAGTGTGTAGTAGCTCAGAAAAGGTGATTAATACAGTGTGGCTATCATTGAGGAGGTTGCTGAAGAGATGTGGCCTGAAATACTTAGCATCTCCAAGGAGAAGAATCCAAGTAATTATATAATCCTCCCACTTATGTTGGCTGGTAGGCGAAGGACCTAGAGGGGGGCAGGGTTAGAAAGAATCCATTATCTTAAACACATGTAATTGTTTCTACACAGTTTCCCCTCCCCCCCTTTTTTTTTTTTTTAATGTAGAGCCACAGAACCCTATAGTTTGTGACAGGGTGTGTGTGTGTGTTCTATTTTCTTTTAGTTTTGAGATTGTAATATAATTAGATAATTTCTTCCTTCCCTTTCCTCCCTCCACTCAGGTCAGCTGCAGCTTTAAGGTTCTCGAGACCACTTCTGAAATGCATGGTACTTAATAGGAAGCTACCTTCCACCTCGTGGGTGGGGAGAGCAACCAGGGGCAAAAGCTGTATGTTTTTGAGGTCTCTTGGACAGCCCTGACCAACAACTCTAAAGAAGGCTTCTCATGTTTGGTATTGAGAGTTTTGTTAGGTGGTCTTGGCTCTTTGTTAGGCTTGGCTCTTGCGGTAAGCACTGTCAGCCCAAACGGCAAAAGCTCATTTAAACTGTATCTACTTACACATAGACTTATGTATATTATAGGTTTATTTTAGATACATAGTTGATAGTATGATTCCATATGGCTTTTTCAGACATTACTTTTTTGTTGTTATTTTTCATCCTCCCTCCCTCTGTATTTACTCCCCCTACCCCCGCAAAGAGCCCCTCTTTTCCCATTTCCCTGATCTGATCACTTGTAGCCTTCTATGCCCATCTCCATTGCTCCCCAACCCCACCTTCCCTGTCAACGATCTGTTTTACTTTTCTGGTTTCTGTGGCTACTCCAGGATATGTGCTACCCACCCACAGTCATTCCTCGGCATCCGCACATCACTACCTGGTGTGTGTACTTCCTCAATGCACCGTGCAGAAGGCTGAGCGACAAACAAATATCATTGAGGTTGGCAAAGAGGAGGCAGATGCATCCTGCAAGTTAATGAGAAGAATTTCAGACCCTGGACCTCCCACTAGAGTGAAAAATGATGTTTATTGGAAGGAGGCTTAGAATTAATCCTCCAAAATGATAGTAAAGTGAATTCTTTCCCAGATCTGCCATGACTGTTCTTCTCCCCATTTCTGTCGCTTCTTATTATTGCAACGAGTTCTGTTCTCCAAAATGGATAAAGTCACCATTCAGATAAGATCAGTTTTGTCTGGTGTGACCAGCTTGATTGGATCACAGTCTAGATTGCAGCTTTTGAATTCACTTGGACATTTAACTTCTGGTGGGGGAGAGGCGAAGGGGCAATAAAAATGCCGAGTTGGCACAAAAGTAGCTGCAATGATCAGTCAGCTGTCTCCAGGCCCATTCTTTTATTATCAGGGTTTGAGTTGCAGCGGCCACGGGGTTTCACTAGGGGTCATCGGTGTGCAGCCTAGGTGACACACGTTGAAGAATCCTGGGTCTTCTGCAACGCCGAACTGACTGGGAGCTCTCCGTGGTGCCGATGAAACAGGCAGTGCAGAGAAAGTGGCTGGCAGGAGCTCTCCGTAGTGCTGAAGGCAATATACCTCTCTGCGAATTTGAGGGGAAATTGTCCACAGGGTTCTAAAAGTTTCTTCGTTTTGCCCCATGAGTGGGCCGAGATGAAAATAGAGTACCAGAATGTTTAGACATACAGGATGGTTGTGAACCCTAAAATTTAATGCTGGTTTCACTATTTTAAGATGCCAACTGATTGTTTTAGAATGTGTATTATTATTACTGTTGTTGTTATTAATATTAATTATTATTTTAGTTTTATTTTGGGTGATGAAGGAATGAAAGTAAGTGCATCACTTAGTTTCAGTGAATATACTATTATTTACTGGAAGCACACCAAAAATAAAGAGTTACAATTCATTTATCCCACAGACTATTAATATGCCAGGCCGTGTGCTAGTCTATGGTACACTTAAGGTTCACAAGGATCAGATGAGCTGTGAAGCCAGAACAGGTGCTTTGTTTCTTGACAAATGTAGAAATCTCATTATTGAGAGCACTGGACTTCAGACAGTGATTCTAGCCAAGAAGATATTAGAAAAAAAATGTCTTGAGGATGTGGGTCCCCTTTTCTAACTTCTATAAACTGGTTGTGGTTAAATACTTAAGCTTATTGGGAGCCTTGATAAGCTTCTAAAGGAATCAGAGTTTTCTACAACTCTACATGCACTGCATCTCCACTTCTGTTTTTTGAAACCTCTTCAAGCTTAGGTCTGAAATCAGCTTCCTGCTGGGATCTGCCTCATCCAATTTGCACAGGGACCTTTGCACTGATTGCCCTGAGGAGTGGTCTGGGAGAATGCCTGATGTTGATATGTGCATGAATGTTCATGAAGGGTTGCAGCTGGGGATGAATATGGTAATACGTATACAACACTTGCTAGACTGTGATTTATTCTGAGTGCTTTACATAAGTTAAGTTATTTAATTATCACAACCTTTGGAGAGAGCAACTATTATTCTAACTATTAAAAACTTTCTAAAATTACACTCGATCAATTTGTATATATTATTACATTGTGTGTTTGTATGTGTGTGGGGGGCAATGGGTGCATGTGTGTAGAGGTCTGGCAACTTTCAGAAGACAGTTGTCACCAGCACGTGGGTTCTGGAAGTTGTATTTAGGTCATCAGGTAAGCATCTTTACCCACTGACTCATCTCACTGGTCTTATACCTGTTTTAAAGGTTTGAAAATGAAATACTGTTTTTGATTTTGTCAAAAGTCTCACAGATGGGAGATGGTAAATCCAGGATTTGATACTAGGCAGTTTGCTCCCATAGTCCATTCCCTTCAGCTCTGTATGGTTTGTGTATCCTGAAGCTCAAAGTGTGCATTTTATATTTGATTTCTCCCACTTTCTTGTCTTCCCTATAGCAAATGTCTCTCACATCATAAAGAATGACTTCTAAGAATGACATATATTAATGTCATTACTGAAATTTTATCTAGAATTTTTTTTCTTTTTTCTTTTTTATTAATTTATTCTTGTTTTATCTAGAATCTTACCAGTAATATTTGTTCCATTATGTTGAAAAAGAACCATGTATGACATGCACATTAGTTAAGATTCAGATCAATAGTTTTTAGTAGGTTTACTTTGACTATCTTGTGTGAAATGGGCAATTCCTTCATCACATCCCATGGGTGTTTTTTGTCTCAGTAGCTATCAGTATTTAAAAATGTTTCTTGTTTATGTGTGCTGTTGGTGTTTATCATTTCCTCTAGATGTGTAAGTAGAAACTTGGTCTTGTATGCATTGGCAACTTCCCTCTAGCTGATATGATCATTAAGTGAATCTGTATTGAAGCATATTGTGGTAGACTCTTAGAGAAAAATTAACACTGAAGAAGAGAGTTAACAGGTAGCTTTATAAGAGCAAATATAGAAGGAAGAAATAGATCCATTGTGTGGCTTATGAAAAGAGTTACAGATGGGAGATCACGTCCAGTTTGTAAAGACTCCTGCTTCTTAGAAGCCAAAGCAAGAAAGTCTTGGTCTGTATGTCTGTGAGTCTTGCATCTCTCATTGCAAGTTATTTGGTATGCCATCTCACATCGGTGATAGAAATGAAGGAGAACAGGTGTTCTCAAGGAGAGCGAGGCAGTCAACCTGATCTATGGGTTTGCTATCTCTCTTCCTTGATGTCTCTAGGAAGTTAGAAGAACACCTGACCTTTCCCCAGATCTATAATGTATAGAACTCACCCACCTACAGCATATTCAATCAATTTTTATAGACTTCTAGATAATTTTATTGCATGAGTTTTTGGCATAAGGGTGCCAACTTCCTCATTTACAAGAGGCTGTAGAGGGAAGACTGGAGTTGTCAGTTGATTTCCAGTTTGGAAGCAGATGCATCAGAGCATTTAGCGGGGAAAGGGGTTGATTCCCTTGTCCCCATAGTTACATGCTAGATTTTCATATTTTAAGGCTTCCTTAGTCAACAATTGACTAAAATATATTTCCACCATCAATGTGCATGAGCATTAATCACTGGACTCTGCCCCTTACCATCATCCTTCACACAGGACTCTGCTTTGCCTGGGGGTGCAGATTTTCGTGAAGAGCTTCTGTCTCCCGGAGTCTGAATTACCACCCTTTCATCCAGTGGGTAGTAGAAAATATGACTGGAAGAAAGGAAGGCTTCTAAAGGGAACAAAGGCATGAAAGGCATGGTCTGAGAATAGATGAACTCTAAGTGAGGGAAAGGAAAAAGCAAGGAAATGAAACTCATATATATAAAACAAAACCAGACCTTGCAGGACCTTGGAGCTAGACTTCTTTGGTGGATAATTTCAATTATATGGAGGAGGGGAGAGGGAAATGAATAAGTTCAGAAACCAGGAAGCCTTAGGTTTGAATCCCTTCTCCAAAATCCTTTTCCAGCCCTAATAATTCTTCCTGGTATTAAATGAGATAGCACGTGTCAAGTGCATGGGGAAGGGTTGATGCCAATCAAGTGGAGATTATCACCAGCATCATAAGTGTCCATTTATAAAAACTTTACTTATTGTTTGCCTGTTTTAGACACTGAATATAATTATATGTATATGTGCATGAAGATGTGTGCATGCAGGTCCCTTCTGAATACTGAGATTATATATATATACCTCATATCTAGTTTCTATATTAATTTTGAGACAGGGTCTTTATTGAACCTGGAACCTTACCAATTTGGCTTGACAGGATGTCCAATGACCTTCAGGGATCTGCCTGTCTCTGACACCCAATACATAGATTACAGACACACACCACTGCGCTCAGAGTTTTACATAGGTGCTGAGTGTCTGAATTCAGGTCCTCTCGGACATGCCTTGGCAGGATTTTACCAACTGAGCCATCTTCCCAGTTTCCCAAAGAAGAGAATTCTGTAATGAAGAATCTTTTGTTTACAGAGATGTTATAGTGATGTAGAATTCATCATTTTGCATTACACATCTACTGTGTTTCAGCCTTTGCTGCCTTGTGGGAAAGGACTTCCTGTAAGAAGAGTATGCAGTGGGTATAAGTAGTAACATTGTAGAGTACAAGTTGCCAGGCTGGTAGAGAAAAAGCTCATAAAGAGTTCAAATGATCTCTTCAGCAAACGTACACAACTTAGTGGCAAAATAACTCCAACAATGGAGTCTTGAGGGATTTCCTGGTGAGGAGGGATTCAGCCTGAAAGAACTCAGGGAAATGCTAAGTATGCAAACTGTAGAAGCTGTGGAGTGAGGAGGTGAACATAGAATGAATGAAGACTGTGGGAAGGGAAGAGAAAGGCTCAAGTTGCAGGGAGAGTGGTTCAAGGAGTGGGCTCAGAAGCAGAGCGGAGAGCTGGGGGTGGCTGAGTGGTATCAGGAAAGCAGATGGTGATCCCTGGGAAGGAGGTGCAGATGGCAGTGGTGGAGAGGAGGCAGCGTGGGGCGAAGAACAGCTTCAGCTTGGCCACTCCAGGAGGAGAGATGCTGGAACACAAAACTCCCCACGCTGGGTGAGCTCTCTGACTCATCTAGCCCCCAGCTAGATGTCAGTGTGGCATCTGACAAGGGTTTAAGGAAGAAAGCTATGGGAATCTCTGTGGGTTTCTCTGAAGAAACCAGAGGGGTTAGACATGAACCTCAAACATTCAAGAATTCCTGGGGAGGAAAGGACGCCAAAACCATGCTATATCAAAGTCAGTATTGCAAATGGTGCTTCTCTTGGCTGTCTGATCTTTCAAATCATTTGCCTACTCTTAGACATGTTTTCGGTTGTTTGTTTAATGTGTGAATCTTTCTTAATGGTTCATACCTCTAGCCCCAGCACTTGTGAGGTTAAGATAGGAGAAGGATGTGTTCCAGATCAGCCTGAGCTAAAGTGAGGAGGCCCTGTCTCACCCCTCCCAACAAGATAATAAAATTAAGTGAAATAAAAAATAAATAGAGGAATGAAGATATAGGTCAGTCAGTAAAGTCATCGCCATGGTAGTATAAGACCCAGAGTATGAGCATCAGAACACAAGTGGAAACCCATGGTAGCATATGCTTATACATACTTGTAACCCTAGCCTATGAAGGTGGAGACAGGCTCATTGACCTCCTAAGCCATCTCACTTGCTGAACTCCAGGCCAACGGATGACGCTGTCTCAAAAACAAAGTAGGCTGGTTCTGACATCAGAGATTGATCTCTGGACTCCTCTGGCAGGTGCACTCCCCCGCTCCCCCCAACAAACACACATGTGCATACACAGGATCAAGTGCCCGCACACAAATGCACAGAAGGGTGGATTAGGCAATTATTAAAAAAAAATCTTTAAGCTATAGGACTCTAGTTCTGAGACATACTTGAAGCTGTAGGTTGGAGCAACGAGGTAGGCTTACAAGTCTACTGTTACAAGGGTTGTGTGTGAATAATAGAGTGGGGAAGAGTTATTTCCTGTGCATGGTGCTGAATTTTAGGTAGTTTTTACACAAGTGCTGCCTGGAACATTGTGGGAAAGACTGCTTGGACTTAATGTAAAGATTTCTTAATAGTGAAGCCATTCAGGTGAGTTGGTTTGCTTTTTAAGGGAGGTTTGTTCTCCAGGAATTGATCGCCCAGAGTTTGGATGACATTTTGGAGTTGTTATAAAAAGGAGCCCATAACCATCCTTTAAGAAACATACTTTTCTGTAGACTCCTTGAGCATATGATTAAGTGATAAACAGCAGTGACACCCAACATTCATTTCTTACATAAACATATCTCATGAGCTTTTCTTAGTGTAAAAAGGTGTCTAGTGAGGGATGAGATGGAGTAAAACAAATTTGATACTTCATTAATCAATGTTAAACAGGTCTTTTTCCTGTAGGTTCTTAGAGACATATTTGTGCAGCTTGTCTTTTTTTTTTTTTTTTTTTTTTTGTGTCAAATTGACACAAGTCATAGTTATTTGAGAAGAGGAACTTCAGCTGAGACAACACCTCCATCAGACTGGCTGGTAGGCAAATCTATGGCTCCTTTTCTTGATTAATAGTGTGGGAGAGCCTGGACCACCATTGTGGATAGTGCCATACCTCTTCAGACCTCCATCCGTCTGTCTATCTATCTATCTATCTATCTATCTATCTATCTATCTATCCATCCAAGATGAGCAAGTCATGGAGAACAGTATTGCTCCATGGTCTCTGATTCAGTTTCTGCCTCCATGTTCCTTCTTGCCTTGAGTTCCTGACCTGACTTCCCTCAGTGATGGACTGTGATCAGGAGTTGTAAGATGGAACAAACCCTTTCTCCCCTAAGTTGGTTTTAGTCAGCATTTTATCACAGCAATAGAAAACCAACTAGGACAATATTATACATTAATTTTAATATTAAAATTCATTATATGAATTTCCTAAATATGTGGAGAAACAGATCCTCTGACAGGAGTGTGGTCTGGTAAACATACTTTGATAAACACTGCTTTGATCAACAGTTTTAGGTCATGATTTCTGTTGTTGCTACAAAAACCATGACCCAAAGCATCTTTTGTAGAAAGGAGTTTATTTTACCTTATACTTTCATGTCACGGTTGTCCTTGAGAGAAGTCAGGGTAGGAACTGGAGGCAGAACCATGGAGGATGCTGCTTGCTGGCCCTCTCTCTCTGGATCACTCAACTAGCTTCCTCACATGATCAGAACTCATCTGCCTAGGGATGGTTCTGCCAACTATGGGCAGGCTCTCCCATACTAATAATCCATCAAGACAATGCCTTATAGACATGCCCATAGGCCAATATTATCTGGTCGACTCCTCAACCAAGGTTCCTTCTTCCTAGGTGACTCTAGTTTGTATCAAATTCACAATAAAAATCTAACCACCACAAACTCCAATGAAAAATTACACATTTCGAGATCCCCATTACCCTTGTCTAGGGCTGATGGAGACTCATTTTTGTCCAAAACCTGAGGAAGAAGTGAGATGATGGGTGACACCATTAGACATGATCCAGGGCTATGTCTTCTTCCTTGTGCCTCATTTGCTTCATATGTCAAATGGGGAGAAATAGTTTCAGTCCAACTCAGGGTAGTGTTGTTGTGTTGAACTTTGAGCTTGATTGTTTAAAAAGGATTTATTTATTTATTTTATTTTCAATAAATTATGCGTATGTGTCCATGTATATGCAATTATGAATGCAAGTGCCCTTGAAGCCCAGAAGAGGATCCTGGATCTACTGAAGCTAGAGTTATAGGTAGTTGTAAACCACTTGATGAGAGTGCCAGGAATTGAACTTGGGTCCACTGAAAGTGCAGTACTTGGTCTTAACTGCTGAGCCATCTTTCCAGACCCCCTGAGCTTCATTTTGAATCATGTGGTCATCTTACTAGCATGCAGATTCTGGTTTAGTGACTCCCTAGGATGGGGGCTGATATCCTAGCCTGCAAACACACAGTAGGCCACTGTGGGATTGCTATGACTGCCTTTGAGATTTATAATAAAGAAGCCACACTCTGTGGTTTATCAAGAGCATCTGATGGCAATGGACTTGCTGGGCCTGTTCATTCTTTTCCCTGGAGATCCCATCTGTGTTTTCAAAGGGTATAGTTTATATGGGGAATCAAACCCTGCATCCCTCCTGCATCCCTGTGGCGAGGTTTGTTGTGGTCCCCTCTGAAGGGAATCCCTCTTTCTTTTTTACTTCCCCAACCCCCACTGCCAAGAGAGGCTCCCTAGCTAGTTAAGCTATTTTTTGAGTTTGAGTTAAAACCATTTCAGACATATTTTTAACTACGTCCTGTTCAAAAAGCTGTTAGCATTTGGCAATCATTCCATCTTGAGCTTGAATCCTGAGGAGGATTTTTTAAAAAAACCCACAACCAAGCAAAGTATATTGTTTAAAAATAGTTTTTAGTGTGTGGGCCGGGAGCATGGGGATGCAGCTAGGGCGTGATGTGGGCTCTGAAAAGACCCTTACCTTTCCTGCCTAAACCTCTATTGGATGTGGTGTTGTATACATGGCAGGGGATGGTTTGCGTACTATCCAGCAGGGGGAGAGAGAGGGGGGGGGGTGTTACCCGGATAAAGAACCAAAGGCATCAGTGTTGGTTCTGGTTGAACTCTATGAGGAGGGTTGTCAAGAATAACAGCAGAGGTCACATTTTTCTTGGCCATGACCCTGAGCTATTCCAGAAGCACTAGCTTATCATTACTCTTAGAAGCAAATGTTATGATAAGGCTTCTGGGACTCATGACCATGGGAAAGTTTGTTGTACGTAACAAGTACTTAGAGCAGACTTTCATTATGACATCAGCTGAGCGCTTTTCATATGTTAGTTTATTCAAATCCCAAAGCTACCCTCTGTGGTCAGTGTTATCATTATCCCTCCTTGCAGAGAAGGTAATGTAGCTGCTTTGTAGAATCCTTCAGAGTCCTGCATCAGCAAACAATCTCCTTTGCTTCTATGGTTGGATGTTCGTTCCAAGGCATAGGTACTGACTTCTTAGCACTCAGCCCAAGAATGACCATGCTGTCCTAACTTCTTTACTCCTCGAGGAGGAAGGAAATTTAAGACAAACAAGAGCTCACATAATTGATGGGAGGAAGTGACGATAGTTTGAAAGAAGCAATCAGTGCCATTGGTAAATCTCTGCCACTCAAACATTCAAGCCCATTAAACACTTTGAATATTCCTAGACCATGTTAAGATTTGATCCCTGAGCAGGACGGTTTTAGAATTGTGTTGAAAATGATTTGAGTGGTAGGAAATAGTTTCCTCTTCAATGTTTTTTTTTCTTTGTAAGGTTTCTTTTTGATTAAGTTTTCTGTCACCATCAGCCTAAACAAGTTGCCTGCCTTGGGATGCTGGAGGAGAAAGATGTGGCTGCAGAGAAGGCATCTTGCTTCCTACCTGGATCTCCCCCAGGTTGGAGACCACAGCCCTTTCCTCATGGTTCCTCCTAGCTGGCAAAAGGCTTATGAATTCAGGGAGATGGCTGGGAGGCTTGTAATGGCTGTAAGCCCCAGAGACTCTTTTGTTCCATGGGATAAGCAGTATTCTTGGAGTTAGAAACAGTCCCTGGGAGCTGACCTCCTCACGGCCTGGATATTCAGGCTCCCCCATGAGTTGGCACCTACTCAGAGACAAATCTTGCATTCACCTGCTCTCCTCTTTCCTTTGCCAGGCATGGTTGTCCAGATTAGCCGGTGCCTTTTTAGAATTTTGGAAGCCTTGCTGTTGCCTCCCTGTGACTCCCTGCTATCTCTGGGTCCTGTGATAGGTCCCTCTATGGCACTATCTGTCATGCATGATGAGTGTCTAACAACACTAATTAAGAAGAAGTCACTTATTAATAACATGGGAGTCATCAAACATAGAAGACAAAAAGCCAAACAGTGCAGCCCTTGGGAGACAAGTGCAAGAAGAACACAAGGATTGTTTGTTAGGGACCTTGGGCCAAATGCCTTTGGGCCAATAGCCTTGGGGGATATGTTTGAAATCTACCCATGAGTAGGACATGTGGGGAGTAGCACAGCATGGAGGAGAAGGTTGGGGGACCAGAGAACTTGGCTTTGTTAAAGTTCTGCCTGGGGAATTAGTAGAGCTGTCTAATGCCAATTCTAGTGGCTTGATCCTGGTCTAAGAAGTCTTTGAGAGTTGTAGGGTTGTCTGGAGTAGTCATGAAGAAGCAGAAAGTAGCGCCCATTTAGCCAGGACATATACAGCTCAGTTGGTAGGGTGCTTGTCTAATATGCTCAAAGCCCTGGGTTCAATTCCTAGCTACGGGCAAGTGGAACATGGTGTTGCGTATCTGTGATCCTGGAAGCAGGAGGTAGAGGAGGAGGCAGGAGAATGGACGAATCAGGAGTTCCAGGTTATCTTAGCAAATCTGAGGCTAGCTTGGTCTACACCAGATCAAATCTCAAGCGAACGAGCAAGCAAGCAAGCACGCAAACAAGCAAGCAACAAAATAAAACACCCAAACTCCAAACAAAATAAAACAAAATAACAAATGAAAACAACACTTGCCCCCCCTGCCCCCCAAGCTCAGATTAAATTAACAAGTAGAAAGAAGCACACATTTAATAGGAGGGAACCAAAGGAAGTCGTCGATGATTGCATTCATGTTCCAAAGATAATTGGAAAAATCTGTAAGTGAAAGAAAGTTAACAAAAGAGGGTCTGGGAAGATTTCTCAGAGGGGAATAGCACTTGCTATGTTAATGCGAGGACCCTCAGTTAACGCCCCCCCCCAGAACCTACTTTAAGCAATTAAGTGTGAGTACAAGAGACTGCAACTACAGCCCTATGTGGGGAGACAGGAGGATCTTTGTGGCTTCGTGGCTGCCAACCTAGCTCACAGTGCAGTGAGAGACCCTGTCTCCAAGGAATAAGAAAGAAAGTGACAGAGTAGGACCCCTGATAGCCTCCTTTGGCCTCCATATAGGCTCAGGTGTTTATACTGGCAAACACACAAAACATGCACAGACACACACAGACACACACAACTTGTAGAAATGATGCTAAAAACACATCTCCTAGTAAAAGCAACCTGAAATTTATATACCAAGCAAGAGTTATTACGGAGGCAGAGAGAGACACCAGTCAGTTTATCTAGAATTCTGATTTTGTGTGCACAGTCTTATTTATAAATGTACATTGTATAAACTTCAGTAAAAGATACAATAAAACCAACTTGCACGAGAGTTAAATGAGATGCTCTGTTAGTGCCTGGCACATGCTCACCAGGCAGGTGTTAATAACTCAAGAGGTCAGGCAGGATAACTACGTTGTGCTGGTAGGGTCAATCCAGTTACTTGTGTAAGGCTCAATTCATCTGATTGGTTATTGCTATCTTAAATTCTATTCAGACAATAACAATGGAAATTCTTGATGATGGATACCTTTGGACCATTTACTATTATAGGTGCTTAGCCACAATGCTTCTTTCTCTCTCTCTCTCTTTCTCATGAATGTTCATGTAATTGTGTATGTATGTGTGTAGGCTATTTTTTGTCAAGATGCTTTTATGTATGTATAAACATATGAATTATATTTGTATGTATGTATGTATGTTTGTATATATTATGTGCATATCTGTGTGAGTGTATATGAAGAGATTAGACGTGGGTGTTGAATGCCCTAGAAGTTTTGAAGCAGTTGTGAACTCTGCCTTGGGTTCTCCAAGAACAGGAATCACTCTTTCAGCTGAGCCATCTCCCCAGCACCATACAGCTTGTTTACTGGGACCTGGAACTCATGATTTGGCCAGGCTAGTTGGCAGATATGTCTCAGGGATACATTTGTTTCCTCCTCTGCAGTTCAGCTCCAGCATTTGGCTTTTTCCATGGGTCCTTCCTGGGGAAACTCAGGTCCTCACACTTGCCTGGCAAAGGCTTTACTGACTGACTTATCTCTCCAAGCCTGCACGTTAGGCTATATTGCCTTCACATCTCTTGGGCCTCCTCCTGATGCGTTACATCTTCTGAATTTTCTCTATGCATTCTGGGAACAAATAAGATGCACAGGCCTCAAGGAAGGCTTGCTAAGGTGGGCACAGATGTAGAACCAGGACGACCGAGGTCTAGAGTAAATAGACAGAGAAGAAAAGCTGTACATAAAATTAATTCATGGAGGCATATTTGTTTGTGTTTCTGTGGGGGTGTTGAAGGATGGAAACACACACACACACACACATGTGCACAAAATGAGATTATGATCTGAAAGGCCAAATACACTTCAGTATAGACTAACAACTCTGGGATTATTATCTATAACCATTCAGGTTTGGCCCAAATGCAACTAGTTTACTGAGCTTTATGTACCCTGTCTCCTGCTCACTTATTGACAATCCCATCAAGTGCCCTTTACAATATTCTTTTTATATTCCTTTACTTTATATAAGCTCATCTCTGCCTCTATCTAGTGGGTTGGAGATTTATTGGGCCAGGTACCTTGACAAACCCATCTGGTGTCTTGTGCGCATGATGCTTGGGGACTCAGCGTTAAAGGTGGCTGGGGTGAGAGAATGCCAGGATGCTGCGTGGATGTGCTGCAAAGAGCGCCGGTGTGAGAACAGCATCCTGGGGAGGGAAGCACAGGGGCCCCTGGTCCTAGATTTGTGTAGACCTGATTTTAAATGTCTTGTCAGCTATTTCTGCCTACACGATGGCCTTGAGGGACATTTGTAAAGCTCAAGACGGACTCGTGTTGGACTCTCAGTGAGCCGAAGAATATGCTGGACTGTGGCAAGTATCCGACAGCTAGCTGTTAGTGCCTGCTCTTGCCATTGGTGTCGTTCAAATATATCCTTGTAAGGGGACAGGGGTAGAAGTAGAAAGGACTTGGGGATGTTTTCTTGCTCTGTGCACCAAGGTCTGATATGGAACAAAGCCTTTTTTTGTTTGTTTGTTTGTTGCTGCCAACTGTCATCTCTTATAGACTTGACTTGGGGCGTGCCTGCACACACAGGGTTGGTAATGGATCTCTGAGGGATTTGGAGGGTTGAGGGAATGCCTGGACTCAATGCTCTGGGTACAAGTCAGTGTAGACAGCTCCTTCTGACCCACTAAAGCCTGAAACCTGCCTCCGTGTACTTTAGCTTCCAGCTGCCCTGGCATACACTTGGTCATATTGTGGGGTCTGTTTTCCTCAGCGAGGTCTCTCTGAATGGAACTATAATTTGTCACTTTCATTTCTACGACCCCAGCTACCTACCTGCCCTCGTGTCTCATCTCCAGCCAGCAGTCAGAGGTGTTTGTTGAAGGAATGGATTCCTGTCCTAGTTACAGCCCTGACCTCCACCAGATGCTCAAACATTGCCCTGATTTTGCAAAAGAAAGTGACTAGTCAGAGAAACTGAGGCACACTTTAGGTTAGCACCCTCTCTGTCTCTTCAGCCAGCAGTGAACAAGTGCACCCTAGGCAGTGGGCAGTCCTTTAGCTTACAGTAGTGTGAGGATTTCTTTCCTTTCTTCTTTTAAAAAAATCTTTATTTGGATTCTTGCTCTAGTTTTTTTTTCTTAACCAATATATTTTTTTATTAAGTTTTTTTTTTATTAATTTATTCTTGTTACATCTCAATGGTTATCCCATCCGTTGTATCCTCCCATTCTTGCTCTAGTTTTTGAGAGGAACTCCTCTCTCAGGCTCGGGTGAGGGGCGAACGATATAGGCCAGGTCAATATCTTCTCAGCAGTTTGCAAAACACCCAGCGAGGAGGTGAAGCCCTGAACCAGGCAGTCTAGCTGTCTCTTTAAATGCTGGGGTCTGTGTGGGAGAGGGAGGGGCCAGCTCTGGAGTGCGTGAAATTCCTGGGCTCCTCCGGCAGTCTCAGGCTCAGAGCGCAGCCCTACACATCTCCTCTCGCATGCAACTCACTGAGAGAGGGAGAGGCAGCGTGTCCTCCCCTCACGCAGCCACCGGCAGCTCCAGACACACAGGACCTGCTTTTAGCACCTCCAGCCGTCCTCCCTTCTTCCCTGCCACTCCCTCCCAGAGAGAGAAAAAGAGAGAAAGAGAAAGAAAGAAAAAGGAAAAGGACTCAGAAAGATTCTGGGATTTGAATCTTTCCAAGGAGGAAACACCCAGCAAACTCAGTTGATTAAACAACAAACTGACAGATTCCCAACTCTTCTTCGGTTCAAGCCAGAGGTAAGATTGTCCGGGAAGAGGCAGGCAGACAGGAGGCGAACCATCTCCAGGTTTTGTCAATTTGGGAAGAGATTGCACCTGAGAGGGTAGAAGTTTTCTGTTGGGAGCGACCAACCTAGATTTCTTTCTTTTCCTTTTTCTTTCTTTTTTTTTTAAACGCTGGATTTGAGGAGCACGACTGACCACGGGAATAGCTTTTCAACTCCTCGTCTTTTACTTCGGTTTCTCCTGGAAGTTGGGTCTTTTTGCTCCAGATGCTAGGAAAGTCAGAAAATGTTTTCCATTTCTTATACTCTTCCTCTTCTTTTACTTACTTATTTGCTTTTTTTTTTATAAAGACTTCCTCCTACTTGGTTGGATTGTTAATCCAAAATGATGTGTCTATCATTTCCTTTTAGACGGATACTTTTTTTTTCTTGACATTTTGAAGCCACTTTCTCTCTTTTCCTGGAGGAGGGCCTTTGAGAATCACACGAAGACAAAACAGCATGGAGACAGGGGTTTCCCTTAGCTGTTAAGAAACAGAGGTGTGTGTGTGTGTGTGTGTACACTCACATGGGTGGGTTTTTATTTTTATGGGGGGGTTAGAAAGGTCATCCTTAAGTAAAATTTCAGCTTGGACTCCTACTGTCTTGGGAAGGTGGCATACTCAAGAGGTGAAAAGGTGTGTGTGTGTGTGTGTGTGTGTGTGTGTGTGTAGGTGCACAAGTGTGTGTGTGTAGTCTTTTTTTTTGGATCAGTTACAAGGGAAATCTTCCTCCTCTGCCTTCCATTTGTTTATATTAATGATTTAGTAGCAAGCTTGTCTGAAAACTTCCACTCTGTGTAAGCACTGTGGGTTTTGCAAGCTCTGAGTGACCTTAAAGCCTGGTTCGATGTATTGTTTTTTCAAAGCTTTGTGTTGTATCCAGAGTTTTGGTTCTTACCCTGTCTCTTTTTTAACCACAAACTTAACTGCTCTAGAAACATTGTACTGATGACAATGAAAAGAAAAACCTGTCCCCCTGCCCCCATTCCTCCCTATGCTAGTGATGTAATAGCAACCTATGGGCTTTGCTGCCTTGCAGGTGACTTATCTTGTGGGTACTTGTTAAAAAAATTAATCGCTCCTTTCCTCTATTAAATGCGTCCCTCTTTTGATTTGGCTTGGAAAAACCATTATGTGATGAAAAATTGTGTATGTATACATTTTGTGAATTATTATTGAGTTTGAGCAGAGTGGGCGCTCTCTTTCTTGATCTGTATTTTGTGTTATTATTATTGTTTTAATGCAAAGGTCAGAGATCGTGGGGAGCTAGTCTAGGATGGAGTGATCCCAGTTGGACCGCATAAGAGTAGATAGAACAGGACCTGTTTTCTCTCCGCTTCTTCCTGCTCTTCCCGCTTTGGGGAGAGAGTGTTTCTTTTGCCATTCTTATCCACCCAACATTCTGAATTTATTTTTCTTCCCTGGGGTCTAGAGGATAGCCCTGAGAGAGAGAGAGAGAGAGAGAGAGAGAGAGAGAGAGAGAGAGAGAGAGAGAGAGAGAGAGAGAGAGAGAGAGAGAGAGAGAGAGAGAGAGAGCCATTCCTTGTCACACCTGGAGGACGGTGTAGTTTCGGGGGTCAGATGACCGTATGTCTTTGTGATGAAGGGTTTGACGGAAATTTGAACTGCCAGCATGCTGGGTGACTTGGTTGCTGGGACAGCATATCTGGGGGGCTCCTGGAGGTTAGTTAGGAGAGCCTGAAGAACAGTCCCTTTCTTAATGTGCTGCCCTGGGTAGAGCCTTCCTTCATCTTTCAAGGGCTTCAGCGTCGTCTTTCAAGTTACAGTGGTCCCGCTGGCTATGATGGGCAAGTTTACCTAAGGGCTGCTGGGTACGTGTCGAAAGGATGGTGGGAGAGACCAGGCAAAGCTGGTATTTTTCTATCTTAATCTTCAGGCTTAATCTGCCTAAGTCATATCGGGGTAAACGATATTTCAGACGGGTGCTGGTTGTGCAGATGTATCCCTATTGTTTGATTTTTGTTGTTATTGGGGAATGGAGTAAGGGCTCTTGGCCCATTTTCTGCAGCCCCAGGTTTACCCTGTACGCCAATCTTCCTTTTGGGAGAAGGGGGAAAAGGCTGGATGCTGGAAGTTCGCTATTAGTGAGCAACAGGGCTGGGTTAAAATTTTTTTTTTTTTTTTTTTTTTAAACAACTGGACTTTGCAAGTGCCCTTTTCTGGAGCTTTCTGGGCCTTGCTAATGAAATTATAATTTCTGAAAATTGCTTCTTAAGAAGCGAGTCCAGGAATCAAAGGAATTCTAGGTTTTGAGAGACTACTACGTCTTCGCTTCTCTGGTAGCTCCCTATTATTAATTACTTGGGGGGGGACTGACGGGGGTATGGCCTCCGTTTTTGTTGCTTTCGTTTTAATGCTGCGTTCCTATGTTGATGGTTGCTGCTTATATAAGGAAGGGATGTATCGAGGTGGTTTGATGCTTGGGCTTTTGAGATCGGCTACTGAGATTGGGTGGCGGTTGGTGTGTTTGTCGATGTGCATGGTAGGAAGGTCTTTTCTTTTGGATGGTGGGGGACAGGGGGATGGTCGGAGAATGGTAGGTGAGATGCTCCACCGAATGGGGACCTGAGGGGACACAGAGGTGAGGCTGGAAGTCACCGATTTGCAGAATTTCTGTCCTGTATCTCCCTCCCCCCTTTCTCTCGCTCCTTGAAAAAAAAATCCATTATCTCTAAAAACACATTATTCTTCAATTGGCCTTTTAGAGAGAAAGAGAAAGAGAGAGAGGGAGGGAGGGGAGGGGTTAATTTGGTGAGGGGGCTTGGTTGTAATTAGCCCACTGCTGCAAAACTGAGATACACAAATCCATCGGCACCAGCTTTGGGGGCCTTTGAGAAGCAGCGGAGGGATGGGGTCGGGTTGTCAGCCCTGGACGAACAGTGTAGGCGATGGAGTTGGTGTTTGGGTATTGTGTGTGTGTTTGTGTCTCTGTGTGCGTGGAGTTTTGTCCACCCCATCACCAGTTTCCCTCTCCATCCTCCCACAACCCTGCCATGGTCTTGCCTTCCATTTCCATCCACTGTCCCCTCTACCCTCTACCCAGCCCCCCCCTCCCTTTCCATCTCCATGAAAAAAAATTCTGATTCTGATGACTATGCGGCTCTTTTTTTTTTTTTTTTTTTTTTTGTCTTTTTGCAACACAACAGTGGTGCGATGGCCCTTTTCTACATGCCACACGGATTCAGCCTTCTGATAGGAGGGCGAAGTCGGCACATCCACACACGCAACGGCACATGCTTTTGCACACACATTCTCTCACATACAGGCGACCAAGGACTCGGTTGCATTTGGTTGGTTTTGTTGCCTTTGCCTCTTCCTCCAACTTCCACCTCCAGCCATGGCCCCTCTGCCCATCGTCATGCACAGGGAACACAGAGACGCTATAGCCTCATCTTCTCCTTGCCACCGCTGCTGCTGTTCTGCCCTCTAGCTATTATTCTTTTCTAAATGCTGTGGTGTGTCGCAGTTCATGGGATTAGTATGTTGTTGGGGGAGGACACCTCAGAGGAGGTGGGTAGATGACATTAATGATTTTTTTGGGGGGACCAAATAAGCACTCAGTGATAATGATCCAATTTAACCATCCATGAAATCTATGTTTGCGGCACAGTGAAGGGAGGTTGCAGGGGAAAGCAGGGTCCGGGCTGGATTACATCTGGGGAACTTGATGTCTGGAGAGCAGACACAGCCCCCACCCCCACGCACATGGCTATGCGTTCTCTCACACACAACCCTGATCAGTGGACTGTGTCAAGCCAGAGGGCACTGCAGAATCTCCCTGAGACTTGTTGTGGTTTGTTGGGCAGATAGAGCGATGTCTTTGTCCTACCTAGCTCTCCGCTGTAAAGACGATGCAAGGTCTTGAAATTCTTGGTAGTCTTTGTGTTGCCTTTTGTGTGTGGGGCTAGAACGGTGTTTGCATTTTTCCCAGACAGTGGTGTGCCTCCGATTGGATGATATGGGATTGTCAACCCTTGTACATGTGTGGTTCAGATAGGAAGCTCCCTGTTTTTTTTTTTGTTTGTTTGTTTTTGTTTGTGTGTGTGTGTGTGTGTGTGTGTGTGTGTGTGTGTGTGTGTGTACCGGGTGGCTGTGTGTATTGGATCTGTGTCTACTGGAAAGGTGGGGAGCTATGGGGGAAGGAAGGCAAATTTGGGGGCATTTAGCAGAGGAGAGCGGGAATAGCGTTTTCAAGGAAGCAGAAAAGTGGGTAGGGGTGGGGAGAAGCTGTTTGTAACTCCAGCAGGAAGCCTCAAGTGAGATCCCCGGTCCACCAAGCAAAACTGTGGGTGGGTGAGCTCAAGGGTGGTGGGTGGGTGGATGCAAACTGAAGCAGGAGGAGGGACAAGGTGGGTAAAATGAAGGTTTTTTTTTTTTTTTACTGCTATCTCTCCAGCACTCTGAGCTGAGCTCAGAGGAAGGCCTTGCTTTCCTAGTGGGTATCAGCCACTTCTTGGGTGGTGCGGCCTTGTTAGAAGCTGCAGCCTGCAAGAGCTGAAACTGCCCTTGGCCATGAGATCAGCTAGAGCCCTGTGTTTTCTCTGGCTTCAGCTGCTTTCACTACCAGACGCCATTTTTCCCTTCTTCTTCTTCAGCTAGAGGTGTGTCATGTTATTAGCAATTATAAGTGAAATTGGAAAACATTAAAAAAAAAAAAAAAAAAGAGTACTTAAAGCAATATGTGGCTTGTCCCATCTCTCCGGTGTCGTCCTCTCTTCCTGGGACTGACCTTGAGGAGTTAGGGAGAAAGAGTTACGTCATTGCTGGAGAAAGGGGAGAGTTGGGGAGTTGGATGCCTCAGAGGTGGATTACTGTGGCAAACCCAGAAAAGAGCTTGCTTTCAGGATCTCGGGCCGTGATCTCCTTGTACAACTTCTCAAGTATAGATGGGATAGTTTGCAAAAGAGGCAAGAATCCCTTCCCAAACTTGCTGCTTGGAAATACATGCTTGCTGTGGTCAGGCCTGTAGTCCTCAGTGTGCCCTTTTTAGGGACAGGTCAGTTGTGCTGCTGCACGGATCTGTGGGCTAGCTGTGGCCTCTTTGCAGATGAAGCAAGTACAGCTATGTATCTGGGCCAGCCACAGGTGGCTGGGCTACACTTGGGGCAAGGACTGTAATCAGTCCCTTCCTGCAGGTCATGGCCCAAATGACACCCCCTCAGAGAGGTCTTTCTTAACCAGCTTTTTAAAATACTCTCCTTTGATATTCTGGTGGTATTCTGCCCAGCATACTGTCTTTAGTTCTAATGAGTTAATTGTTACCGAATATTGTGGTCTATATTGATAGACCGTATTTAATTTCTGCCCATAGAATAGAAGCTCTATGAGGTCAGGGATGTTTATTTTTATCTGTGTTCCCAGGGCTGAGGATGTTCCTTTGCACAGAGTGGGTGGGTGCTCAGCAGATACATGCTGAGTGGAGGAAAGAACCATATGGGTTTGGGAATGGAGTTGCCTTTGCTCCAGCGTATTGCTTTCTGGGAAAGCTGAACTTTGCTCAGAGCTGTCTTGGTTCTGCCTGCTAGTCTAGATCCGATGGAGGAGTTGTCAAATGTGAACTTTGTGCGTTCAGTAGAAAGCTCTTTTCTCACATTGCTCAGAGTCACTATGCCCCCTCATGCTCCCTCACCATCCTCACTCTCACAGGAGTAGAATGTGGGACTTGCTATGCACCTTCAGACTCAAGATTTTTTTTCTCTATGCAGTGTCTCATTTAACCCTCCAAGCAATTCAAAGCAGAATGCTAGTATTATTTGCTTTGCAGACAGAGGAGGAGAAGACAGACATCACCAAACCAATCTGATAAAATGACAGATCAAGGGTTCGAACTGGGATCTGTCTTATTTCAGAGCCTAATCTCATGGCCTTCATCATATGCCGTTTAGAAGGAAAAGAGGAACAAGCCACCTTCTCTTTTGGTGCCTTCACATACAGAAGAGGAAAGGGTGCTCAGGGATTAAATGGCTTATTGAAATCATGTGTAACACTGGTATGGATGACACTCGAATCCAGGTTTCCTGGATGTCATTGTTATGGCCCTTCACAGCTATCTGTCAGCTCTCCTCTATTCATCAGGGTGTGGGGGTCTTAGTGAGAGGAAGTGGCAGGAGTGCAGTGGCAGAGAGCAGGCAAAATGTTTGTAGAGCTAAAGAAATCCTGGCTAATGTTTCTGGGTTCGAAGACTAGAAGGCTCCTGGTGAGCTCTAGTCCCGTGTTGCTAGAGTCAGAGTGTGAGTCAAGGCTACTCACCTTTTGAAGGCATTGGAAGAAGAGATGTGTGTGTGTGTGTGTGTGTGTGTGTGTGTGTGTGTGTGTGTTTTCTCAGTGTGCATGCCACCTTGCCCATCAGTGGCAGATCTAGATGTTACAGGGGCTCCGTGATGCAAGCAGCCCATGTCTGCATCCTGAGATCCTGGAACTGAGGTTGCTGGGAGGCTCTCCCAGGCTGTTAGCTCTTGATTCTTAGGGAGGGATGTATAGGCCTGAAAGCTTCATTTCTGTTCTCAGAGGCTGGTTGGAGATACTGATGGTGTCAAATGTGTGTGAGGGTCTTTTACCAGTCTTCTCTGCCCTACCCCAGGATTGGCCTTGGATGACCATTCATGGGGTTTAGAGATGGATGACCTTGAATGGGGGTTAGAGATGAGTGACCTTGAATGGGGGTTAGAGGTGAATGACCTGAATATGAGTTAGAGATCCTAGTCAAGGGTGCCTTTGCTTGTTTGTGGGAGGAGGATAGAGCGAAATGGAGCCTTAGGACCAGGAAAGGGTTATCCTTGGCCAGCACCTTGGAGCTTGACATCTAGTCATTTCTGCATGACCTTGAGATGGTGTAAATGACTGCCCTGATTTGTTGACAGCTCCTGTTTAGGACTATGTCCTAGTCTAATTATTAAGTCTCAACAGTGTCCTGGTTTGGAGGATAAAATATATGGTCATCCTTCTTTGAGATGACATCACCTACTTTCTCTTACTGGGACGGAGGAAGGAAGCGGTTATGCTAGAGTCAGAGATCTGATTTTATCTCAAGAAGGTAGCCAAGAAGAGAGCCATTCTCTAGTGATACTTCCAGTTACCCCCAATTTAGAAAGGATTAGCCTTAAATATTCCAACTAGTCCCACCATTACTATGACTCCGTGTATTGCCTCAAGCAGTTTTACTGAAGCTAACAACATTTGATTCCTGACTATGTACCAGGCACTATGCTTAGTCTCCTACCGGTGCTGCCTGGCTTAGTCTTCTGACCACCCTGTAGGGGAGGAACAGTTATCATCTCTACCCAGCAAAAAAGATATTATGTATTATCTTTTTTGGAAAGATATTATGTAACATACCCAAGGTCACTAGGTAGGGAGTTGCAAGCCTGGCTTTGAAGTCTTTGGTCTTAACCACAGTGCCACACCGCATGTGTGGACTTGATTCTTGGATATGCTTAAGAAGTTGGTGTTGATCTGAGGAACTAGGATTAGAAAGTGGGGCTGCTATCCAGGAATGGAGCTGCTCCTAGATTTTTTAAAAATGCCACTTTGGAAGTCTGTCTCCCATGTCTCAGTCACCCTCTTTACTTCAAAGACCCATTTGAGGAGGGACATAGGTAGACTGAAATGGTGTATGGTGGGCAGAAGATAGAAAACCTGAAACCAGCCTCTGCTTTGCCCTGTGATCCAGGGCCTTATGGGTGGGGGGAGGGAATGGGGCACTGTGCTGTCCATGGTCCTGGAATTAGGGCCTGACCCCCCAACTGTGAGAGTCTGCTAGTGAGATAGTTGTCCAGCATCTGCCTCTTCTACTGTTTCACTAGCTGGATAGCATCCTTGTTTGAGGAGGAAGCTGGTGGTTGGAGAGACTAGATAGCGCATTTAGGGCCGTCAGCAAGAAACAGCAGGCCTTAGTTCCAAGCTTGGGTCTCAACCCGTAGCTCTGTACTCTCCATAGGACCATGGAAAAGAGGGGACATCTTTATTGATAACTAGAAAAGAAAATAGTCCTGAGAGAAATCTTTTTGTCAGTTCACAATGTCTGGGAAAGGGCCCTCATCCTGGTTGGCCACTACTGGTCTCCTTTCCCTCACCCCAGCTGGGGCAAGGTTGCTGCTGCTGACCTTGGGTTTGGGTGAGCGTTGATTCAGTTTGGAGAAGAGGAGGAAATGAGACCCTGTATGGTGTTACAGAAGGAGTGCCCAGGAGTTCCCCCTCTTCTCAAGGAGCAATAATCTCTGCACTGACAACAAGCTAATTCTACACTCCTCTGCCTTGTAGGGCAAAGGCAAAGGCAAAGGCAAAGGCAAAAAAACAAAAACAAAAAAACCAACCAACCAACCAAACAACCAAACAAACAAAAAACCAAAAACAAAACAGGAAGAGAGGTGCTGAGAGGGAAGAGGCTGGGATTTCCCAGGCTATTGGACCCCAGGGAGAAAAAAAGAAGTTTTTCTTGGTTGAGAGTTAAGAGGCAGGGGTTAGGAGAAGTGCTTTTCTGACACAGGGGCCCCTCTGCAGCCCCCAAGCTGAGCTGCATTAGCTTCATTGCAGTCCCATTGAAGACTGTGTTTATTTTTCCAATAATGTGTTAATTAAACATCGATTTCCGGGTAGAGGAAAGGGAATTGGATTGCTGGAGCTAAATGGAGTGAGGCGGATTGGGAAGTGGTGAGAGGGGCCCCGTGCTGGAGTCAGCATTCTTCAGGATCACCCCAAGAGGGTGGAAGGGTGCTGGGGCAGCCTTCTGGCTCCCAGTTTGTAAATGCTATCTCCGTAAGAGCCTTCGGGAGGCATCCTTTGTATGCCAGTTATCAGCTGCTCTCTGTGTAATGTTGGCCCAAGGAAGAGGTACTATTATTTTCTACTTTTCTGAGCATTTTTAGCTTATGGAGCGATAGTCTGCCCGGTTTTGCACTTGGTACTCTGCAAGAGTTAGCACACTGTTTATTTAAGCAAACATGGGGTAGGTACTTTCTCTAATTCCACTTTGGAGAGGAGAAAGCCCAGGCTCAGAGATATAACAAATTCAGGGTCAAAGACTCAACCAAGAGAAGGCATTCTAGGGCCTAAGGGAATGGCTTAGTAAAGCATTTGCCATGCCGACATAAGCACTTGAGTTTGGATCCCCAGTGTTGACTTAAGGATGCTGGTGTTATAGCGTCTTTTGTAATCCCAGTTCTGGGAGGCAGACAGACAGACATATGTGGGACTCACAGGCCAGCCAATCTCGTCAGTTGGTGAGGTCCAGATTCATTCAGTGAGAGACCCTGTCTCCAGGAATAAGATGCAGAGTGGTTGAGGAAGACACCCAGCCATCTACTGGCAGTGGAGGCGTGGGGTGGCAGAGGGGGGCTGGAGTGAGTACTCACCTCTGCAGTGAAGGAGGAAGGGAGCAGAGCCTTGCTACACACCCACAGTGTCCAGTAGAGCAGTACTTATGCCCATCACTTTTTTTTTCTTACTAGTACAATAGCTTTTAGACACTGGTAGTCAACAATTCTCTGGTTTCCAAATGCATGTGTACACACATGGACACACACTGTACCTCACACGTGAACACACATATACCACACACATGCACACACACATGCATGCTTGCACAAAAGTGAAGGGGTATAGAAAAATCAAAATGATCAGTGGTTGTCAGAATAGCCACTGAAGTGTCCAAGCCTTTTTAAGAGAGAGAGAGAGAGAGAGAGAGAGAGAGAGAGAGAGAGAGAGAGAGAGAGAGAGAGAGAGAGAGAGAGAGAGAGAGAGAGAAAGGCATCCAATAACAACAAATGAAAGCATTTGATATTTTTTCATTGACTTGGATGGCCTGGGCTCTGACTGTGTGCCAGCAGCTGCATTAAGTGCTTTGCACACAGGGTAGGGGAATTTGGTGAGTAGGTATCAGGCCACACCCTCCTCCACTGTATAAACGAGGAAATTGCAGTTGCCTGAAGTTGCAGAGCTGGTAAATGGTGGGGCTGGGATAAAATTTTGATAAAGATGACTTTGGATTTCATTCTATGCTAAGAACATGGATCATGTCTCCAGCAATTTGCCTGTATGTTATAGAAAAAAAATGACGTGGAGGTTTAAGGTGGGCCCACTGGCCAGATTGTGGACCCCAGGAATACTCAGGTCTTATAGCATGGATCCACATCTGAGCACACATCTCAGGCCAGGTGTCTGACTGTAAGAAGGCATTTGTATGTGTTTTTTGCTGATCTAAATTGTAAAAGTGCATTAGACCTATAATACTCAAGTTTTGTGTTCAATTCAAGCTGACCTCCATAGCAATTTAGTTAGAAGTTTCGGGGGCAAGACCTGTATACCATGTGCAAAGCACTCCAGCTTTCCTTACCAGTAGGTCAGCAGAGCCTCTTCTGTGGGGCAGGTAGGTGTGTGTGTGTGTGTGTGTGTGTGTGTGTGTGTGTGTGTGTGTGGGAGAGGCAGGGCTGGAGTGGCTTCTTACCTCTACAGTGAAGAAGGACTTGAGCAAGGGCTTGCCACACCCCCCCCCCCACAGTGTCCAGTGGGGCAGCACTTATGCTGCCCGTCATTTTCCTTCTTACTAGCATAGCTTTCAGACGCTGGTGGTCAACAGACCTCTAGGCATCTTTGGCACAATGTCCTCAGACCTTTACCTGCTGGTCTGAGGTATATGGAGAGTGTAGCCCTGGAAGCTGCCTGCAAACTAATCACCGTCTGGAGTAAGGAGAGTTGTAATATTCAGGCCAGTCTGAAGTCCCTTGAATCCAGATACACGAAGAGCCCTCTTTGCCTACTAGAGTGCAAGAAAAGGGAGGATGCTGACTTCCATGGTCATCTGTGAGGTTTGGCCTTCCTTGGTTCAGGCCTCAATGTCCCTTGCTGCCTTGAGAAGGTCCATTTGCCTTGACTGGGTCCCTAGACCAACTGTGGTGCCCTGTTTTACAGCAGCACTGAGGGAGAGGAGCTGATTCTGTCCTGGAGACTCAGTAAACTCCCTCTCAGGCTTGAAAAAAAAACCCAGAGTAACTCTTGCAGCAACTTGAGTGTTGAGAAGCCTGTCAGCAGCAGCTGTCCTGGGGTTTCCCCCAGGGATCAGTAAAACAGCTTCTCTGGGGCTCATTTTAAGCTTTTCTTCCAAAGCTGTCAGAAAGTAGAGAATAGTTGGAACCTTTTATAGCTGGAAGGGACCGTGGCGATTATCCATGCCCATGTTAGTATTCTATTCATTTTTTCATTCATTTGTTCATCCAACAGAAATTTATTAAACATCTACTACATCCAGGCACTGTACCAGGTTCTGGGAATACAGCCATAATTGTGAGAGGCATTTGGTTTATCCCTCCTAGAATTTCAGCTTGGGTGGAATGGCAACTAGACAACACAAAAATATAATTACACATTGTGATGAGTGTTCTGAAGGAACTGGGGGCTCTGAGAATGATGGAGATCTAATTTAGCATGCTGGCACCAAGAGAGACAACAGCTAGAATTTATCAAGCACCCCCTATGTAGGCAGGCACGTGCTGTGTAAGGGCATCCCATATTCCACCTTATTTAATCCTCTTAGGCAATCGTGGAGGGAGGGACACATTATTATGCTTGTCTTGTTGTAGAAGGCGAACCGAGGCATGGAGGATCACCAAGAACAGCACTAAAAACTAATCTTCTATCTCCTACCCCTCTGCAGGGGAAGGAGGCTCTGAGAATTTGCATTTAGGAAGTTTAAGAGACCTGCACATGATGCTGAGGAATATGGAGTGGATAATAGGTAGCCACATCACAAAATAACCAGCTATATGTAATCATTCTACAATGTAGATAGACTTCCAACACCATGTTGGACATGATAAATATAATTTTGCCAATGAAAAACTGACAAATGTGCTGGTCAGGGTGAGAAACATCTGTGAGGGAGAGGGAGGCAGGAGAATCAGGAGTCCTGAGATCTACATGGGCTAAGATGTGCTAGAGGCCAGTCTGGACTACACAGAGACAGGAGCCATTAAAAAAAGTTATATCTCCTCCCCAAATCAAACATATGAGAGAGAGAGAGAGAGAGAGAGAGAGAGAGAGAGAGAGAGAGAGAGAGAGAGAGAGAGAGAGAGAGAGAGAGAGAGAGAGAAAGAGAGAGAGAGAAAGTACTGATTCTCCTGGCTACTCAGAGCTCTTGGATACTAGCCTTTGTGAGAAACACATTACTAAATTCTCTTGCCAAATCCTCCCAGCCTAGGACTAGAAAAAGCAGACATTCTATCCCTTTATTGCAGGGGATGGAAGCTGGGCTTTAGGAGGTTCTACGCCAGTCAAACGGGAAGATGCTGGGAGTGCAGGCTTGCTTGGAGCTAAAATTATGTCCTTCTCAGGTGTCAGCCTTCTGAGTCTGCCATGTCTAGCTGCCAGAGCCATGCCTTTTGAGTGGCTACCACACAGAAGGGTGGGACTTCCCATCTGGAACCATAGACTTCTTCAGGGACACAGGTGGCCAACAAAGAGGGGTGCTAAAACAAAGACTTCATAGAGCAAGGCTCCCTCTGCACTCGGAGGCATCTCTACTCCTCTAGTAACAACCATCAGGTCCCACCTTCTGAGTCAGTTGGCCTCTTAGCTCCATAGCCTATGTCACCAGCTCAGGTGACAGCTCTCAGTCCGGTGTCTGCTTCCAGCCCACCTTTCATCCCTGCCTGTTGATAATTGTTGAGTTATTTTTTTCCAATTCTTCCCTCACCAAGGCGCTACCCTAGCATTCCCCTCAGGTGCTCTCTGAGGTTGACTCTCCTTAGTTGTGTGGCCCTCTAAGCTAGCCTCCAGCTGACCTACACTAAGCAGATGAGCGTGGAGGAGAAGCAAAGTCAAGGGCTTTAGGTTCTGGCCTTGGGTCAGAACCATGAGAGATTGGCAGGAAGGGGTTGAAGGAGAAGGGAGCCAAGTTAATGAAGTGTTGATCAAAAGCGGAATTCTGCAAGTTGTCCGGAATATGTGATTTGCTTCTTGGACACTATTTCCCTACTGTGGGCCTGAGCCAGTTTTATGTACGGACAGATGCCCCCATGAAATGAAGGCTTTTTAATGTCCTGACTGTATTTTCTTCCTGAGGTTGAAAGACTACTTCTGGCCAGGGGTAAAGTTGGGAGTGGGCAGGCTAGCTCTCTGCTTGGGTTTCCTCTAGGGGTAAAGGGATGAGACAAGAACAATGTTTGAAAGCTCTCCAGATCCCTAAGATCCAGACAGGGAAGAGAGGGAGGGCTGCCTTCTCGGAGAAGGGACAGGTGAGTGGGAGGCAAGAAGGCTGCCAGGAGTGGGTTTTGGAATGTACATGCTAGTCACTTACTACTTTTGGATATGTAGGGTTATTATCATTTTTCTAACATTTAAATGCTTATGAAAATGACTTGATTTTCTTTCTGCAAAATAATATATGTATGTGTGTGTTACAGAACATCTAGAAAATCCCCCAAAACAAAAAGAAAGAGACACCTGGCAGTTTCCCTCTTCAGACAGACAACTGATGAGGGGATTCTGGTATCCCCTTTTCTGGCCTAACTTCTAAGCATCTGCAACCCTGGACGCGTTATTTTTTTATTTTTTATTTTGAAAAGAAGTTCATTCATTCATTTAACAAGTACTAATTGAGCACCCACTCTTTGCCAGGCCTTGAAATCACAGTTTGGAAGCTGTCACACTAGCCTGGTTTTTCACTTAAAGATGCATCACGAACATGCTCCCACAACAGCCACTCATGTCTCTGAGCTTCCAGATTTAGATTTGGGGTGTAATGAGGCGGTTGGCAAATGTTGCCATCTCAGGCCTTATCTTAAGAAGGAGGGGAAGCCCGCTGAGCTCCTCTGTCCTTGACACCTCCTTGAGAGAGAGAAAAAATGTGTTCTTTTGCTCAGGAAGACAAGTGAGAGGCAGAAGAAAACTCGGAGAGTGAAGAGAATGCTTCCCTATTCTTTAGTGATAGAGTCTGGGTTTCTCTGAACAAACCATTTGGAGAGGGGGGAAAAATCCCATTTTCTTACAAAGCATTTAGCATCTGAGAGTGTGAGGTGGGGCCCTAGTGTTTCAGGACTGCATTTATTTAAGTGTAGAGGTGAGGGCCAGGACTGTATAGATGATTTGCTCCAGGTGGCACAGGCTGGTTGGCGAGCTGGAGCTGGAGGTGGGGGAAAGAAAGGTGCATAGACAAATGGAGGTTAGGTGTGACCCAAGTAGTCTAGCCTACCCAAGGGGACTGGAGGGCCTTACTTGAGTTTTGGGGGATACAGATTTGATTGCATCATTACTCGATGCATATCTGAAGTTTCACCTCCATCTGGGAAGAGTGTGCACGGGAAAGAATAAATGTTCGGGAAAGAATAAACGTTCTCTGTAATGCCATTGTAACGCACAGAGCAAAGTGGCACAGTGAGAACTTCACAAATTCAGTGTCACACCTTCCTGGAAGGCACTTCCTTTAAGCGCAGGGCAGAATACGGAATGCTAGGTGTGAAGAGAAAACTGTTCTCCCTCTGAAGAGGAAGCCCATGTGGCTGTGTTCCATCACTTTAAGGGACCTTGATGGTGTGTGAGAGATGGAACGCCAAGGTTCCATGGGAGGGGGTAATGATGTCTTGCCAAGGATGGAGACAAGGAAGGGTTGACCAATAAGGTTGAATTGAAGATGGCTAGGGATGACAGAAAGGAAAAACCAAACCAAGCCGCATGAAAACACCATGGAATTCTCCCAAGCACCACGAGAAATTTTACCGTCCAAAGAGGGTAAAGTGTCGAGTTTGAGGTGGAGTGGCAAAGGTACTCTCAGACTTGGCTAGGATCTCCGACTGGCTTTGCTCATGGTAGTCAAAGGGACCCATGGCAGCACCTCTCACTCTCAAGACAGAAAATGCTTTTTCCTCTTGGCTACTGAATCAAACTCTTGGCCTTTATTTCATTCAGACCAGTCTAGGTCACATGTCTCTATCTAAACCAATCACAGGACGTTCTGGTGCTGGGGTGGAGGCAGCCTATTGCTGTCATATGGCTGCTTCTTGGTGGTAGGTGGGACTGGTAATTGCTTTGAAGAAGCTGGAGAGTGGGCAAAGGCAGTTAGGGTGTGTGTGTGTGTGTGTGTGTGTGTGTGTGTGTGTGTGTGTGTGTGTGTGTGTGTGTGTGTGTGTGTCCCTCTCAGAGCAGTTGCGTGGCTTGACGCCTTCCTGCAGGAATAGAACTGTTGCGGCGGAATCCTCCCTGAATTTGGCAGTAAGGACGTTGCTTGTCTGACAGAGGCTCTGGTCCCTCAGTAGAAGCCACCAAACTGGGCCAGTGAGCTAAGTCCAGAATAGGGCCCACGTGGGCGTGTCTGACTCATCCTGGCTTACATGGGGAGGAGGAAGGAGAGACAGAGCAGGAGGGTAGCTACAAAGGGCTGAGTGAGCCAGGCTTCCTCAGTCCGCAGTGCTCCCCCGCAGTTCTTGCCATTCTTCAGATAAAAGGGGCCACGGATCACTTGAGGATCAGTGCTTTCCACAAAAGACCTCTGAAGGGCCTTGGGTTCTCTAGGCAGAGCCTGGGGCCTAGGAGAAGTGACTCCATGCTTTGCAGACCCTGGTTTCTTTCTTTCTTTCTTATTTATTTATTTATTTATTTATTTATTTATTTATTGCCACGTATGCATGTTCAGTTCCTCTAGGGCAGGCTTTGATTGATAGGTACCTTGGCAAAATTACCATGTTGCTGGGCATCCGATAGCTTTAAGATAGCTGTGCTGGCTTCTGTTTAGAGTTAGCTGGCCCTAACTGTGCTCTAGACCTTGGAGAATTAATTTTCTTTAGCCCTCAGAAGTCACTAAGATTTTTTTTTGTCTTGCTTTCTTGTAGCCTGTCCTATCTATCTATCTATCTATCTATCTATCTATCTATCTATCTATCTATCTATCATCTATCTATCATCTATCTATCATATTTGTATCTATCTACCATCTGTCTTACTTACATCTATCATCTATCAGATCCATCCATCCATCCATCCATCCATCCATCCATCCAAAGGTAAGAGCACCACCCTGTGATGACAAAAGAGGGCTCTTTGACTTGGTGACATCCTTCCTGTTTGAAGATTTTTTTTGAAGTAGTGAGAAATTAAGCAGGGAGTCGGGATGGGGGTGGCTGGAGGGCAGCTGCATGATGATCACTGCTTTGGATGGCCAGGCTGCTCTGAGTTGCTTCTTGGGTGAGCCGTCAACTTTGGAGTGCTGGTGAAAGACACGTGTTAGAGTATTAGGTTTCTCGATCACCAGCCCCATGACCCCAGACACTTGACTTCTAAAGCCCATGAAATAGTCATGAATGATACCCCGTGTGCTAGAATTGCTGGCATACACACGTTTCTTATTTTTGAGTAGCTCTGGGTGGCAGTGAGAATAAGCTCTGAGTTGCTGATGGCTGATCCAGCTTCCTGTGTGTCCTTTCCAGAATCTCATGGTGAGATGGCCCAGGAAGGAGATTAGCACCCTGACTCTACAGGAGAGAAACACAGAAGTTCAGAGAGGTTAAGTAACCCTCCCAATGCTTCTCAACAAGTTAGTGAGGTGTATATCTGAGAGTTTTGTCCTTGAAGCATACATTGTTTTGGATTTTAAGATGTAAAGAGAGAAGCATGTGCTTGGGGCAGGGGGCTTGAATGGTAAAGGCAATGCCTTATTTTTCATTTATCATTTACCTCCTCAGTGTGTGTATCACTCTGTGTAAGTCAGAAACAATTATGAAATTTCTGTAGTTGAGGATGGCCTAGGATTGATTAACTTGATCAATGTTTTCTGACTCATGGGTCATTCAGCCAGGACTGGAAACTACACAGTCAGAAGTCAATATGTGTGTGTGTGTGTGTGTGTGTGTGTGTGTGTGTGTGCGTGCACGCGCGTGTGTATACACACACACACACACACACATATATATGTATATATTCATATCCTGTTGGTCAGACTTGACCTCTATGATGCTCCTGTTAGAGATTAGAGTGGAATGGTTTCCCTGTCAGGCAGGTCTCACTCTGTGCCCAAGGCTGGCTTGGGATTCATGGTGCTCCCACTCCTGGGATCACAGCCATGGATGACCATGCTGTTTTTCCCTTTACAGTGAACTCTCTTTTCTAGCACCTCCATAGGGCTTTGTGGGGTGAATGGGTCAAAGAAGCAGAGAATGGAGTCCATTGAAAAAGATCATGGATGGAGTAGGGGTTGGGCTTTTGCACGAGTCATGCGGTGTGAGTTAGGGCAGGAGGTAGGAAATAGCATTGGGCAATTTCTTGAAATGTGCTAGTATCTTTCAAGTGTGCTATAGAGGGGTGAGGATTCCTAGTTGGAGTGGAGGGATTTTGGCTTTTGGCAATAAATTCATACATAAAATTCACACTTATAAACCTGGACTGCCTTCTCTACCCTGGGCTTGGTGTGCCTCCAGTATAAATATAGTGAATCTATGTTTTGTACAAACATGGGGCAAGTTAGCGTCTCCTCAGAGTCTCAGACCTATCCGTTATAAAATAGAAAAAGCCACACCTACCCTGCTGATTGGTTGAGACTATTTCATAAACAATCAGGTATAAGACCTATGTGTTCTCAGACTTATGTCTGGCTTGAACTTCTCTGTGAATTCAAATGTATGTTTGGATCTATCCGTTACCATATTTGTTTATATAATTTGCATTCGACTCAGAATGTGTGCTCTCTCTTCTTTTGGTTTTATCTCTTGCCCTGCCCTATTATTTCCAGTCATCCTTACTTTCGAAACAGATATTTCCAGCCTGCCTACTTTCTCAGACTTATCTCACCTAGAATTTTTCCAAAGGCCTCCTTGCCCTCACACCTCACACTCAATCTACAAACAAATCCAGTTCGTTTATCTTAGAAACAGACCTAGAATAGAGGCCTACTCTTACCACTATGGCCCACGCTGGCTCTTTTCCCTTCTAGAGCAATGGCCTCCTCACTCACCTCCTGCTAACCATAGGCTATACATTTGTTTGCTGTGGTTTTAATTTAATTTTCACATTTATATATATTCTCTGTCTGTCTGTCTGTCTGTCTGTCTGTCTGTCTGTCTCTCTCTCTCTCTCTCTCTCTCTCTGTATGTGTGTGTTTGTGCATGCACACATATATGTGGCAATCAGAAGACAGCTTGTGGGAATCAATTCCCTGCCTCTACCACGTAGATTCTTAGGCCTGAACTTAGCTCATCAGGCTTTGGGGCAAGAATCCCTGCTCACGGATCCATTTTGCTGGCCCTGAAGAGGTTTCAGAATGAAAGTCAGATGTGCCACTCAGCTTAGGATTTTCCAAGGTACCCTGTGCCAAGCCTAGATGAGCCCCCGGGTCTGCAGGGTCCTTCTAGGTCTGCTCCCAGCATGTCAGCACCGCTCTCGCCCCTCCTGTCCCTTTCCTTACTTGATCTACTTTGGTCACACTAGCAGCTTTGCTGCTCCTTGAAGTTTCTAAGCCTATTCCAGCCTCTGGCCTCCTTTGTCCTGGATGTTGCAGGCCCAAGCTGGGCTTCCCCAGCACTGCTTATAGCTGAGTTTCACTGGGTAAGGTTTCCCCAAATTCTCCCTTTTAGAGAAGCACTTCCTTCCACAGCACCTTCTTCTTTATTTTAAGGTCCACAGGCCTAACAGTACCTGGCACATGTTGCATGCCTGTCTACTGTATTTGTTCATAGTCTCACCTGAATAGGACCTCATGCCCTGAGGGCTGGCAGGTACTTTGTTTCTGCGCAGCACCTCTCAGGTGGTGAATACTGAGCCAACATCTGCAGAATGAATGCCTCCCCACCCCCCCACTTTCCCACAGTCTGGGGTTGTTGGGCCATCACCACTTTTCCCTCTGTCCTTGGGAGTAGAATGAGCACATATTACCAGTCTCAGCTCTCGTTCCCCAACTGCCTCTGAGAGACTGGGCATGGCACTTTTGGAAACAGCTCTATGTTCTTTCTTATTATAAATGGGATACATGAACCTTGCGCAGTGCAAAATAGCAACAGCACAGATATCCAAAAGACCATGGCAGACTCAGAAAGCAGATGTTTGTAATAAAGAAACGAAGAGGGTGCTGGAATTGTAACGCAGTAGGTAAAGTCCTGGCAGTGTGGACACAAGGACCCAAGTTCAATCTGCAGAACCAACCTATGTGAAAAAGCCAAACATGGAGCTGTGCACTTGGCAAGCTCAGCTCTGGAGGATAAGAGCAAGATGATCCCTAGGACTCATTGACTAGGCAGTCTAGCTTAATAGGTGAGCTCCAGGCCAATGAGAAACCATACAACAGCATACAAGATGGAACTGGGTGTGGTCTCACAAACCTTTATCCCTGCTCTTGGGAGGCAGAGGCAGAGGCAGAGGCAGAGGCAGGTGGATCTCTGTAAGTTTGAGGCCAGCCTAGTCCACATAGTGAGTTCTAGGCTGGCCAGTGTTTGTGATAGCTTGTCTCAAATAATAAACAAATACGTAAATACACAAAACCCAAACCAAAGAACAAAATCAACCCCATTTCTGCCAAACGAACAAAAACAAAATAGAAAAGAAGAAATCAACCAACAAGGTGGAGAGCACCTGAGAAAAACAGCTGAGGTTGTACAACCAGTCACACACAAATATGCACGTACATATATGTTTTTGTACACACACACACACACACGCACATACACACGCACACACACGCACACACACGCACACACACACACATACGCACATGCACGCACACACACGCACACACATGCACACGCACGCACATGCACTCATACACACCACAAATCTCTTGAAGTCCTACCTCTCAGAAAGTGCCTCATGGCCACTTCAGGTTTTCTTGTGAGCCACAGTTCTTTTAGGGTATGAATAAATCAGGAGAGTATTACAAAAATGAGGAATATCTAAAGAAACTAAACACAATGTGCTTTGGAGGAAAGCGGTATGGTAGGGAATTAGAAAACTGTGGGCCCCATCAGTGACTCTTTTTTTTTTTCTTTTTATATATCTTTACACGTGAATGGAAGTCAGTTGGTTTTAAGGCAACATTGTGACATAAGGGAAGATAACAAGGTGCTTTCTGAAGGATTGAAGACAACTTAGTTTTGCCTCCTAATTTTGCTCGATTTTCAAAGCACCTACTTGAATGGGACTTTCTTTAAGGTCATGAAAGTTGTGTTTTAATACAGGAAGATTTGTTGTTAGTAAGACATGAGACCGAGGCAGGAGAATGGCTGCTATTGGAGGAGTTACCACAGCAGATGCTGCACACATGGTACAGTCTTCCTCCCACACCCATAGACATATGTTTCCTACTTGAATGCCTGGAACTGCAAGTAGTACTAAACCTGTGTATACTGTGCTTTTCTCCCCAACATATTTATAGTGAAGCTTAATTTATAAATTAGACACAGCTAGAGATTAACCATAATTAATAATTAAATAGAATTATAACAATGCATGTAGTAAAACTGATAGTGTAACTGCGCTTTCTCTGGGGCCATTATTAAGTAAAATACCATTACCCAAACAGCAAGTGCTGTGGCACTCTGGCAGTATCGACAAGCAGGCTACTAGGCGATTAGCAGGTGAACAGCACATACAGTGTGGATACAGTGGACAAAGGGGTGATTCAGGTTCCCGGAAGGACATTACTCACAGTGGTGGGTAAAGAAAACCTGATGAATTATTTTCTGAGCCTTCCCATTTAATGTTTTTATATTGCAGTTGACCAAGACTTATTGAAACTGAAACATTAAATAGTAGAGAAGGCAGGGGTAGACTATGCTAGTTAACTTATTTCACTCTCATAGCCTTCTCAGTTCTAGAAGCTGAGGATAATATGGGGGTCATTAGATCATTTTGTCCTTGAATACCTGGCTCTGGAGATGGGAGAGGATGGTCTGGAGGCACAAAGCCACTGTGCTAGATGGGGTGGTTGGGGGAGTGTCATGAGGCCTCACTGGGAAGATGTAATTTACAGGCATATGTGTAATTCATGTGTGTGTGTGTGTGTGTGTGTGTGTGTGTGTGTGTGTGTGTGAGTGCATGCTTATCTTAGAGAAGTCCTATTAAGCTCTGTTCAATTCAGTGAGAGGTGCTGGAGATGGAGTTGGCATAGTGACTGTAGGTGACCGCTGGTAGAGTGGAAATATTTGGTGGCTCTATTGAGCAGAGTTGATAAATTAGGTGTGGGGGACAAGAGAGGGATCAGTGACGAGGGCTCCCCGGAAGTTGGTGTGAGCAGACTTTGGACCATGGCCCCAGGACTCCTCTCCCAGGGATGGCAGCCGGGTCCAAATCTCCAAGTCAGGCGTCACACAGTACAAACAGGCCAGGCTAAGAGAGGCCTCGGAAATGTTAGGACTACAACTTGAATCTGCAATTCTTCCTTCCTTATAAGACGAAGCCCACTATCCCAAACTCTCTGAGTTCTCTTCCATCTGTCCATGGCCTTCTGCTTTCCTGACCTGCCTCGTCTGTGCAGAACAACAACATAGAGAGCACAGATTGATAAAACCCTTATTGAGCTGAGAGAAAAAAAAAAAATCAGAAATCATTCAACTTGGGATTCACTAAGGCAGCTAGATCCAGATGCCATTCTGATTCTATGGGTGTCCTTGTCACAGACAGCTCCAGCTGCTAAGATTTTACTCTCAGCTATGGAGCCTTAGTGTTAATGAGACTTTGGAGTCCAGTTTGGCCTCCCATTCTAGAGATAGCTATACTGACTCTTGGGGAAGTAGAGGTCTGGGGTTACAGAAATAAAGTCACACAGCAGGTTGATGTTGGTGTGCCTTGACATCTGGACACAATGGTGCTTAGATACCATAAAGCTGGTAGCAAGGTTGTAAGAGCCCATGTGCAGGACCTGCAGAGTGGCAAGACCAGGTTGCCTGTGCAATGCAAACCAGCCCAGCAGTCACGCTGGGTGGAGGCTAAGGCCTATGTTCTCACAGAATTGTTCCCCCGCCCCCAAGAACCTTTGATAACAAGTAAGAGTGGGGATGAAAGAATCAATGTTAAGCTTGAATGTTCTAGAAGAGCAATTCGAGGTCCTCTGTCAGCCTTTGCCCTTGGAAAGTCCTCGTCTGGGCACTGGAACACTGTTGGGGGTGGTTTGTAAACTTCGGCTTACTTCCTCCCTGCTTTGCCTGGTCATCTTCTACCTCTCCTCAGCTACTGACAACCTCTTTTTGAAGCAACAAGCAGCTCCTGATACCTCTCTGCCTCAGGAATTTGACTCCTGGGGCACTTCAGTCCCCCTGTCTTCACAGTGTGAATGTTCTGGATGCAATAGGCTCAGCAGAGTGCTCACAACCTACATATTAATAGGGCTTGGCCTTGCTTTGGTGTTTTGATAGGCCATGTGGAG
Source organism: Acomys russatus (assembly GCF_903995435.1). NCBI lineage: Eukaryota > Metazoa > Chordata > Mammalia > Rodentia > Muridae > Acomys > Acomys russatus. Next base: position 97,722,100 of record NC_067137.1, read on the forward strand.
TGCAATGGAGAGGATCTTGGAGTCTTTCTTTGACATTTACAATGGGCTTGTATTGTTGCTTTGCTGGGTATGTCTGACCCAGCATAATTAGGTGTGTCTTGTGTGTGTCCTGTGTGTGTGTGTAAGTGTATGTGTGTGCCCTGTGTGTGTGTGTAAGGAGTGTGTATGTAAGTGTATGTGTGTGCCTTGTGTGTGTGTATGTGTATGGTACGAGTGTGTATGTGTGTGTATAAGTATATGTGTGGTGTGTGTGTGTGTGTGTGTGTGTGTGTGTGTATCAGGACTGAGGGGTCAGTGCATCCCTTAATGTTAACAGTCTATTGAGGTTAGTTTCTAAGCATCTTCATGAGCCTCTTAATTTGAGGTGTGCTACTTCTTGAGCTCCAGGGCAAGTGTTGCTCAGTGGCTCAGACTGTGAGCACATGGATTACGTGGACAAGGTGAGGAAATGTCTATTGGCCTGGCTCCTCAGACTGAGTAAGTTGGGGAGAGTGTGTTGAAAGGACAGTACTGCTAAGTTGTGGCAGAATGAGCAGGGAGTGTGCAGAGAGATGGCTCAGGCGAGGGCAGGATGCATCAGCCTCCCAGAGTGGATTCTCTTCGTCCCCGTTCTGTACCATGCCTGACTGGGCCTGGGCTTCAGCCTTGAGCCCTTGCCAGGGCCCAACCAGCACTCACCGCTCTGGCTGGCGCTGACCCCTTGGCACCAGCTTGAATGTCATTTGTCTTTGTGTCTAATCTGCAACGTGTGCAGATGCAGAAGTGGTTCAATTGATGACCTGTCTTCCGGAGCACTCGGGGGATCCTGGGGGCTCTGTGGCTCAGATATTTCTGAGGTGTTAAAGAGCCCTCGGTAGAGATGTGCAAGGGGAGGTTAATGATGACTTCCTCCTCCCTCTCCTGCTTATTCTAATCACCCTTTCTTCCCTTGTCTGGTAACTTCAGCTCAATTTAAGTAAGTTTTACATTTCAAGCTGAGATAATGTTTAAAGACTGTAGTTCTTGAAGAACTAATTCACAGGGAAAGTGAGAACATGAACACACAGAGGTTATGATGAACCAGACACAATGCTAGGCGCATTCTTTGTATTATTCATCTGAGGTTTCACAGTCATCCTGTAGGGTGCTATTCACGTGTTTGTTCATTCGTTTGTTCATTCATTCATTCATTCATTCATTCATTTATTCATTCACTCATCCACTCCCTTAGCTTTTGCAAAGCAGCAACTCAGACCTAAGACATTAACAATGATAGCAAGAGCCATAAGAACCAGGGAGAAGGGGATCCTTGGGGTACAACATGCATCTTGTGTGGGTGTGAACTTGCCTAGTAAGAAAGGCTATTTTGTTTTCTTTATTCTCCAGATAAGGAATCTAAGCATAGAAACACCATTCACTGTTACCCAGTAAAGTGGAGGAGATCTTTCTCAGCCCAAACCCACGATCTTTTTGCTATGCCCCACAACCATCAGCAGAGTCCTGTCTGTGCTCGGTTGTACACATCACGTCACCTTATCCATCTTTACAAACTATCATTGGCACAATCTTACAGATAGAAAATTGGACCTCAGGGCAGGTACCTTTCCGAAGAATACGCCGCTGAATATCAGAGGATTCTGATACAGGTGTGTATGACTAAGCCGAGGTGTTTAGTCACCATGTCACAAGATGCCAACTTGGTTGTTTGTAGACCAAGAGATGTTTATTTCTCCCCTTTTTGGAGATGTGATTGCTCTCCAGGGAATTCTATGCTATCCCTCTAGAAAGCACAAAGTGAGAACCAACACTCAGGTCTCCACCTCCTGGGTAGAACTCCTGCTTTGAGTACTGACTCTCTTCATGACTGATGGCCCTGAGCAGTGGCCTGGCCATGTCTCTCCAGCTTCCATTGCTAAAGTTTAGCCATAGAGCACAAATCCCCCATCTTAGGTATGGACTTTTTGAAAGACAAATGCAATCAGACACTGAACACCTGGTATGGGTGAGGGATTGCACTCCTCACAAAGAAGGAACAAAATGAAATGTGTTATTTATTTTGGTAATGGAAAATAATTTACAAGGGTGTAAGAAATAAAGTCCATTCTTGTGTGTGTGTGTGTGTGTGTGTGTGTGCGTGTGTGTGTGTGTGTGGTGACCAATTGGATTGTCTTGTCTCTAAAGAATCTCATAGACTAGTTGTCAAAAGTGATGCCTGTGGTGCATTCATTTAGTCACTATTGAGTTTTTGCACAGACTAGGCACTGTGGTGGGTGTTGGGACTTCTGTGGTTAAAAGGGAAGGTGAAGTTGCTGTCCTTACAGAGTTTCCTTTTGGTTTTTGGGGGAGTGAAAGCAGATCACAGTGAAAAGAAAAACAAGTATACACGAAGTTAAAGATGTGACGTGAAAGAGGAATATGAGAGAACAGAATAGGATGTCTAACATGGTTAAGTGAGTTGGGAAGACTTTCTTGTAGAAGACAAGCTTTGAACTGATGGATGGATGGGGAGGCAATGATGGAGAAACCAAAAAGGATTCTTGGTCCAGCTTGGGAGCAACTATGAGGATTCCTCTAGATGGTGAAGTCAAGTCTACCCAGTGGGAAGGTGGCTTGGTGTCAGTGCTGGGGGAATGTTGTAGGCAGTGGGAACTGTGTGTGTCATTTGATATCCTTCTCACTTATTCTTAAGAGACCCCATGCGTGCCTTACTCACAGGAGTTTGGAAGTATGGCAGTTTGCTTCTGTCTTGAACTTCTGTTGTCTCCCTCCTTCCTCTGAACTCTGACTGTGGCTCTATGGATACCTGCACCAGCATATAAATTATCCAGTGGGCTTCAGCGCTTGCCCAGCAGCCACTGCACTCAATAACATGCATGCATAATCAATACAGGAGGCTGCTGCTTTTAGCCAGGGCACTGGAGAAGAACTTGAACTTTCAGAGCTTTTCTGCCTGCTGGCATTTATTCTTGCCATCATGCTGGTCTGTCTCCTGGCTCCCACCTAGATCTATAGGTGCCTGGTAGGAAGTTATAAGTGGATCAGGGTTTCTGTTTCTGTCCTAAGCCATTACATCTAGCATTTGAAGGTGCCTGGTTATGCCATAGTTCAACATTGGCCCCTGGCATTCCAGGCCTTTCTCTCTGATCACCTCCTTGCTATTCTTGGCATTGCCAATCCTTTGGAACATTTTAAAGGTATCTAAGTCTTGCCAAACAGGCTGGCATTTAAGGTGTGACAGCCCCTCTTTTTTTCTGGCTAGAAGGAAGGAAAGCCCCAGGGATACAGGCTTATCTCCAATTATCTCAATGAAAGCAGATGAATTGGGACTGATGCACTCTTTTCTGAGGTGTCTACGAGACATCACAAGGCCCATTGTTTACCGTATCCTGCTTCTCCTCTTCTGCCCAGATCAGGGAGAAGAGATAGCTTTGAAAACCCTCGGATGCACAGGGTCTGAGGTTGTCTCACCAGACACTTTTATTCTACCTGACCACCCACACCCAAACATTATTTGAGTGTCATGTTCACGTAAAGCAATGTGAGCCATCAGTGGGAATCACATGGAGATGTTTTCATCCAAGGAATGAGTATAATGCCCAAAGGTCCTGTGTTCTGGGCAAGGTGAGGGACCAGGCTCTGTTCATCACTTGTGTCCTATGGTTGCTGCCCTGCTGGTCTCTATCCGGCACAGCTCTGGGTGGGCAAGTGCTCTGCTTGGCTGGAGAGCAGAGAGGGGAGATGTGCCCACAGTGTCAACAGAAAAGCAGCAGTTCCACCAAAGAAAGGAAAAGGCAGCAAAGAAAAGGAAGGGCAAGGATGCTGTAGCTATCTCTTGTTGAGTTGTTTGGCTCTACCATGTCTGCTCCTCATGTGCTCACAGCGAGACCTTGTTGTAACCATCCTTTGTTAGGGGGACTTTGTTTCTTGTGAATCAGAAGTTCAACAGTGGTCCAAGTCCCCTTTGAGTGGCATAGCCCTCACAAGAGAACAGTGGGGCAAATGATGCCTAGGTGGATGGGCTGGGAACAGGTTCTGTGTTGTGTTTTCTTCTAGGTAGCTTCTTGCCAACTTGAGATGTCAACTTATATCCTGTGGCTTGAGGAGAATTCCTAGAAAACTCCATTGATTCTTTTATAGCTGGCAGTTTCCTTCCAAGGCCGGGCAACAGGCATGTCTTAGTTCTATGGTGATGAATTGCAAAACCTCTGACTTGTGGCTGGCTGTGAACAAGAGCTACTAGGTTCAAGGAGAGTTCTGGGGATGCCAAATTGGTGGAACCACCAGGGTGAGTTAGCAGGACATTGTCAGATGTCCTTTCATTGTGGGTGTTGATGTGACGTCCTGATGTGAGGCCTGAAAACATCAAGTCAGGCTTCATCAAAGTGGAGTGAGTGAAGTCGGCAGAGGCCAGAGAGGATACGGGGTAGAGTGGTTGGAAGCTGGGTAAGGAGCAAGCTGGATCCTAGGGTAAATCACTGAGGTGGTCATCCAGGTTGATACAGGGCCAGCTAAATCTGAGATCTCACCCCTTAGTACGTGGATGGTGAGGCCAGAGGATAAGGAGAGGGAGATGGGGACAAAGGACATGGCCTATCCTAATGAAAGCAATCCTGCCCAGACAGGATGAATATTAGCTTATGTGGCATTCTGAGAAGGCGGAACACAGTTTGGTTTTCCTCAACAGCAATGATGATAAGGATGGTTAACATTTGAGGTGTACTTGTGTGCTCTGGGTATTGTGCTAAGCATTTCCTAGTGTGTTCCCTCTGTCTTTCCCTCTCCCTTCCTCCCCTTCTGCCTCTTTCTCTTTCTCTCCCCTTCCTCCCTCTCCCTTTTTCTTTTTCTTCCTCACTTCCAGAAGATCTAACTGCTTCACTCCATTGCCCAAGGCTGCGCACCTCACTAGCTAGCTGGAGATGACTAGGATACTTTATCCCGGGAGTCCTTGTCCCTCCCACCCCAAGAGCATGCATTCTCTGTGAACTCTGTTGCTTTGTTAGCAGCTAGGCCTCATTCAAACCATAGGTGGAAGGAGCCTCACTTAGGTGTTCTGTTTCCTGCTTTGCATGTGCCCCAGTGGGTAACTAAGCCTCCCTGGAGGCTTGGTGAGCCCTGAAGGCTGCTGTTCTGCAAGGCACCTGTTGATATGAGCTGCCGCCTCACTCTTTTCTAAGGTGGAAGCAATCCAACCTGCCGTGAACCAGGGAGGAGCGCAATGTATTATGCAAGAGTGACTTGTCCCCCTGGAATGGATGTCATAGGCTTTTGTACCTGCACCAAGTGTGAGCCAGCTGTTTTGAAACTTAAGCAGAGTCCTGCAAGCTAGGGAGCTAGAGAGAGAAGGCCATGGGAGGGTTTGTCCAAAACCAGCTTCAGATAGCTCCTGGGGCTCAGCAGTTTGGCAAAGCTGGTGTAGTGCGATGTGGGGGCAGTTTGCTATCGGCTGGTGGTGGGAGGCTCGTTGTTGTTTTGTCTGTGTTGGGGTAACTTCAAACAGCACAGTAGCAGGTGATCTTGGGAAAGGGGCCAACTCTGACCTTGAACTAGCTGTTAATAGAGATCCTAAGGAAAGTGGATTAGGGTGTAGGATGAGTGGGGCCCCTTGATTGGACAGAACTATTAGATAAGATTGCAGCCCTGGGAGGAGACTGAGTAGCTGTGCATGGGTTGTGAATGTCTACCTTAGTGAGGAGGGAAGGAGCCCATGGAAACAACCCAATGCTTCTCACAGAGGAGGTCCCAGAGGTCCTAAATATGACACCCTGGGGACAGGGTCTAGTAACCTGTGCCTTAAAGGGCTTTTTCCCCCCAGGAGATTCTGATGCCTGGAACCATAGGCTTTATGAGGTAAGTATGGGTAAGAGGTAGTATGGTTCTTTGACATAGCCTATAGCTCTCAGGATAAGGAGATAAAACTTTGAACTTCCTGGCTTTATGGTATACACTGAAAACAACTTCTTATATCTTAAAAAAAAAAAAAAAAACCCAAAACCTCTGATTAATATCAAGAGTTCTTCAGTAATTCAGGCAAAGCTTCTCGTGACATAGCTACCCTACGCACCCTGTCAGAGGGAAAGGCTTCTCTGGACCCCGATGGAGGGATAGGTGTGGCTTCACTGTGGGTGCTTGGAGGGTGCTTCTCTAATGCAGGGCTGTGTTGTTGAGGGGGAGCTTTGTCTTAGGTCCTGGCCCGCTTGGCTTAGTTTCAGGGGCCAGTCTGTGTTTCTCCCTGGCCTCAAGGTTCAGATTGTCCATCTGTGAATTGAGGGTGGGGTGTAGCTCTCCGAAGTGTCTGCTCTGAGTGTTAGACACTCTGTTGTACTCGGCAGCAACGTCCCAGAGAAAAGCTGTGGCTCCATCATTCCAGAAACAGAAGCATCGGCCCTGCCATATTTCCACATTAATATTGGAGGCGACAGCCTGCTGACCATCTGGAAGAACCTCCCAGGGCAGTGGAGGCCCTGGACCCTGATTTGAGAGCTGCGTTTTAGGACAGGTGCCTCATTAATAGAGATGACTTCTTGAGAACAATGCCAAGTAGGCCCTCTGACTTTGTATAGGCAAAATTGTCCACCTGTCACACGTCTTGAACACAGAGGTCACTCTATACAAAAAGTAGTCCCCCGCCCCAGGTCTTATCTGTACTGGCCTCTCTGGGACTTGTAGATTTGATGGCTTCCAAGGGGAGACTTTAACCGCTCTGTGAGACCAGTGGTAAGGCAGTGGAAAAGCATGTAGTCTATGGGTGTTCCGTCCTTTTGTGGCTGGAGAGACTATTTGGACATGGGGGTAGCCAAGAAGGAGCAACAATCTGAGGATGGAACCAGGGAGAGCCTGCTTCCAGGACTGTTTGTGCTCCCATGGCTTTTCTGGAATGCTCTTTCTGTGTGTGTGTGTGTGTGTGTGTGTGTGTGTGTGTGTGTGTGTGTGTGTGAGAGAGAGAGAGAGAGAGAGAGAGAGAGAGAGAGACAGAGAGAGACAGAGAGAGACAGAGAGAGACAGAGAGAGACAGAGAGAGACAGAGAGAGACAGAGACACAGAAAGAGACAGAGAGCTAGAGAGAGACAGAGAGACAGAGAGAGAGACAGAGAGAGAGACAGAGAGACAGAGAGAGACAGAGAGACAGACAGAGAGAGAGAGAGAGAGAGAGAGAGAGAGAGAGAGAGAGAGAGAGAGAGAGAGAGAACTTGACCTTTGAAGCCAAAGTGATTTGTGTGTTTGCTACACAAAGAGGTTGCTGATAAGAATTATGCTGGAGACAGAAGGTGGAGAGACCTCCGCCTCGTGAGCTGCTGAGAGGCGAAGTAGCGAGTGGCGACAACTGCTGTGGTGACGTGGTTATTCTCCAAGCCTCTAAATGATGTCATGAGGGCTTGCAAGGACCAAGGCCATTTAATCAAAGATTTGTTTCAGACTACAGCCTTGGCTGAAGGGAGGAATGGGTGACGGGTGCAGTGTGTAATGGAAGGATTCACATAGCTGTGGAAGTGACTGGGTGAGCAGAGTGGGTCGTGGGTGAAGTAAGAGGGGGTGACAACAGAATGGGTAGTTTGAGACAAGATGCTTTTATTCCCCCTCCCCCCAACCTGGCAAGGAAGCAAGAGTTACTGTTATCCACAGACACAGAGAGTCTGACAGAAAATTTAAAATATTAAAAAAATAAAATAAAATGCCTGTGGACTCCATGCTAGTTTGAGAAATAACTAGAATACAGATCTCACTTCTGGGGGATGTGACGAGTAGGCGATTTGACCTTTGTTACATGTGAAGACTAATCAAGCTGTGCTGTGGAAGCCTTCTGTGCTGCATCACTGTCATGATTGTAAGGCTATGGATGATGGGAAGGAGCTCAGGGATGTCACCTCAAAGTCCTGTATGACGCCCAACTGGATGATTCCCTTGAGCCTGTGAGGTGGAGGACCAGTGGCAGTCATGGGTGTTTCTAGTTCTGTCATGTGCTGCAAAGTGTGGGTCACATCCTTATGCCAAGCCCAGCCCCCACTGACGCATAGCAAAGGGAAAGTGGGTATTAATAAGAGTCTTGGGCTTTTCCTAGGGACAAGGAGGAGACAAAGAAAGGGGACCAGCTCCCAAGAGTTTGATGCAGGGTGTGGCAGTTGATGTGCATCAAGTTACAATCACAGTAACCCAGCAGATGCTTAGGATTAGCAGTCACTAAGGGGCAAAGGCATCAAAACCCTTGGATAAAGAGCTCCGGCAGCTAGCAAGAGGGATGGATAAACAGAGCCCTGTCTGAGGCTATGTTGGGGTTCTCTCTGTACCCTGGGGCTTTGAGTTTGTTACCACTACAGACATTGGAGATGGCATGGGGAAAAAAAAGGCTCCTTTTAGAGTTTCTGTGCCTGGTTTTGCTCAGACAATGCTTTTACTCCTACTTGCAGTCAAAGCGTCCTCTCCTGATAGTTCAATCACTGGGTGGGCAGGAAGGGGTAGGTTAGAGTGTTGAGGGTATGCACCTCTTTGCATCAGATACCCAGCGTGCCCCCAGTGAGAGTTTCTGGGATGGACACTAGGTTCCTTTGTTGGTGTTTCTCTGTTAGAAGGTGTTCTCTGCTGTAGCTGTTTCAGGGTGAGACACCAGCAACCTGTGGCTCAGGAGTCTGGAAGTGTCGCTCTGATTGTAATCAGTCAGTTAACTTGGCTTAGTTTCAAGCTGGGCAGGAAATGTTACAGGCACATTTGCTGTTTGTCATTATTCTTTTTTTCTCTTGGGTATGTAGTCCATGGCTCTTGAGGGTAATGTTACCATTAAAGAGGTATAGTTCATTGTACATACATACATACATACATACATACATACATACATACATACATACATACATATATACATACATACATAGTGAATAATATACATTTGTATTTTAAGTAACTGTAAAATATGTTTCCCTATGGCTATTAAAATATTCTTTGTGTTATTCCCCCCTTTTTATCCTCCCTCTGTACTGCCCTCCCTTCCTCCCCAGTGAAAGTCCCCTCCTCTAGTTTTTCTGATGTCCCTTCATAGCACCTGTGAAGCTCTCTAGTCCCTCCTTCTCCAGAGGACAACGCCCCCACATCCTCCTGCCCACATCCCACTTGGTGCCTTTCTGCTTTCCTATTTCTACAGTTGCTCCAGGTTATATACTCACATGTAAAGGGTTAGAGATATGATTTACAAGTAAGAGAGGAAGTGTGACATCTGTCTTTCTGGGTATGGGTTACTCCCCTTAAAATAGTATTTTCTAGTTTCATTTATTTACCTGGAAATCTCATGGTTTCATTTTTCTTTACTGGTGAATTGTATTCCATAGTGTATATGTACCACATTTTCAGTATCTATTCACCAGTTGAAGGACATTTAGATTGTGCCCTGAGCTATTGTGCATAGAGCAGCAACTAACATGGCTGAGCAAGTATCTATGGGGTAGGATGTCGAGGTTTGTTTTTGTTTTTTTTTTTTCGGATTCTGAGGAATTGTATAGCTGGTCATATGGCCTACTTTTAGCTTTTGAGAATTCTTCACACAGATGCCCATAGTGGCTGTACAAGTGTGTAATTCTAGCAACAGTGAATGAGGGGTTACCACTTCTGGATAGCATTTGTTGTCAGTTGTTTTCATATTCATATATGTATATATGTGTGAATATATGTGTGTGTATGTGTGTGTGTATGTGTGTGTGTATGTGTGTATATATATATATATATATATATATATATATATATATATATATATATATATATTTGGTTCAATATATTCTGGATTCTGTTTCCCCTCCCTCCAACTCCTCCCAGATTCTCCCCACTCATCCAAACCCATTCTGTGTCTTTTTCTCTAACTTTAGAAAACAAACAAACAAACAATCAGGAAAACAAACAAGTAAACCAGCAGAAAAAACAAAAAGCACAAGCAATACACCTACCATCTGCACACCCCATAAAACCATAAGATAGAAAACGATTTTGTACAAACAAAAAGACCAATAAGACAAAAAGTACTCAAACAAAGCAATAGGAGGCAAAAAGTCTACAAAAAACTCCCACTGAGGTTTTTTTGGTGTGTGTTGGTATCTGCTGGGCATGGGGCCCGCCTTAAAGTGTGGTTAATACACGCAATGAGACTCCATTGGAGAAAACTCGGTTTTCCTTTGCCAACTGATGTCAGGAGACAGCTTCTTGTTTAGGGATGGGGTCTTGCATCTACTTCCCCTTTCAGTGCTGGGACCCCATCTGACTTGAGCATGTACATATGCAGGCCTTCTGCGTGCTGCCACAGTGAGTTAGTTCACATGTGATCAGTTCTATTGTGTCTAAACTACACCATTTCCTTGGTACCACTCATTCTGTCCGGTTCTTAGACTCTTTCCATCTCCTCTTCCGTCTAGCTCCCTGAGCCCCGAGGGGAAGGGTTTGGTGAAAATACCCCATTTATGACTGAGTGCTCCAAAGTCTCTTGCTCTCTGCACATTGTCCACTTGTAGGTCTCTCTGTGAGAGGAAGTTTCCCTGATTCTGGCTGAGTAAAGCACTGATCTATGGGCATAGCAGAGTGCCATAAGGAATAATTCTATCACTATGTTCCTTTAACAGAGCAATAGTTTTGTTTTTCCCCTAGGTCCATGGCCTATCTAGTGTTAGGTTCTTAGCCACCCAGCAAGCACCAGACATGGGTTTTATCTCATTGAGCAGGCCTTAAATCCTACCAGAGAGTGATTATCTTTCCCCACCGTGTTTGTGCCATGTTATGCAGGTAGGCCACCATTGTTGACTGAGGGGTCTGTGGCTGGGTTGGTGTTTACCATAGCATGCAGAGCATCTTTCAGTATCATGAACACTAGTCAGTAGGGATGAAGGCTCTAGTTAGGCTCCAGCTTGCCTTCTCTGTGTTCAGAGAGATATGTCAGTGTTGCCTTCAGCAAGACTGAGGTGAGATGAAATCTCAAAGTAGCCAAAGGTAGGGACATGGAGGAAAAAAGGGACAGTGAATTAGAGCATTCCATCTCAGAGTTTGAAAAACTGAGCTCCATTTTATTTCCTTTAGTAGTCTGCTACTACTATTAACACACTTCATCTTATATAATGAAAATAATGCCCAATAAATACTAAGAACCTAGAAAGTCAATAAAAATATAAAGGCAACCCCCAAATCATTATATCATTATTTTTCCTGTGTGTTCATTGTATGTGTATGATACTATGAACAAATAAATACTTTTTGTTTGTTTGTATGTATGTATGTATGTATGTATGTATGTATGTATTCATTGTGTATGAATATATGTATTTGGAAGCCAGAAGTCAATATCAAATTTCTTCTTTAATCACTCATCATCTCATTTTAAATTACATCTATTTAATGATTTTATTGTGTGTACATGTGAAAATCAGAGGACAACCCATGGGAGTCAGTTCTCTTCCTCCACCGCGTAGATTCCAGGCCTCGAACACAAGTAATCAAGCTTTACCTTTGGCTCCTGACTCAGGTAGGCTGACTGACCACTGAACTTCAAGGGTCCTCTTGTCCCTGCCTCCCCAGTGCATACCTGGGTTGTTTGTGGGTGTTTAGGGTCTGAACATAGGTCCTCATGCCTCTTCAGCAAGCATTTACTTTCTGAAACATCCCTTCAGCCCATTAAAAAAAATGTTAAAAGCTGTCTGCTTTCTCATTCTCTCTCTCTGTCTCTCTGTTTCTCTCTGTCTCTGTCTCTGTCTCTCTGTCTCTCTGTCTCTGTCTCCGTCTCTGTCTCTCTCTCTGTCTCTCTCTGTCTCTGTCTCTCTCTGTCTCTCTCTGTCTTTGTATCTCTGTCTCTGTCTGTCTGTCTGTCTGTCTGTCTCTCTCTCTCTCTCTCTCTCTCTCTCAAGCTCAGGACCATGAATGTGCTAAGTAAGTGCTCTATCACTAAAATCTATTTGTAGTTTTTTGAAACAAGGTCTCACTATGGAGCCCAGGCTGGCCTTGAACTCATGAACCTCCTTTGCTTCTACCTTATAGGTACTGAGATTAGATTACAGGCTTGCATTATTGACCTAGTTACTCCTGCTTTTATTGCAAGCTTCTTACTGTATCATAGGTATTCTTTTGTATTTTACCTTAAAGGTCATAAAGGTATTAAAGTATTTTATTACATAGATATAATTCTTTATTTCATTCCTCATGATTGGCTATGCGATTTTACCTTTTTTAAAATAAAAAGACATAATTGTGTCTCTCCTTTCCAAGTGATACCATTTTATCATTCCACTTATAGTGCATAAGAATAAACATTTACCAATATCCTTACCTTGTATTTTTACTAACCTTTGCCTACTTGATAGGATAGAAAAATGCCCTTTCCTTGATTTAGCCTTGAGCCATTCTAAGAAAGGGTCTGAGCCTGTATGGATGGGTTCTTGGGGATTTTAAGGAAAAACAATGTTAGCCATCTCATCTTGTTATCTTATTTCATTTGCCTCTTTGGATTTTTCCTTTGCCAATGTAAAGCAAAACATGACATCACCACTTTAAGAAAAGAGGTATATTAAATATCTTTAAAAAACATTTCTCAGAGTTTTATTTATAAAAGCAATAAAGTCACATAGACTAAAATTTTACAATGTGGAACTGATTAAGTTAACTGTGGTCACAGACTACTATGCAATCATTAAACTAATTTAATGTCAGAGGGAAAATCAGATTATGATCACAATGATCCCAATTAACTAATATGTGCATAGAAAAAAGTCATCAATGTCAATGTTAATCATTTCTGAAAAGCATAATTACTGTTCTTCACCGTTTTTTCAAAGTTCTTCACAGGTACATATATTACTATTATTATCATCACAAACTAAACAAATGTTAGCCAGTATATTCTAAAGTGTGATAAACAGCAACAAACAACTCCAAGTACCTGAGTCTGGCCACTTAGGGCTTTATGAGTTTATGCCTTTTTCTCATTCTTTGAGGTATGTGAAACTCTTTGGATGCTTGCAAGACCATATTTATACGAGGAACTTCTAACAAGGTTCAGCAAAGATAAAGGGGAGCCTTCTGTCATGTCTTTTGCCCCTAGAGTTGATAGAGACGGGGGCCTACTTAGGTGTTTACTACCACAGGACATGAGTTATGCTGAACATGCCACTCCAAACACCAATGTCTGTCAGGTCCTTTGGGGTTGATGTTTAGAAGGTGAAAAGTAGGGAGGACCAAATGATCAATGTCTAATTGTCATCCGGAAGGGGTCAAGTATTTATAATAATGACAGGTATAATAGAGACAGAGCTTGTGCTAATTCCTTTACTGTCTCCTGAGGAAGTGGAGGTACAGAGGGATGAAGTCACTCTCCCTAAACAATATCTGTATCACAGTGTCCTACTGGATGGTATAGTATGCTCTGTGTGTCAGACTGGCTGAAATGAAATACAACTTACTTGATGGGTTTGAAGTACTTTCAGTTGCTTAGGTAGACTTTGGATAAAAAGATCATTTAGTTATCTAAGGAACAGGATTGGGAAAGTCAGTGTGGGTTTTCTTCATTTTATTATGGTGATTATTCAGTGATGGTCGAAGGAAGAGAAAAACATTGAACTTTGTAATCAAAGGAGGTAAACTAAGGCAGGTCAGCAGAGAGAAGAATCAATGTTAGAATGGATTATTTTCTCTACGCTCTGGCAGCATGTGAATATGTTTTTATTTTCTGACCTTGAAAGCATTCAGTGGCAAGGGGTTTCTTCCTACAAAGTCTTCCATCCTGGAAGAAATATGAGAATTCTGCGAACTGGAGATTTGGTGAACGGTACTCCATAGTGTATATGTACCACATTTTCAGTATCCATCCACCAGCTGAAGGACATTTAGATTGTTTCCATCTCTGATTTCATCAACCTTATGACTCAGTGGCCCCTGTTGCAGTGACCCACTTGTCTTGGATGTCATTGCTCTGAGGATGAAAACATCGAACTCACTTCGAGTATCCTTCCAGGGGCTTGTCTAGAGGAGGGAGCAGTTAGAATGATCGAGGGCTGGAATTTCCAGCCAGTGAGGATCTCTTCCAATAAGTGTTGTGTGTAGGAGAAGAAACACTAATTGAGGGAATGAGTGGAGAATGACAACCACCTTCAAAGACGCAAGGGCTGTCATGGAAAGAAAGAATAAAGTTGTTCTAGGCGACACCTGTCAGCAGAGCTGTGACTGATGAAGGGATGTTATAGGGAGAATCCTTACAGAATAATAAAGAGTTTTCTAGTAAAAAGAAGTGTCCCAACAAGCTTTCTAGTGATTGTTGGAGGAGATTCCTCTACTGCATGGACATGAAGGATCATTTCAAGTCTGTGCTATTAAAATTCTGTAATTTGATGTCTACTCAATATGTGTATTTGTCACCTGCTCTTTAGTAATAGTTGTCATGGATGTTGGGAGATACGATGGTGGACAACACAGATGATATCCTTGAGCTTATAGCCAGCAGAGATAGATTGCAAATAGATTATTCTAAGACATGACTCTAATAGTGTGAAATAGGCAGCATGAGGTCACATAGAAAGGGCCTTAGGTTAGTTGGGATGAATTGTGAAAGTTTTCTGGAAGAAGTGAAGTCACAGACCTCAGTACTGACCATGTCTTTGCTGGGCTAAGAGGCTAGATCATATGCCAGGCACATGGAGCAATTTGGGCAGAGGTGAAGGAACAACACAGTGCTGGTGACACTGGTTAATGAGAATGATCCCACAGGGCAGGAAAGTGGTGAGGGACCTTGTCTTGCACTGGACTGCACTGTTTGGACTGGAAGTTGAGAGCCCTAGTCACTGAAAGGCTCTACGGGGAGACTCTGTGTGGCCAGACTCAGTCCATGTAAAGACCACTTGGGCTCCAGTGGGAGAGTAAGCTCGGGAATCCACATTGACATCAGGGGACCAGCTCTGAGTCTCTTGCAGCAGGCGAGGCAAGGGATAATGTGAAGCTAACCCACTGTCATGTCAGAAGGATAGGAAGGTGGATTGGCAGAAAGGAAGAGATAGTATTGAGCAGTTGGGGAGTTGGGGTTGACTGAGAAATGAGCCCATGGAGCAGATCTTGGGAAAGAGGAGAGGACACTGAGGCTATTTTGGGACATGCCATTTTTGAAGTCGTGATATGTCAGTGGAATGTCCTATCTCCAGATATTGTTACATATCCAGGGGAGATGCATCCTTTCCTCCATGGTGTGGTGGAGGATTTCTTTAATGCAATAGGGCCTTTCTTCCAGAACTCTTCCATAGTGGCATCCACTGGATACTCACACCATTCCAGTGAGGCAGAGGTGGGTTTCTGTCTCAGTGAAGTGTTTAGACTAAAGATCTCATTAAACAGTGTGTCCCTCATCTTAGAATACAGGCTCCCAGGTAGCCCCCACTCTCTTGTTTTCTCTCTATCTTGTTGGGTCATTTTGTATTTCAGGCATGCCATATCTTCCCTCCTTGAGTTGTCCAGGAAGATGCTGGCCAAGGTGGTGAAGGTTCTATCCTGTGACCTGTGAAAAGGGGCTAAGAGTAAAGAAGGAACAGGGGGTACATGGCTACGGTGGGAATCTGTCCCTCCTTTGCTGGGAGGCCTCTGATCAGCTCTATGACTGATAGTGCCATCAACCTACATCCTTCCAAATTCTATACTCCTGAATTTTCCAAGCTGGCTCAATGACTCTACAGGCCTTATTTTAAAGTCATCTTATCGTCCTTCTGTTGACCTGTTTCACAGATACATTACTGGAAGAGATGCTGATCAGTAAGTCTAAGTTGTGGCCCAAAGAAATATAAAGTGAGTTTTTTCTGAAGTCACCCTGTGATTAGGCCTTTTGGCTGCTTTTTTTTTTAATCTCACCAAGCTAGACTTTTAAAGACTTTTAGTTACTTAGCTACAAGTTATTTTTATTTCTTAGAAAGACTCAGTCTTTCTTTTTGTTTCTTCCCATGACCTGTGAATGTCTGGGACCTTCTTACTCTTTTTCTTAGTGATCTTTTTTAATCCCACTCACATCCAAGAACAGCTGGCTTCCCACTTGATACCTCTAGCCTTGAACTCCCCCAAATGCATCCCAGCCTCTTGACTTGTAGGTACCTTTTACTCCATAGAAAACAAAATATTGGCTTCAGACCTCCAAGGTAGCTAGCTGGCTGTTGGGTCTTCTTGGCAACTAAGAATCAATAGTAAGTTGAGAATCCAAGTCAACACATCCAAACCTTCGCATCCTTCCTGGCATAGGTCTGAGTTGGGGAATCTGGTCTGGAAATGTGGGTACAGTTTCAGTGCCACTTGCCCTCTACAATCATGTCTTCAGGTTTGATATTTTGAACATTTTTGGATGCTGAGCTGGGGCTCTCACTCAGGGTTTAATTCCCACCATGGAATAAAATGGCCCACCAGCATATATCTGTAATCCTGGTCCTCTAGAGGTGGAGACAGAGTGGCCAGGAGTTCAAGCTAGGTGATCCTTAGCTACAGTGAGCTTGAGGCTAGCCTGGGCTGTGATATGCTGTTTCAAAAAATTTAAAAAAGGGCATTTTGTATTTGATTTGTTCTTTGTTTGTTTGTTTGGTTTTAGTGGTGATGTGTATTATTCCTACCTCTCATTTTCCTCTTCCCATGCTTTTTTTCGTATACTGTGCTAGAAATCTTAAGGAAATAAAATCTAAGCATACTACTCCGTGTGTAAACTCATTCTGCCCCTCCCCCCGAAATATCTCTGTAGTACATTATGGATCGTAGTTCATAAACCTTGATTCTGTAGTTAACCTGCCTGTTCTTAAATTCTGTTTAGAGCTGAGTTGTTTCGGGTAGGTCACTTAACCTTTCTGTTCTCCAGTTTCTACTATAAATGGGTGATAAGAATACTTATTTCTTGAGCTTGCTAAGAAATATCATGAGTTAATATTTGTGCTTAAAATAGTGCTTAGCACAGTATAAATATCTCATAAGGTTTTATTAAAAAATAAATATGTAGGCCTTTAGTATGATAGGGCAAAATTGGGCATGGCTCAAGTTCAGTTACTTGATCCTTCTGCCCTCAGCCCTGTGCTGCCAGCCACAGACAGAGCGCGTGGCCATTTTCCATACTTTCCATATTTTTCCTCGTGTTTTCCTCTATCCTTGGGTTTCTCTTTCTTCCTTTCCCCAGTTGTTCTTTCTTGGTGAATCTGTAAGTGAATTACTCATCTTTTAGAATGTACAGCACTTGGCTCTTAGAGTCATCCCTACAGTGTGGGATGCATCAGACACTTCCTCCCCTGAGCTGCTTTCTTGCCTGGGTGTCATCAAAGCTGCTGGTTGCCTGGGGCTTCTGGAGTGGGGTAGACATGGGGTCGACTCTGATTCAACCAGGTAGAAGCCTAGTGACTTTGGGCAAGTGTCTTAACTAATACAATAAAGGAATAAGTGGTATCACATGGTACACACTCCAGGCATGAGATGGAGTAAGAAGCCAGCAGGCACAGTGCTGTCAGGATGCTTTGCACACCCAGGCATGACTCGCTGTTCAATTTATGCTTTACATGTGTGTGCTCATCGTGTTATCCTTTTGTATCACTCCATTTTGTAATCCATTATGTTCTCTAGTTGGGTTCAATAATACTGATGGTGACAAGAACTCCTGAGCCAAGCATTGTTGGAAGGAAGTCAGTGACCCAGCCACACCGGCTTCTCCAGCCTTGCTCCCAGGAGGTCTGTTTTATTTCTCTAGTGGAAGGAAGTGAGTCTGCACCTGGAAGGTGGCAAGATGTTCTAAAGGAGCAGGTGGTGTGAAGGTGCAAAGGTGTGAGGGGTAGCGAGGGAGAGAGGAAGGGAGGGAGAGGAAGGTCTAGGATCTCTGCAGACAAGGCTGTGCTGGCTTTGAGAGGAGGTGCCAGGGTAGGGGTCATCTGAAGACCCCCAAGGTAGAACAGGCAGCCACCAGGATGGCTGTGTGGATGGAGAGAGGATTGTGGGTAAGAGCAGGGAGGACACAGAGGCTGTATATGCTACTCCACACCCCACAAGGACCGGATGGATTCCCCGACACTCTGGTGCTTTTGGTCACCTGCCTGACCAACTTGTTTTCAGTTGGTGTTTTCCCTTAGCATCTCTACTCCTCCCCTCCCTGCTTCCTTCCTTCAGGGTTACCTACCCATTGCCACTGGGCATGGGATTTGCCACTTCTATCTTTGCTCATTATCTTTCTAAGGCCCACCAAGGCAAGCTCTTTCATCATTTCATACTGATGTGTGCCACCTGAACACAGAGAACTCCTGGAGCATCCTAAGTGCTGATTACACGCTTGTTGAGTGAGTGGTTTACACTACAACCCCCGGTGGCCATTCATGCTTTTGTGTATGATCCCTTAGTAATTAGGTCTTTCAAAAGTTTGAATTACAAGCTACGTGCAATAAAGTTTTCAGTTTAGCTGGGCTTCACAACTGCCTGTATCCGAGTAACAAATACCATGATCAATATCTGAGGTGCATCTATCACCCAAGAAAGACTTGTCTGTGCCTCTGGTGGTTAGCACCTCTAGCCCAGGCAAACACATAGTTTTGTTTTAATGTTATTTATATATTAGTTTTCCTTTATCCAGAATTTCATATAAATGGGCTCACACTCAGGTCTTTTTTTCTTTAGCATTGTACTTCTGTGTTGGCCATGGTCAGTTGAGTAGTATGGCGTATTTTGTTTTGTGGCGTTTTGTGATTATGGGTGAGTCTGGGGTTCTGGGTTGAAGTTGTCTTGTTGGGGTTTTTGCTCTACTACTCCCAAGTAAGGTGGTTTTGCTTAAGGCAAATTCTCTGTCTTATAGAGTAGCAGCCATGATCATAGTACCTTAAAAAAAATAGCAGGAGAGCTGAGGAGTTGAATTAGACACATAATGTTCTTAGAACAGTGCCCAGCACATCATAGGCACTTAATAATTATTAGCACTTAGAATTAGTGATTTCGCCTTGCAAATACAATTTCAGAAGTCCCGAGTTACAAACTTTCTCGTAGTCCATTCAGTGTTGTTGGGATTGCAGGATGGGCCAGAATCACACTTCATTGGATTTGACTCATGTACCACTGTTGACTCATGTACCACCCACCTCCTAGGTTCTGCCCATATCCCCTTCATGCCAGATGCAGAAAGGGGATGGAGGGGGGAGGGGGTGCCAAGCTTGGGGGTGTCTGACTCCCTTACATCAGGGTCCATTGGTGCTCTCTCTAGCTAATTGGCCATCCCTGCTTCTTCATCTCATCTCTTGGTCTGCTGAGGGCTGGGTTGGGCCTTCTTGCCCTTTGCCCACCTCCTGGGTCCTCTCGGGCGGCTTAGCCTTGCACCAGGAACACCTCTTGCAATCACACAGCATCAGCCCTGCAAGAAGCTAATTTGATAAACCCCACTCCAAAGCTCATTGAACCTGTCTATAACGATGCTTAATTAAAGTGCAGAAACTTTGAAGAGATAGCAAGTTACTGCTTAATGCAATACCAGAGTGCCACTATTCCACCATCTGCCTCCTTCTCGGCAGTAATTGCTTCCTGACATTTGTTTATTTTAATTAGGAGAGCAGTCTTGATCAAGAGGGAGGGCAGGCAGGGTCAGAACTATTGGGGAGGAGGAAGAAAGTGGAAAGGGGGGGCTATGGTGTAGGGGTGGTGGCTTGATGTGGAATCATCCTTAACATGCATCCGCATAGGATAGAATTAAGGGAGTCTCTCCCAACAATGATAACGTAAGGCTGAGTCTAGCATAGCATTCTCAGGACGTGTGGGTGTCTTTTAGGGAGTCTGGGAATTTCTTCACTACCTTGTTAGAAAGGATGGAGTCTGATCCCAGTGTGGTGAACTCTGCAGAGTTAGCTAGAATGCTATCACCCAGAAGAGGCACTCACAGGGCCAACAGGGCCTCTGGGTAGGGGAACAGTGCAGCTCAGGCTTGTCCATCATTCCTATTGGTTCTACAGAATGCCTGGCTATCTTTGAGTGTGTGCTGGTCCTTATGCATGAAAATTATTCCTAAGTATAATTGAGGCCACTTTGAAGAAAGTGTTTTCCTCTAGAAACATTTCCCCCCTAGAATATGTTGGAGATTATTGTAGAGCATTGTAGAGCTGCTGTATTCTACTTAAGTGAAATCAAAAGCTTGAGATGCCCCGGAACAGCTGATTCTCACTCAGCCCACTGCCTCTCTTGGGGACCACCTGGTTTCTGGTACTTCCTCAGCCTTGAGGTTCCATTGTGGGAAGGTCTCTTTTTGGTCTCCTTCTCCTGTGCAGGTCCTGAGAGTAGGCTTTTGTTCTCTGTAGGCCTGTCAGGTTGTTAAGACAAAGTTTAAATTTTCCCTGACTCAGAAGATACCTTTAGGGCAAAAGTAATTTCCATATCCTTCTAGGTTCCCATTTCCTTTCTGTATTGGACTGTCTTCCCTAACTGATCAGCATTTTGATGATTTTAAGTGGACCTGGTTTATGTTTTATCTGTATTTCCAGTTTTACTAGAAATAGCCCGTCATTACCAGAACATCTCTGATAGATTTTAAATTACACATGTTTTTGCTTATGACAACAGACCTTTTTGTTTATTTGTTTGTTTTGCTTGTTTTTTGAGACAGAGTTTCTATGTGTAGCCTCGGCTGTCCTGTACTTGCTTTGTAGACCAGGTTGGCTGTGAACTCACAGAGATCCACCTGCCTGTGCCTCCCTGAGTCCTGAGCTTTTTTTTTTTTAATGAACTCTTGCATAAGATTTCCATAAAAACACAGGAATATGAAATAATAATAAAAAGAAGCGAAACTCTTAGTTAAAACAGGGCTGTGAGTCCTTGCTAACTAGCCTCTCCCCTACTGGACCCCTCAGAGCATCGCTCAGGACCGGACTTTCATAGCTGTGGCTCAAATGTTTCTTTTCTAGGGAGCTCTTGGTTTGACTGATAGTGAGGGATCACAGCTTTGGCAAGGCTCATCTAGTGCTCTCCTTGGAAACAAATGGTTCTTGGTATTTTCAGATCTAGGCTCAAAGCCTAGATCTTGGGCAGGGCGCTGTAAGAAATGACAGAATGTGCTGTGCCAGTCTCAGAGAGCCCCTGTGAAAGAAGGGCTGTCTGTGGGAATGAGGGTCCTCTCAGTCCTTTTAAGGAAGATTTATGCGAGGCAGGAGTAGGATAAAGGGGATCGGAGGGGCACGAGGCAATGGTTCTCTACCAAGAATGGCATCAAGACAGGACTAATTAGGCATTTAACCCAAGAGAATTATGTCCATGAGGCTCTGACTCCTCTGATGGGAGGGAGGGAGGATACAAGGGAGGGAGGGAAAGAGGGAGGGAGGGAGGGAAGGAGGGAAGCTTAGGCATTGGGTGACTTTTTATTTTTATTTTTAAAAAATACCTGATAAAAGCAATGTAAGGAGGGAAAGGATTTGTTTCAGTTCCCAATTTGAAGAGACTGAGAATCTGTCCTGGTGGAGAAAGTGTGCCAGCACATGCTTGAGGCAGCTGGCTACATTATACTTCTGGTTAGGAAACACAGAGAGATGAACAGGACTGGGGCCTGGGCTGCAAAACCTCAAGGCCTGTCCCCAAGGACCCACTCCTTCAAGGGAAACCCCATCTCTCAGATGTTCTACAATTTCCAAACCAGCACCATCAACTGGGGACCAAGTGTTCAAACAAATGAGTCCAGGGGGATACTTCACATTCAAACTGCAACAGATGAGACCCTCAAATGTCATACAGCTTCGAGAAATCCCCTAGCCAGACTCAGGGGAGACGTCCAGTAAAGATTGATTGTTGGAGGGCTCCCTCATAGGACAGGGGCAGGGCTTTTACTAGTGTCCCTGTAGGCTTTTGCCACTGACTGGAAGCAGGCCCTAGGGAGTTGGTCCAAAGGGTGGCAGGTTGGGCTCCTGTCCCTTCTGCTTTCTACAGCAAGTACTCTAGAAGGAGGTTTAAAGGGCACCTCCATTGGCTGCCCCATAGGAAGGAGAGATACATGCTGCTGTATAACAAGGGGGCAGCTGGTATTGGCCTGAGGCCGCCCATACTCCAAGTTCTTTAGAGCAGATCTCTTTTCATTCCCTGACGGTCTAGTGACTTGTCATCTTTTCTCCTGACCCCCTTCACTGTTTTCCACTGCTTCTGGCCACATGCATCCTTCACCCTAACCTTTTTGGCCTGCCCTGAGCCTTCCCTAAACCTCTTCCCTTATGATGTACCATGCTTTCCCCTCCCCCGCCCCCATCCCAGCTCATGGGTCTTTCCGTGTTTTCTACTTACCTTGCTCATTCTCATCATCCTCTTTCTCACAATGTTCCCTCTTCCTAGACTGCTCTTTTCCTTCTCCACTTCTGCTTTTTTCCCCCCCTCAGTACTAGAGTTGCTTCTCTAGGGAAGGTCAAAGTCCCCTTTTCATGGCTCTCACCATCTATGTCCATGCATGAGAATCTATGCCTCAGAGGGATTTGTCCCAGGACAGTCTTACATCATGCTAGCTGATTGTTCAATTTCTGATTCTCACACTTGACTGAAATCTCCACAAGGGCAGGGCCTACATCTGTCTTTGTAGATCAGCGCACATCAGGCCTGGTACCCTGGAGATGCTCAGTTAAAATGATTTATTCTAGGGACCTGTCCAAAGAGAGATGGATGTAAAGAGACTATTTGGTTACCTATTAAGTAAAAATAATGTATAGCGTAAAAGGAAGGTTGAAAGAGTTTCTTTCAGAGACTGAATGGCTTCAAGGTCCTTGTCACTCTCTGCATGGAGTGGAGGCTGGGGAGATGGATGGAGTCCCCATAGATACCTGCGCAGGTAGCAAATAGGATCCAGGTCTGGGTCTGACATAGTTATTTCTTTTTGACTCCTATCTTAGTGTCTCGTATATGTGATTTGAAGGCAGGTGCCAGGGTTCAATGTAGACTACACTCTACTTTGGTCTTACATTGTACAAGATATTGAGCTGTGTGACTGTGCTTCATCTGTAATGTTGGCATGCTAATGTGTTCTTTAAATGAAAACTTTGAAAATTAAAGGGATGGTATGCAATGAGTTCACTTTGTAACCACCCTATATTGCAAATGTTGCCAGTGTATGATGATTTGTTTCTGTCTGGTAAGAAGATTCACAAAAGATGGAGAGGGTTGGGCTGCATCCAGGCTGTTTCTACTGATTTTACTTCTGAGCCTTCTCTGGCCCTATATCTAGGACATTTCATGTATTTCTAGGTTGGAGTTTGTCTGAAATTTCTAAATTTTTTTTTGGAATATCAACTCTTCAAAGGAGAGAGGAAGTTTGAGGATTTTCTGGGAGCAATGTCTTAGCCTATTTGCCCATGTTTCCCCATCAATGAAGGGAAGGAGCCAAAGCTAATTTGCTCTAAGGACTCTCTCAGTTGGAAGCCACATAAATAATCCGTATGAATGGGAAATACTGGAGCAGGGAAATGGGGAGTTATTTCTACAAAGACTTAGAAGCAGAGTCCAGAGCACAAGGGAGCGTTCATGGCTTAACTTGGGAGGCGGTTAGATCCCAGGAGGGACTTTGTGGCATGTGAGAAATGGAGAAGAAAACAGATCTTGTGAAAATTAGTTTACTACAAGTCTTTACCAAGAGAAGGAAAACCCAATGGCTGCCATTTTGGAACTGGAAATAGACCAGGAAGCATCTGAAGTGACTTCTAGCCAGTAAAAATGCTGTGAGATTTGGGGTTCCGATGTCCTTTTGGTGGATGTTTGGGTTAGTCACCTCTTTTGTTGCCCTGACTTGGCATAAGCAACTTAAAGGAGGAAGGATTTGTATTGCCTTGTGGTTTCAGGCCTATCAATGAGCATGGCAAAGAAGGTGTGACCAAGCAGAGCTGTTCACACCATGGTGGTCAGGAAGCAGAGGGAAAGGGTCAGACCCCATCTCCCACCTGTCACCACCTCCCATTAAGCTGTTGCATCATGAACCATGTTGAGATAAAAAGTTACAATTAACCAGAACAACCCTCTCCTATGTTGAATCAAACAGGGCTGGGCAGATGGCTCATTCATGGGGTAAGAGTGTATACTGCTCTTCCTGAGTTCTCTAGCTTGATCTGTTTACTGACACTGCCTGTTTGTGTCGGGGGTGGGGGGGGGCTGACCTTCTACTTCCTGCCTGTGTTTTGTACTTTAGCCCTCTTCAAGTACATCCATCCAGGAGAGTCATTCTGGCACCATAGTGCACACAACAACACATGATTGGCTAAGCACTCCAGGCTTAAACAAAGTGAGAGAGAAAATGGGAGCAAATTTGGGTTCTTATTATTTTTTTTTAAGATATAAAAACTTTGATCGGTTTTAGTTTTTGCCACCATGTTCAGCATCTATTTCCTTTTCCTATTTCAGCTTTCTGAGACTGGATGAAGATTTCTCAGCAAATGTAAAAGTAATTATATTCAAAGACAGGTTTTGTTTTCCCCTTAAAGGTACCAAGTTAATTGTATTTTTTGAGATTGTCTATTCTTCAGTCTAGGTGTGAAATACAGCATGCAGCTAATAATAGTTTGCATTTTGCAAGCGTTTTTCACACACGCTATTTCATTTGGACTTCCTCATGTCCCTCCGGCTGGTATTTATTTACATTTCTGTTACTCAGATGAGCAAACTGATGTCCAACTGGGAAAATCTCAATGAACCAGTGTCCTTTCTGGTGGGAGGTCTTTTCTTTTCTGTCTCATTTTGCCCAGTCCAAGTGACAGTGGCTGAGACTGAGGGTCCCTTGAACTTCTATAGCCCAGCCATGTGAGCTCTGCAGAGGCTAACAGCCTGGCTGTGTGAGCTAACAGGAGCCTCCACAGGCTGGACAAGGGTGGTGATATTCCCAGCCATGTATGAAGTTGGAGAACGTGATTAGTTTCTCTTACATTTACTTAGGGCAACTCTGATAAAGTGCGTATCTGAAGGCTGTGGGAATACATCCTCTCTCAGTTCCAATGCCAGAAGTCCACAGCCAAAGCTGGTAGGACCATGGTTCCTCTGCAGGCTTTTAGGGGGCATCCTTCACATCCCTTCCTAGCTTCTGGTGCTCTTCATCTTGTTGTGACATGTTTCAAGCCTGCTGCCATCACCCCACGACTGTTTTCCTGGTGTGTCCTTGTATCCAGATCTCTTTCCTCCTGTGGGATCACTACTCATTAGATTTAGGCCACGGCCCTCTTAGTTTCTTTCCCTGCTGCTTCAACAAAACACCTTGACAAAAACAACTCGAGGGAGGAAGGGAATCCTCTCTGTCTCTGTCTCTTTCTGTTTGATTGTGGTTATGTATATGTGATTGTACATGTTGGCTGAGGCTATAACTGTCAGAATACCCTGGAGCTAGAGACACAGGTAGTTGTGAGCTGCTTGACCTGTTACTGGGGATCAGGTTAGAGAACTCAGGAAGAGCAGTGTACACTCTTACCCCATGAGTGAGCCATCTCCCCAGCCCTATGGTTTTTGTTTTACTTTCTTTCCCTTTCCTTCCTTTATCTTTCTTCTCTTTCTTTCTTCCTTCCTTTCTTTCTTTATTTCTTTTTCTGAGACATTAATCTTTTGAGACAAAGATCTTACTCTGTAGCTCAGGCTGGATTCAAACTGGTAATCCTCCTGCTTCAGCCTTTCTAATGGTAGGATTACAAGTGTGAGTTATCCTGCCCAACAAAAGCCATTCTTTAAAATAGTGACAGAGCCTGTCATGGTGGCACATGCCTTTAATCCCAGCACTCTGGGAAGCTGAGGCAGTTGAATCTCTGTGAGCTTGAGGCCAGCCTGGTCTACAGCTAAGGCTACACAGAGAAAACTTGTTTTGAATAACAACAACAACAACAACAACAACGACAATTTGCTTATTGAAGATGGTAGTATTTTTATTTAACAAATGCCTACAATTCAGGAAAATACAACCCTTCATATTTCTATCGACTAAATAAATGGTTGACATGTATTTGCTTTCAGTAATTTATTTTGAAGAATAAAAACATTACAAATATAGATTTAACAGTTACAGTTAACTCAAGTTCATAGTCCATTGTCCTGTCTCTTTTCAGAGTGGTGGGTGTCAAGCAGGACAATTTGGGAAATGTTACTGTCACCTAGTAGAAGCCAGAAATATTGTTAAATATCCTTAAATAAGCAGTCATCTTCATAGCCAAGAATTACTTAGTCCACATTATTAATGCTTAGCTTAATATTAGCACTTAACACTAACACTTACTATTAGTACTTAGGTTGAAGACTCCCATTGTAGAAAGAATTCTCATGATATTGACAAGAGCCCTCAAGAAACATTTTTTATGCTTTTATATACATTTAAAAGCCTGGGTAAACAACATATGGTATTATGTTGTTCTGTATGAGTCTTCTTTAAACTTATATAAATAGTATCATCAAATATTCTGTATCTTGCTTTTTAAAAATCTTTGCATCTATCTATGTTGATATATATGCACATATAAAATGTACATATTAATTTCTCTAAATGGATCTGATTCTCTTGGAATGATGGCTTAGCCTTTAGCAGCAGAGCTGTCTCTCCGGCTGTGCTTTTCTTTTTTTAATGTCTTAGCTGGGCGCTATGGCTAAGGTGGAAACAGAAGAATCACCTGGGCTCAAGAATTGGAGACCAGCCTAGGTGATATGGTAAGACCTCAAGACAGGGATGACTTGATGATATAAAGAGTCATTAATCTATATTCTCCATTAGGCACGCTGCGTTTTTCTGAGGGTGGGGTGAGGTGGGTAGGGTGGAGTAATTGAATCTTATTTTCTAGCAATATCTCTTAGTATGGAAACCTAAGACCAGATGCCTCATTGGAAAGTAGCCTCATTTTGGGAGATGGTAATCCTCTTCAAGGACTTTGTTCTTCTAGAATGTTTGTCCAAAGCCTTCCTTGGCTTTTCCTATTTATTCATGTTTTTTTTTTAACATTCTATGGGTATTTTCCCTTTCTTTTGGGACCAGAAGTGACCAAAGCATTAGGGCACATTGGTATTGGGGATTTCTGAAGGCAACTCCATTCACAATTAATAGGCCTCAGGTGCCAAGAAAACTATTGACCAGAAACCCAAGTTCCACATGTTGGCTGTCCTGGTTTCTTCTGTGGCCTTTCCCTTTGGCTTGTAAATGGTTGTGTCCCTACTGTGTCTGCACAGCACCCTCATTTTGTTCTTGGCCATGCATACATTTCCTGCTTCTATAAGGACAGCTTCCAGGTTGGATGAGGCCCATCTTAATGACCTCATTTTAGATTAATTGCCTTTTAAAAGAATATGCTTACAAATACAGTCACACTGGGTACTGAGTGTTTAGACCTCAGTGTAGGAATCTTGTTGGAGTTTCATCCAAGGAGTCCCAAAGTGACCTTTCTCCCATGTATAGGACAAATACTCCTAGGAGATGATGAGATCACAGTACAATGTGTGTGAAATCCATCACTGAGAACTTTCTTATGCTTAGTTGGAGAATTTCAAACCCTACATTAAAGTCAGAGATAGCAGAATCAGAAAACCAGGTTCCAGAGGGAACCAGGTAGGGCACTGATTTTGGAGACCTCCTGGTCTGCTTTTGAGAAACCTCATCAGATACCTATAGATAATTATATCATCAATGTTGGCATCATTCACTTCAAAACTAATCAATCATGGGTCCAAATGGAACACACCTCTGTCTGAGGTAGAAGACCTGAGTTTGCTTTTGACTCAGTTTCCCACTGGGTTACCTTGAGTGGCTTAGCCCCAAAGCATCAGTTTCCCCACCTCAGTGTGCTGGTCTATTTCTGCAAGGATAGGATGAGAACAGTGCTTGGTATATGATGAATTTTCAAAAATGTTATTTGTTTCTGGAATCTGAATGTGAGAAGATTGGACTCTTTCCTATTTGCAGCAAAGAGCTGCCTTAGAAGTCTGGGAGTGATCTGTTTAAATGTGGGTTTCAGAAAGTTAATTCTGGCTTGGAGGCAGTGCAGAAAGAGAGTGGCAGGGGAGAGACATTGAGAGTACAAAGATCGGCTATTAGAGAGCTCTGTCTGGATTGAGTTAGAGAGATGGGTGGGTGCTGTGGACCGTCTCAGTCAGGTATAGGTCCTTGGGTCAGGAGTTCTCAAAGTGTCAGTGTGCAGAGGATAAGGCGACTGACAAACAGAAACAAACACAGAGGTGCTGTTTGTTTCTGAGTGTATTTTGGCGAGAAGCAAGCCAGGTTTATATACACATTTTAAAATGGGGGCGTACACACATGGTTACATTATTTTCCCATACAGATAAAAATACAGGATGCAGTGTAATTATGTTGTCATCAATCTTGAGCAATCATCCATAAGTCATTAGATTGGTATCAGTGCAGGTGATCTCTTTAATCGAAGGTCAGTGTTCTCTCAACATACCAGACATCTGTGAGTCAAGACAGTTTGTTTTCTTAGCTCATCTGCCACTATCTGGAGTTCTAATAAAAAATATTATTTGTAAGCCATAATATGAACTCTGATTAATTCTTAGCCATGTTTTCATTAACAAGTGGAATGGAACTTAGTGGTAAACTTAACTGAATGACCCGTGGCTGCAGTTTCAAGTCAAGGGTCGCCTAGTGACCCAGTTACGTTTTGAAAAGTTCTTTGATAAGGAAAACAAAAACAAAGACAGAAAGGGAAAACATTCAGAAGACCAGTCAGGATGTTTCCAAAACAGTGAGCGCTGCAATCAGTTACTGCTGGCAAGAACATCAGACCCATCCCAGGAAGCTCTCCCTCAGTAGGGGTCGTCGCCTCTGTTCTGTGGTCACACAGACTCCACTGGAGGGGTCATAACAGGTGGGTTGGTGGAAGGAAGGGCAAAGAGATGTAGAAAAAAAAAGGAAAAGACAGAACAGGAAAAAAGAGAGATTTAGAAGATAACTCTGGAATATACAAAACATAGATGTAGGGCATGAGAGAGGCTGTGGAGAGAAGGGGGGCGGGGGGCCATGCCTAAATGGCTTGTTGAATCTGCTGAAGGGAGGAGGATTTAAAAGAGAGACCAATTCAGGGCTCTAGATAGAGGGGCGTGGGGGAGGAAAATAATGAGTTTGGTTTTGGTTCACTTATAGCTGAGTTGCTTGAGGACCCAGGACCAAGACTGCAGAGAGGGCTGTGAAGGCATCTGCTGACAGAATTGTGTGGTGGGCCGGGAGCAGGGGGGGGGGGGGGGGGCACATGACACTGTTGCCCAGAGGTGGGAAGAGAAGAACAACTGGGAGTGGTTTTCAAGGGCACCTAGAGTGGAAGGAGGGCATCACAGGGAAGTGACAGGAAGGGGCCCAGAGTGGGAAGGCAGCAGGAAGAATGGGTGTGGGCAGGATGGGGACACAGGCATTGGTTTGAGTATTCCAGAAGCCATTGGTAACTTTGAGAGGAGCCGTGTGAGTTGGGGACATGTCGGGTTTAGATGCCAGAATGCAGAGGATGGGGATAGAAAGGAAATCTCAGAGATTATGAATTTTGATAGAGGGAAAGATTGGAGCGAATATCCTGAAGAGGAGGGAAGATTCTTGCTGCTTTTTCAGGTTATTGGCAGGCTGCTGAGCAGTGGGTGAGGCAGAAAAAAAGTAAGTGCAGGGGGAGGAGAGAGAGAGCGAGAGAGCGAGAGAGTGAATGTGTGTGTGTGTGTGTGTGTGTGTGTGTGTGTGTGTGTGTGTGAGAGAGAGAGAGAGAGAGAGAGAGAGAGAGAGAGAGAGAGAGAGAGAGAGAGAGAGAGAGAGAGAGATCCAAAAAATGTTGCTTGTTGATGAGGCCCTGGGGAGGGATGAGGGCTTGGAAGATCAGTGCTGGAGGGGGGGGGGTCAGATTTGAAGGTACCATTTCTTTTTTCTCCTTTTAAGTTGAAAAGGGAAAGGAGTAGGTGTGTGCTGAGAAAGTGCATGACTGAAGGGAAGGAAAGAAGTTCTAAAGCCCCTGATGGCATTTGCTGGGTGAACAAGGTGGGAAGGGTTTGGGAAGAGGACAGAGACTGGGGAGATGCTATACATTGCTGCTTAGTTGGGATAGGAGAGGGCAGTCGTAGGTGCGTTCATTGGCATAGTCTGGCTGTTGGTTTCTGAAATGGGCCCATTGCTCTGGAACAGAGGAAGTTTAAGGAAGAGGATGAGAGAACCATGGAGTTCTGTTTAGGTAAGAAGTGAAGAAAATGGGACAGGAAAAAAAAGTGATATCCTCCGAGAGCGAAGGGATTGGGTGTTCTGACCATCCTCAGGCTATAGAAGGGGGTTGCAGGCACATGAAAAGTGAGCACATATCTGAGAGAGGCGTTCAGATGGCTCTGGGAGAGTTTAGGGTCAGGTAGTTATTGAGGGAATGAGATGAAGGTGCAGTTCCTTAGAGCCTGGTGTCAGGAGCCCTGAAGTCAGACCAGTGAACCCATGGGCATTACGTGATAAGAGTACAAGCCTGGTGCGGTGGCGCATGCCTGTAACCCCAGCACTCCAAGAGGCAGAGGCAGAGGCAGAGGCAGAGGCAGAGGCAGAGGCAGAAGGATCTCTGTGAGTTCGAGGCCAGCCTGGTCTACAAAGTGAGTCCAGGCTATACACAGAAACTCTGTCTCAGAACCCCTCCCCCCTAAATAAAAGTTAGGGTACAGAACGGTAGTTACAGCAGCTAAATATCTCAGTGACTATGGAGGAGTGATTTTGGTTGATGCATCCATCAGTTTTCACAGCCTAACTGCAAAAGTCTTGCCAGTGTGCCCTGGTAAGCGTTGATTGGCTTACAGATGAGAAGCCTGTCAGTCTAGACCAGTTCAATGGGGGTAATTATGTAGCTCCAGCTAGTGTAGATTGGATGTGGTTTAGATGGTTCAGGTTGGTCATAGTTGGGCTGGATGCCTGGCATAGCTCTAGTCATTCACTCCTTGGGACTGACAGGCTAACTCAGCAATGCTGGCAGAAGTGCCACAGAACCAAGAACTCTCCACACATGTCATCCCGACTAGCCTGATAACATTTATTTGACCAAAGCCCAAATCATGTGACCAAGCCCAAAGTCAAGGTGTGAGTTATACTTTTAAATAGTGGGCAAGAGTTATACTTTTAAATAATACTAGCACCAGTTAGCCACAGGTTGTAGGTCAGAGCTAGGAAGGTGTGTAGAGGTGGATCACAGATGCCATTGGACTCTCAAGTGATCACGGAGTGTTCAAATAAAGGTAAAAAGAATGGGTGGTGTCTACATGGCTCCCATCCTCAGACACAAGGGAACCTGACAGAGTGTTTGACAAAGAAATAATTTAATTAGAAAAGATACCAGGTTTTCTATTATGTGGAGTCAAGTATGAGCAGCAGGAATTCTAGCAGGGCCCAGGAAGAAGTGTTCAGAAGAGGGGTTGGGAGACAGTTTGTTATGGAGGGTTAGAGAGCCTCGTGTAAACTCTGGCTCTGGCAATAAAATGAAAAGAGAAGTACCCAGAGACAGACAGATGACAGACAGACAGAAGCACACACACATACATGTACGTACACATATGCGTACAGATCAAGTTCACCCAAAATCAAGTCTCTGGAAACCTTACTGCTTTGGAAGGCATTGTGAAGACCAGGCCCTGCTCAGCCTTGAATGGAGCCCTGGGTACCCAGCTCTTCCCACTCATGGAAAAGGACAGATGCTTCATCCCAGGAGATGTGCCCAGGGGAGAGGTGGTCACACAGCTCCATACTATACTTGGGATTTCACAATTGCTTTTACTCTGACAGGGTGTTGGGATTTTTTTTTTTAGCCCTACAAATAAGGAAGTGAGAGGGTGGGTGTGGGAAGGGAACTATTTAAATGGAGACTCAGTAATAGAAATACATCCATCCTTGGAAAGAAGAAGGATGCATGGGGGTGAGACACCTCAAACCTTTGACTCTTCTCAGATCTTGTCATTCCCTTCTAGTGTTATTGCTCTCCCCTCCTACACTAGGCCCCATGCTCCTGGAGAGGAAATACTGCCTTGTCTTAATTATAGCTCTTTCCTCAGGCTAGTAGCTCACACAGAACATACAGACAACTGCTCAATGAGTATGTTTGAGTGGATGGATAGATGGATGAATGAATGAATGAATGAATGATGGGAAATTCATAAGCTAGTGAATCCATCTTGAAAAGAATTCCAGATTTTTTTTTTTTTTTTGTAATGCCACTCAGCAAATATTTAGAGACCTCCAGAATTTTAAGCAGGATGACTAGGCCTTCGTTGAGAATGAGACATAGCCCTTACCAGATGGTCGCTTATCTGCACTTGCAGCTTTGGGAACAGTGACTAAAAATACAGAGCCAGCCACACTGGATTGTCCTGAGCCTCAGTTTGCCCACCTGCAGAAGTCGGGAGTCACTTGGACTATGCGGACTCCTTTTTCTTTCAGGCTTCTCGGAACCTTCCAGATCTATTGCTCATTGTGGTCTTCTAACGAAGCAAGCAGATTTCCTTCTCCTTTCTTTCTTTCTTTCTTTCTTTCTTTCTTTCTTTCTTTCTTTCTTTTTTTTTAACAAACATTTTAAATTAGTTCCTTGAGGATTCTGCACAATGCATTCTGCACAATGCACAGATCATATTCGCTCTGCCTCCCCCAACTGTTCCCAGATTCAACCCCCGCCCCCATTATTTACCCTCTCAGTTTTGTGTCCTTAAAAAAAAAACCCTTCAAAACCAATCATTCTTGGATATGTGGTCTTCCCCTACATCATGGCCACTTACCATGTGCTCCGCTCTTCAACTAAACTATCTCCCCCTCTCTCAGAAGGTAATGGTTGTCAGTAGCTTCATGGCTAGGTTGTGTGCCTAACCCTGCTGGCCTTGCTGAGATGGGATATGGCTTGTGTCTGTCCAGGTTCTCCATATACTGTTTCAGCCTCTGTGAGTTCATACATGCAGCTGCCCTGCCGCATCCAGAGGACAGTGCTACCTTATAACCATCCACCACCTTTCTCTCTTAAACTCTTTCTGCATTGATCCCTGAGCCTTGGGAGAAGAGATATGGTAAATGTGTTCCATTCAGGGCTGAGAATCCTGTAGCTTTTTTTTTTTTTTTTTTTTTTTTTTTTTTTTTTTTTTTTTAAAGAGCACCTCATGGGACTAGTTTTTCTAAAAAGCAAATTTTGGAAAATGAGGGTCTAGATCAGTGGTTCTCAACCTTCTGAATGCCGTGACTCTCATGTGGTGGTGACCCAAACCATACAATTATTTTTGTTGCTATTTCATAACCATGATTTTCCCACTTTTGTGAAAAAAAATGTAAATATCTGGGTTTCCTGATAGTCTTAGGTGACCTCTGTGAAAGGGAGTCTTAACCCCCAAATAGGGTCACGACACACAGGTTGAGAACCACTGGTTTAGTCTGATTCTGGTAGCATGATCCTTATAGACTGTTTCCTGAAGGTCTTTTGCATCCCACCTTCCTGGATGCGCTTGTGTTAAGTGTAATCACATCTGAGAATTTCTCCTGTTCTTAGGATGCCATGGTTACTTTCTAGAGCATCCAGTAGCTATAGACATCTGGTTTTCTTTTATCCTGATGATGTTGGAGACTGGTGAGGTTTCAGGATTGGCTTGTATCTGCTAAACTTTTGGTTTTATTCACTATATTCAGAAAGCCCTGTATTCTGGGGGAGGATCTGAGGCATTCAGGAATCTATCAACTTGGGGAAATAAAAGTTTTAGGGGACTGAATTGTATAGGAATGTTGTCAGAGATTAGGGTACCTGGAACAGTATTGGGATTTCTCAAAACCAGGCAGATTTAAGGCAGATAAATGGTTAGAGGGGCTTGTTGGCTGGTTCCTGTGTCTTTGGATTACCTACCTAGCTGCAACACAGCCTCACTCTGGGGATTAGACTGGGTGCTGAGGTGTGTGGAGTACAACCATGGGTGATTTAGAAGGAGGAATGGAGGCCAAGTACAGATCTCTTTCATATCTGCCCATACAAGCTGCAGCCTCATCTCTGTTCCCGGTTGCGATGTGTCCCTTTCAAAACTGAACCCTTTATCATCTAGAACCTACTTTGTCCATCTTTTCCTTGGATTACAATTCTCCAAGAACTCTTACATTGCAACCTAGGGC
This sequence comes from Acomys russatus, assembly GCF_903995435.1. NCBI lineage: Eukaryota > Metazoa > Chordata > Mammalia > Rodentia > Muridae > Acomys > Acomys russatus. The sequence continues at coordinate 97,756,085 of NC_067137.1, forward strand.
CTTGGGAATTCTGCTCCCAACAAGGCCTTTCAGTTTCGCGTGCTTCTCCCCTCTCCCCTTACCCTGCATTCCAGCCAACCAGAATGACTTCTTGAACACCCCAGGATCATCAATGTCTTTCTGTCTCTATTCATGACTTTCTTTCAGTTAAGATATCTTCCCTGAGGCCTAGTTTAGTTATGCTGTCCACTCTAAGTAGCCACCAACTTCCCTATCAATTGCTGCTCCATGTAACTATTTCTTCTAGCTTCTTGAGCTCTGACTAGAATGTTTGGCACTCTGGGACCTTGTTGGCTGGTGGTGAACTGGCAGGTACTTATTGAATGTTTGTTGAATCATTGAATAAATGCAAACTTTGTTAAGCAAAGTGGAGATTGTGACCTGTTGACTCACAAAAGGTATTCCCTTTTGTGATGTGATGTGATACGTGTGTGTGTGTGTGTGTGTGTGTGTGTGTGTGTGTGTGTGTGTGTGTGTGTGCAGGTACAAGCTGACGTGAGTATAAAGTGTATGAAGATGTATCTAGTCTGGGATAATGTATATCTATCCAGGTGTGGCAGAAAGATGGAGTTACAAGGTATTTAAAAGAACAGATGAAATTTTGCTATCTTTCAAGCATAGCACATTTTTTAGAGCAGAGCTATAAATAGATACTAATAAGTAAGGTGGGAAATTAATGCAAAATTACAGGTTGTATTAGTCTTGATTGTATAATAATGTATCATAAACAAAGGACCATAAGCACTCCTGCATTATTCTTGGTGCTCCCAAACTGAAGCCATGCAGGTAAAATGAAATTTTTTTTTGAGCCTTGATTTGTGAAGAATACAAATTTTCTATTTTAAAAAATTAAAAATGTGTTTTACAGCTAAGTAAAATGAAGACATCAGAGGGAAAGATGGAATTGAAGTTCTCTCTGCTTCTTGAAGGGAATGGAAATTGCATTTGAGTTATTATAGGTCTGAGTTAGCAGCCTTAGCTGAGGGGCTTTGCTGTCACATATGAACTCATTACCAGAAGAACCTGGCATAGGTGGGTCCTCTGTGTACTGTCCAAATGCATTTAATTACTGCAGGATCAGCCCATGAGTTTTATTTCATATGCTTCCTGCAATTTTTAATTCATGGAAGGAATGTCTGTTGCAGGGCCTATACTGTTGGGTTAAGAAGTGTTCTGAGGCTCTATAAGATATTAATGTACCTGATAGACTAGGGTTCTGTGGGCATATGAAGGGGCCATTCACATATTTATAAGTTTTATCTAGAAGACCCTTGATACTTACACAATTCTTATCAGTGTGATGTAAAAATAGAAACACGAGACTGAGACTTATTTATTGTTCAAGTGCTTGAATTTAAGATTTAATTACACTACTTCCTCACCGAATGGTGATGTCTCTGAGCTTCAGTTTCTTCTTAGGTTAAAAGAATTAAAAAAAAAAAAAAAAAAAAAAAAAAAAAAAAAAAAAAAAGGTAACACTTATATGAAGGATAGATGAGAGAGTGTTTTGTATCTGCTGACCTAATCTGCACACATTTGCATACACTATTTTTAAAGGGGCCTATGAGGTCACTGTTGTATTACTTCCTACCTACTTAGTGGTTTGCTTCTTGCCTGCTACCTAACAGGTATTGCCTGTGTTACCCTCTCATCTCACAGCACATGCAGGCTGTGCTTGCTGTCGACCAGGCCACACCACCTAGCCCAGGCTTCTCCGCAAGAGCTACCTTGTAGGCTGTATGCAGTGGTGGTCTTCAGATGAGACAATCTCACCACAGTGAATGAAGTTGATTCCCCTTATACAAGTCATGGGCTTGGCAGTTTCATTCCTCTTAACTTATCTGTAAGTGTTCAGAGTAGACTTGGAGCTAAGGACTTTTCTCTCTCTGGCGACTCTACAATTGAAGGTCTGGAAGAGTGGTTTTCAACCTGTGGGGTCGTGACCCCTCTGGGAATCACATATTAGGTATCCTGCATACTAGATATTCTTACATTGTGATTCATAACAGTATCAAAGTTACAGCTATGGAGTAGCAAAAAGATAATGTTATGGCTCAGGGTCAGCACAACATGAGGAGCTGTATTAAAGGGTCACAGCATTAGGAAGGTTGACAAGCACTGCTCCAGAATCTCAGAGAGCTCAAACCTTGGCTAAGATAACTAGGGTGACTGAATTCTATTTTGTGTATTTCATGAGGACAGCTTCGGCGTGCTTTCATGGTAATAGAGCAAGCAAGCTAAGATAGTCCCCTTTCAAGCCTCCGTGCATGTCATTTTTGGTGCTATTCTACTCAGAGAAAGCAAGTCACAGAAGTTAAATGCCTGGCACAGATGGGCTAAATAGAAAAAGGTGGTTAGAAAAGGGCATATGGCAAAGGGTGAACCATTGTTCAGACCACATTATTGGAGAACTCTCTTAAATCATAGTGTGAATAGGATGAAATAGAAGTAGTGATGGTGGTGGTGGTGGTGATGATGATGGTGATGATGATGGTGATGATGGTGATGGTGGTAGTGGTGGTGGTGGTAATTATGGTGATGATGGGTGATGGTGGTAGTGGTGATGGTGGTGGTACTAGCTAGCACTTATTGACTTTTCCAGCCCTCCTTAGCTGCTGACAGGAATGGACTTCTAGAAGCAGTTTGCTATGTTTATCTGACCAGAGGATTTTCTGATTTAGATATCTCTCCCTGTTGCTGCACTCTATTATGTGGTGACTTTCTGAGCAACTGTAGGGCTGTGGTCTCATCATCGGTATCACCTCTTCTCAGCTGCTATGCACCAGGTGGTAGGATGTGGAAGGATATGACTTTACTAAAATGTGATAGAAAGAGAAGGCCGGTGATTGCTAACCAGTGCCACCAAAGGTCTTTTAAATAGAGGAGACAGGAGTGGGGACTGAGAGAATGAGGAGTAGGCATGAGGGACTTAGGGGAGGACATCCTGAGTGGCAGGAGTAGCAAGTGCAAAGGCTCTGAGCCTGGCCTGTGCTTAGTGAGCCTTGAAAATACTCAGATTCACAGTACAGTTCTTGTTTTACATTTTGTACAGTGGAATGGCCAAGCTGACCATGGCCACATGGAGGATTCTGCATTTCAGTCTGAGCATGTTGAAAGATCACTGGAGGGATATGAATAAAAGAATTGTGCTTTCTGTGTTTAAAAACGGTTACCCTGATAGCTGGGTAGGTAAGACTTTGGTAGAGATCTCAGGGTAGCATCTTGGGTTTAAAGCAAAGGAAGGTATTTAGTCATTGCAGGTAGTATCAGGACCATTTTTTTTATTGCTTTTTTTGTGGGAGGTTTCTCTCATGTCACAGTGTCTTGCAGAATGGGTGATACTTTTTTCAGCAAGTCCTTGATGGCTGTGGCCTCCTCTGCATTTAAATGATGAACTTGTTAATGGCCTCGTGCTTAAGTTTACAAGTGGTAAATTTGTGCAGTGGATAGGCTGCCTGTGGCTATATTCCTTTTAAACATTATCATCTCAGGGATGAGGCCCTGAGATCTGCCCTATATGGTTGTTGATTATAATTTGGGAGCACTCTTTGCTCATCTATAAAACAAGGATCATCACAGTTCCAGCCACAGACTCTTCTAGTTGCCTCATGCTATTAGGTGGTGGCGTTCCTAGCAAAGGCATGGCTGAGGTTTAACTATTAATTGGTCAGAATTAAATGACTTCAAATGTTAATATAATTGGTGTAGTGTAAAGCATGCATTGCTTTTGTGCTTGTTAAATGTATGCGCTAGGGGTGTTAAATTTATATGCCAGCTTCTCCAGGGTTTTCCAAAATCAAGAGCAGAGCAAATTACTATTAGCTTTATTCCAAATGCTTATCCATACTATTCCATTCTCAGAGGCTCCCTTGTAGGAACTCCTGGGCCCCAGGTTTGGGCCTTACCTTTACTAGAACTTCCTGGAAACAGCATTCATGGGTATGCCCCCACCTTGTTTCTGGCCTTTGCTCTGCTTCCCTCTTCTCATGCACTGACTTACAGGTATTGTGCTCTGCACCCTATCTGTCTGAGGCAGACAGCTGCAGGGGTGCTGTGCCAGGCCCCACATCCCAATCAAGGGTGAAGCAGGGATCTGTCCTGCCTTGCCTGGATGTTCACAGCCTGAGTCAGTCCGTAGCCTCCGCCAGTCCATTCTCCTCTCCCCTTGCCAGCTGCGGCACCTCTTGCTTTGTTAATAGAGAAATTGTCAAATAATGGGAATAATTAGCACAGTGGGAGCTTTACTGTGTCCTGGAAAGAGAACAGAGAGAGCCCTCCAAGCAGCCCCAGACGTAATTGCTAAGCAGGCTTATTTTCTCTTGTCTGTGTCTTTCTCCCCTTCTCTTGCATTCATTTGATTTCTCTCTCTCTCTCTTTGTGTAGAGAGAGTTGGCTAAAAGAAAAGACCCATAAATTGCACCCTTGCTGGGCTGGTGCTGTGAAAGCTGGGTACCACAGTCTTCTAGGGCAGAGTAAGTGCCCTCTTTCCCCACCCTCTTGCAGGGGAAAAGATCAGCTAAGCAGAGAGCTCATCTGCCCCTCTTATTTCCTTTCCATTTCCTCTTTCTCCTCTAGCCCTCCCTGTTCCCCTTCCCTATCCCCTCATGTAAAGGACTCACAGGCTCTCGACTGAATCTTTTTTAATGGTCCCAAGAGACAAGGATCTTGAAGGGTGATTATCTTCATTATAAATTATTAACTCTCCTAGCAGCCAGATGGCTTTCCAACTCATGGCTGGGAACTCCAGGCTGGGGAGCTCCACTGGCAAGCTGAGGAGGGGACAGGAGACGAGAGTTGGCTGCATGGAGAATGACTTCAGCTTTATGCATTTCTGGCTGCTCCAGGGATTTCAGAGAGTCCACCAACACCTTGTAAAGCTTGAGATCTATGATCTGCAAGGGAAAACTAGTTGGTGTGTATTACCTCCAAGACAGCTCAGGGCTCTGGGTGGAGACGGAATGACGGTGTCACGGGGAGAAGAGATTAATGCCGTGGCTTTCTTCTTTCCTTAGAAGCTTGCTGAAACCTGGTGGGAAATATGTGATTATCATTTTGCTTTGTGTGGTCTTTGATGTCCACAGCAACCTAGAAAGCAAACCCCACCAATCTCCTCATTTTACAGAAGACACAACCAGAAAGGTTTCTTATTTCGTGACTTTGGCTCAGAGTTTGAGAAAGACTTATTCTGACATTCAGTCTACTGTCCTCCATACGCCAACCAGAACCTTTCATCTTTCTCTTCCCTTCCCTTCCCTTCCCTTCCCTCCCCTTCGTTCCCCTCCCTTCCCCTCCCCTTCCCTTCCCTCCCCTCCCCTTCCCTTCCCTTTTCTTTTTTCTTCCTCTCCCCCCTCTCTCCTCTCCTCCTGCTCCTCCTCCTCCTCTTCTTTTTCTTCTTCTTCTTCTTCTTCTTCTTCTCTTCTTCTTCTTCTTCTTCTTCTTCTTCTTCTTCTTCTTCTTCTTCTTCTTTTCTCTCTCTCTCTCTCTCTCTCTCTCTCTCTCTCTCTCTCTCTCTCTCTCTCTCTCATTTTTTGAGATAAGGTGTCATGTAGCCTTAGCTGGTCTAGGACTTGCTGTGTGTCCTCAGGATAGCTACAAATTCATGGTGATTCTCCACCTCAGACTTCCAAATGCTGAGATGACAGGTGAGCCTTTCCTCATCTGGCTCAGTTTTCTTATCCATTAGCTCTGTCTTACTCATCCTTCAAAGTTCCATGAAATCAAGTCAAGTCTTCCTTCATCTTAGAAGTCTCCTCTGACCACACCCACCAGGACTATCTCTAGTTCCTCTGGACTCTACTATATTCAACACATACACCCATTTAGTACTGTATGTATTCCTCAAAAGATGTCCAGCCCTTTCCAGGTTAGCGAGAGTTGGTTCATCTGGAGGTCCTTATAAGATCAAGACATAACCACTCCTTTTAGACCTTCTATTCACTAGACTTAACTCTACCCAGAGGTCAATGGTGAACATATGGTCCTTTGTGTCAGTCTCCTACTAAAGACCCAGCTTCAGAAACTGATGGTTGCCTCTGTAAGCTCTCAGTCCTGCCATCTCTAAAGGCTCCTAGGAGACTCTACAATTCTCCCCCCTCTGTCTGTGTCTATCTCTGTTTCTTTGTCTGTCTGTCTGTCTGTCTGTCTGTCTGTCTGTCTCTCTCTCTCTCTCTCTCTCTCTCTCTCTCTGTGTCTGTCTTTCTCTGTCTCTGTCTCTCTGTCTCTGTCTCTGTCTCTGTCTCTCTCTGTCTCTGTCTGTCTGTCTGTCTCTCTCTCTCTCTCTCTCTCTCTCTCTCTCTCTCTCTCTCTCTCTCTCTCTGTGTGTGTGTGTGTATGCACAGTGTATATGTGGCAGGGTATGCATGCATGTGTGTGGATGCGTATGTGCCCATGTAGAAGCCAGAGGACAACCTTGAGTAATGATCTTTAGGTACACTTTATCCCCCACCTCCATTTTGAGACAATGTCTTCTGCTGTCCTGGAAATCACCTAGTAGTCTGGGCTGGTTGGCTGATTGCCCTAGAGATTCTCCCACTGTGTTGGGATTACACATATGTCGCACACGCCCATTACCTTTTATGTGTGTTCTGGGGATCAAACTCAGGTCCTCACACTTGTGCAGGGAGCACTTTATCAATTGAACTATCCCCCAGCCCTCAGGAACAACTCTCTGTATGGCCTGTGACATTGGGATACATTGAAAAGATGCTCACCTGTCTTGAATGCTGTCTTTGAGCAGGCCAGGTGGAGCCACTTTAGCCACTCTGAAATAGCCCTGAGGAAAAATGTTAATGACAGTAGACGCATCCAACAGTGCCTGGATTTCTATTTGTGCTGAGCACTGTGGACTTGAGCTAAGTGTGCACTCCATTATTATCTCCATGATACATACCAAGCATGAGACACAGAGAGGCTTTGCATCGTGTTCAAGGTCACACAGGCATCAAGTGTTATATCTGGGATTTGTCTGTCTGTGGAGCCCACGCTGGCAGGTCTATGTTCCATGTTGGACCCTGGAGACTGCCTCATGCTACATCCAATCCATGCTCACCGTCTACCTCGGCATGGAACATGAGTGTTTGTTTCATGGCTTTAAAAGATACCAAGAAGACTTCTTTTTCTATTCACTACCCTTCAGCTTACCTGCACATCCCTAAGAGTGGAGTTTAAAGTCAAAATACAGCAAGAAGTACACAGACTATCAGAGACAACCATCTTCTCTCTCACCTATAGCTTATATTTTGGTCTGTGTCATCATAGATTACATTTGGCTTTCTGGCAGCCATGAGACACTGAAAAGGACTCTCTCTCTCTCTCTCTCTCTCTCTCTCTCTCTCTCTCTCTCTCTCTCAGGAATTTCATTCCTGAATGTTCTGTTCTTGTGCCCTGATTATGTTGGAGGACCAAGTTGTATAAATTTCCATTGTCTCCATTAGGCTTTGTTGGACTAGACATAGGCTGTTGTATAAGCCTACCATGATTCCTTGGGATCCTTGCAGCCTCATCCATATACTCTCAGTGCCAGCTCAGGGACCAGAGGGTCATCTTCCTCTTCATCTAAGCATATGATGAAAATGAGGAATAGGCGTGACTGCTCTTCCACCTCAGCCTGCCTCCCAAGCAGGTTCCCTTTCTTTGATTTCTGCTCTTTAACCAGTAACAAGTCTTAGTTGATATAACTCACTTTCCTCACACTGTGGGAAGCATGTCCAGAGGACTAGCTAGGGGCCACATATCTCTTCTGTAATAGATTAGTATTCCTGACAAGAATGGAAGTTAGCTCAATATTAACTTATTTTTATTTATGTGTCTTTGTCTGTGTGAATGACGAGGTAATTGATGAGGCCAGGAGAGCATGCGAGATCTTCCGGAGCTAGAGTTACTAACATTGTGAATCACCTGAATTGTTTGCTGTGAACCTAACTTGGGTCCACTGGAAGAGCAGGAAGTGTGCCTAGCCATTTAGACATTGCCCCAATTCCTACTTTTTCTTTTTCCTTTTTATTTATTTATTTATTTATTTATTTATTTATTTATTTATTTATTTATTGTTTTTCAAGACTGAGTTCCCCTGTGTAGCCTTGGCTGTCCTGGACTCACTTTGTAGACCAGGCTGGTCTTGAACTCACAGAGCTCTGCCTGCCTTTTCCTCCCAGAGGGCTTGGATTAAAGGTGTGTAGCATTAAAAAAAAAGGTGTGTACCATCATATATCCAGCTCCTACTTCCAATTTTTATGGCAATTATTTTTAGAGTAAAAAGACAGCAGGTTACCAAGAAGAGACTTGATACCCTATGAGCATATACAGGGGGAGGTAATCCCCCTCAGGAACAGTCATAGGGGAGGGGAATAAGGGGAAAACGGGAGGGAGGGAAGAATGGGAGGACACAAGGGATGGGATAACCATTGAGAAGTAACAAGAATAAATTAATAATAAAAAATTAAAAAAAAAGAATGTTAAAGTTGAAGGTGAAAGAAAAAGTTTCTTTTCTCTCTCTGTTTACCATTCTTTCCAGTGTGATTGCATGTCTTTTCTGTAAGTCTATTTGATGGACTGGAGTTGAGATCCTCAGGGATTCTTGTCCCCCTCCCCCCTCCAACACCCCACAACCTGTTGGGGAATCAGGAACGCTTCTAAAAATGGTGTAACTTGGTGTGTGTGTCTAGAAGTAGTTCAGCAGGTTCCAGTGGAAGGCGTAACAGTAGAAGGTGGAGTTGTTTTTTTAGACATGACAAACTGTGAAAGAGAGGACTAGCATATATAAATGGACTGAGAGTGACAGGGGCAGTTGCAAAGCCTGGGGGTTAGATATTGGTTCCTGCTTTCCTAGATGAGAGATTGGCTTTATCTTGGGAAGTGTGAGTAAGGAGTTTAAGCCTACAAACATAAAAGCAGCAATAACTTTCTTTAAAACTCCCTGCAGTCACACACATGAACAGGTACACACAGACACTCAGACACACACCAAAACATGCCCCTCAAAATAAAAACAAACATCTTCTCTAGGTATCATAAGAAAGCAGATAGATATATAATATATGGGAGGCAGTATAGTATGTGGTTTTTTTTAAAATACATAGATAGAAAGGTACATACATCTATCTACAGATAGATGGTGGTACCCAGTCTGTGAGTTTGCACCCACTGCAAACATTGCAGCATCACTCAGATTATGAAATGAATTCTGTTACTTCTTCCACCCTCTTCTCCTCAGTACCCACTGATATGATGGTCAATAGTATGGAAAAGATATCTTTGCTTCTTTTCTATTTTTTATAAATAAAACATACACACTACACTTCCTTCTGTGTTTTATACTTGTTTCAACATTATGCTTGTAAGATTCATCCATGCTGTGTCTAGAAATTAAGAACTAGTTACCTTAGATTTGGACAATAGTTTACATAGATAGGTTAAAACATATGTATAGTTTCTGCTGCAGATAGACATTTGGTAATTTACTATGGAGAATAAGGCTATGAGCATTCTCTGACATCTTTGAACATATTAAGAATTTCTGTTAGTATCTACTAATAGAGGAATTATGAAGCTATGAGGATTTAAAAATGTTCAGATTTATTAGACATATCACAGTTGTACCTATATGCAGTTTTTACAATTGTTAGAATTCAAAATTCTGTTCTTAGGTAAATGTAACCAACCCCTTCCCTCATTTGGATGCACAAAGACTCAAAGGAGTTGCCCAGTGTTAAGTACCTATAAAAATGAGAGCCTGGTTTACAGATGGTTCTGCCTTACTCAAAAGCCCATGATCTCCATTATTCTCTACACAATTTTCAGATCTTAGAAGAATCTGTGCCTTGACCCCTCATTGCCTGCAGCAGGGCCTTATGTATGTATTAAAGTAGGTGTAGTGTCAGGGATGGGTGGATTGTGATTTAGTGGAAGGAGTACATTTCTGAGACTATCAAGAGCAAACCTCCATCTGTCTTCAAAGTGAGAGAAGCAGGCTGTGTCCTATTCCTATGACCAAGATCATAGGTGATAGGTATGGAAAGCTTTGTTGCTAGGAGAGGGCAGGATATGAGTCTCAAATCACAGAGAGTTCCTTCAGATATGGATGGGGCAGTGTGAGATGGAAGCTCTTGTCAGCTTACCAAAGACAGAACTTTCCATATCCCAGCATTACTAGAACAGTTGAGTGGAGAGTGGGGTCTGACTTTCACACGAACTCTGGTGCCCCATATTTGACCACGTCACCTGGATGGGGAGGCCTGGTGGCACTCAGAAGAAGGACAGCAGGCTACCAAGAAGAGACTTGATACCCTATGGGCATATACAGGGGGAAGAGGTCCCCCTCAGTCACAGTCATAGGGGAAGGGAGTAAGGGGAAAATGGGAGGGAGGGAGGAATGGGAGGAGACAAGAGATGGGATAACAATTGAGATGTAATATGAATAAATTAATAAAATATATATTTTTTAAAAGTAAAGAAAGCCCTAGAACTACTTTTCAGCCCTCATTAGGTCTATATTTTCAAACAATGTTGTTAGAAATCTGTCTTTATCAGCTTATTCTCCACAGTTGTGGGGAGAGCAGACACTGCCTCTGACGTGAACTCTGATGCTTACAATTTGATCACTTCCCCTTGGTGGGGAGGCCCTATGGGTACACAGAGGAAGGGAATGCAGGCTATCCTGATTAGACCTGATAGGCTGTGGTCATATGGTGGAGGATCCCTGCCGCTTGTCATAGATCTAGGTTAGGGGAATAGGGCAGAAGAGGGAGGAAGGGTGGTAATGGGAAGATACAAGTGAGGGATGACAATCGGGATGCAATATCAATAAATAATAATAATAAGGAATTACAGTAAGAAAAAAAGAAATCTGTCTTTATACTTCTCTTGGCTCTTATTTGTCTTTGTTGTCTTCAATTCAAAACCAAGATTATCTTTAACAGAGTGGTATTTGTCACCAAGTATTGACTTTGAGAATTTAATAACATGGTAAAAAGAATAAGAGGGCCATGTTCTCAATAATTCCAATTTAAGTTCCAGCATTAACTTTAATTTAACTAAGTTTGGATGGCAGAATTATTCCCAAACCATTTTCTGTGACCAAGAGACTGGAATGCCCTAATGGGCTAGCCTGGATTGTATGATCTGAGATTAAAGTCAATCCCATTTGAATGGCACAAACTGGTGTTAAAATATTTTATTTATTAATTAATTGCTTTATCCATTTTATATCCCAGTTGTAGGCCCCTCCCTCCTCTCTTCCCAGTCCCACCCTCCCTCCTCCATCCCCCTCCCCTATTCCTCAGAAAAGGGGAGGCACCCTACTCACACATCCCAGCTCATCAAGTCACATAAGGACTGAATTCATCTTCTTCCCCTGTGGCCTGACAAGGCAGTCCTGGCAGGAGGAAGTGATTGAAAAACAGGCAACAGAGTCCATGTCAGAGACAGCTCCCACTCTCCCTACTAGTGGACCCATGTGAAGCCTGAGGTGCCCATTGGCTACAGCTATGTAGGGGATCTAAGTCCAGTCCATGCATGGTCCTTGTTTGTGTCTCAGACTCCACAGGCCCCTCTTGACTCTGGTTAGTTGGCTCTGTTGGTCTTCCTGTGAAGCTTATGTCACCTCTAGGTCCTTTTATCCTTCCCCCACTTTTCCACTAGACTCCCTATGTTTCACTCAATGTTTGGCTGTGAGTCTCAGCATCTGTCTTGAAACACTGTGGGGTGGAGCCTCTCAGAGGACTATTTTGCTAGGTTCTAGTCTACAAGCATAGCAGCATATCCTTAATATTGTGAGGGGTTGGCTCTCTGGCATGAGTGAGTCTTGGGTTAGGGCAATGGATAAAGACACTGGGGTACATTTACACAGTGGAACACTACTCAGCCATGGAAACAAGGACATCTTGAAAATTTCAGGCAAATCGATAGAATGAGAAAAAGAACATCCTAAGTGAGGTAACCCAGACCCAGGATGACACACATGATATGTACTCTCTGATAAGCAGATTTCATCCATATAGTACAGGATAAATGTATTACAGTGCACAGACCCAAAGAAGATAAAAACATCTTTTACCTGTGGAATGAGAGGGGCATTGAGTGAGGATCAAAGCCAACATACAGCCTTAGGGAGCATTTGTAGTCCAAGAAGGGAAGCAGTTAAGAAGGTTCTAGATTCTAGAGGAAAGATTGAAAACCCCACCTAGGAATTACATGGCTGGTACAGGGCAGAGGATGGCCATCATCATGTCTTACCAACCATTCTAGTTCTAGAAACTGCTCTCTCTCTTGAGCATGTTTCAAGCTCAACTAAACCTCCATGGCACTGGAAAAGGAAAGGAGTGGGTGGGAGGGCAAATGGCAGCCAGATCTTCTGAACCATCCTTGTGGCAAATAGCCCACATGTCAGAGTTGTATGAGGTCTCCTTTGCATCCTAAGCAGCCAGAATATGAGACATTTGCAAAGATGTTCACCCAATATAAAAACTGTGCTGTTCGACAATTATGTAAATTAGCTGGCAATTAGATAATGTCACTCACTTTCCATGTCTTGCTTGGTTCCCACACAACAGATAAGTGTTTAGAACTTCAGTGCCATCCCCAACTTTCCTCGAGGGCTCTGGAGCCAACCACCTGATCCCTAGCTGCCTGTGCTCAGGGGTGGGTGGCCATTGACTGCCTGGGTGAAGAAGGTTCCTTGTTTTCCTTTGTCCCATTTCTTGAGCCTGGACTGCTCTGCTAGATAGCTGAAGAAAGCTAAAGGATAATTTCTGGCAGCAATTGGCTGGAGGCCTTGGGTACCTAATATAAAGTCATATATAGCTTTTGAGCAATTTCCCAAAGATCATGGGGATGTTCCCAGTTCAAGAAAGAAATATTAGAACTCTAGGAGAGAATGTGGACAGTCAAGAGCATGTCAAGTCTTGATGGACTGATTTTAATGATACCATTCCTGCATCAGACCTGCCTAGCACCTATTGAGTTAAAAGCTTAGTTCCTCTCATTCAGCCCTTTTGATCCCTGTTGATACACAGTGTAGGGATGTTGGTATATTCAATGCTAATCTGACTGATGGGGAAGGACAAGAGTCTGAAGGTGGGCATTCATCTACATAGATTAGTGTGGTTACCACAAAACAGGATGAGTAAATTCCCATAACTCACTCTGATAGGTGCATGTGCCTGGGCATTATAGTTCTTCATTCATTCATGGGTTTCCACAGACAAGTAGGCAGGTTTTGTTTTTACCTCCAGGACTACTTCGGGTTGGCATCTTGAAAAATTGAGGGAGCACTCAACAATGTTGTCATTGTACACAGATGGGCCATGTAAAGATGTCTGCACAGAATAGAAGTCAAAGGTTCATTATAGCAGCTCTTAAATCATGTTTTATGGTTCATTTAAAAAAGATTTATTTATTTATTGTATATATATAGTTAATTCTTTGTGTAGATATTTCACCGTTCCTGTTCTCTGGCAATGTCCTGTGGTAGGCACTGATTTACTGTCTCCAAAGCACATGTGTACTCCACAGCCTGTGATGCCCTTGAGTATAACATTGACTTTTGCTGCTTTGATCCAGTGATGCCTGGGATGAGCCAGAGTCAGGTAGACTAGAGTTTCCTCTCTCCTGGAGAATGCTGCCTTTCAACTGGGTTGCCGTATCTCATCTTACACACTGGTCACACTCTTAGAGACCGTCAAGTCTCCTGCCTTTACTTCTTGCTACCCACCTTTGCTTCATACCTCCCAGCAACTCCTCTCCAACAGACCCAGCCTGTGCCAGGCTCAAGGCTTTTGCATTGACTATTATTCTGGAATATTCTTCCTGGATATATTTACATGACTAGATTTCATCTTGTTATAGACAAGATGTTGTCTGTGATGTTGATATAAGCTGTGGTGTGAGCATAGTTGACTTTGTGTTACCAAAGTGACATTAACCAACACACATACACACTATACACACACACATACACTACACTACACACACACACACACACACACACACACACACACCCCACACTCATACTCCTGAACTCTTAGTGGTTAGTACACAATACTCCTACAAGTCAGCCTCAACAGATTCCTATGTTCACAGTCTATCTGGGTATCCTTTGAGCCTATGGGGGTACCCATGCCCATGCCAATGTACAGGAAATACTCCTTAGGTAAAACTATTTCCTAGAACCAAGACTTAAAAATCTAAGCTGATGGACTTTTGACTAGGCTCTTATAGATGCATGTTGCTTGTTCATACAAAATAGGAATTTGTCCCTGCTTAGAGGGACAGCATCTTCTTCAAAGAAGAGAATAGACAGCTTTGCTGATGTCTCTATTGTAAACAGAGTTAACTGTGATGCTTTGGAGAGCACTGTGAATAAGCAAACACTACAAGGAATAAGTGGCAACTTGCACAGCTCTGGGAGACTACACTGGTCAGTTATCTGAACAGAGAACTCACCAGCTTGGTTAGACAGATCAGCAACTTCCTTCAGAAACCAGGCCCTGAGCTCAATGGATATGATTGCCTTTCTAGTCATAATCAAATACGCTTGATTCACTCTGTCTGTGATGCGTCTTAGCTATTCATACATTTGTGCAATATTGGATACACACACACACACACACACACACACACACCATATATATATATATATATATATATATATATATATATATATATATATATATATATATATATCCCTTATCTCACACATGTACCTCATGTAGCCCAACCACACCTCATTTAAGAAATAAGAAAGAAACCAACCTAGTATATATTAATCACTTACTATATACAATGCTTATGCTGGGCTCACACCACACACCACACTGACCTCACTGACTTTTCTCTCAAATTTTGTTAAGAGGCCATTGTCTTATTGACTTTTCAAATTATTAAGTAGAAGTGCATGTAGGCTAGGAATATTGTTTTAAGTCTCATGTATAGGAATTAGAATCCAAAGTCAGCCTTTCAAAATTTTAAACCTTAAAGTTCATTTTCTAAAGAAATAATATTTGGTTAGAGACTGTAGCCTTTTTGCTTACTGATTCACTTTCCCTGATTTTTTATGTATACTTCTTTCTAAAATATAAGGTCTTAGGCCTCTTATTAAGTAGTAGACTATAAAGTTGAAAAGGACATTTTAATAGATAAATAAGTAAGCATTATATGTGGATGTTTGAAAGTTTAAAAATGTTAATGTTTTAAGTTTGGCTATTTAAAAAATGTGCTGATATAGCTTTTGGGACTTTGCATGATTTTTGCATTTTACATTTGGAAAAAAACTAAGTGTGTCATTAGGCGCAGAACCGGGGTCTTCTCCTGGCCTTGGGAGAGCTGGGCCCCTGTTCTGTGTGAAGTACCTAGCAGGGCAGGTGCATCTAGAATTGCCTGGGGGTATTGGCACTCTACCAATCTTTGTGCCACAGGATGTAATCACGGGTGCCTTAATCTTAACCTTTTTTTTTTTTCTTCCTTACTCCACAGGTCTTTTCTCGGGAGTCCTGGGAGCTCTGTAATGGGCAGCCCTGCCTCTGGTCAGCACCATGAAGCCTGAATCTGCTTCCGCTCTGCTTACTGCCCCACTCAACCCGAGTACGCAGTTGCTTGAAGTGCCCCTTCCCAGGGCCTGCTGCTGCTAGAGGGTCAAACCTCACTCAGCACTCGTCCTTGGCTTGGGCCTACCTTTCACCTGGCTCGCCTCAACTGTTTCCCCCCCTCCATTACGGCACCCTGAGCTCCAGCCCTGTCCTTGGTCTCCCTGGCTAGGACACATTTGCCGGGTGCAAGACATTTGCTTAAGGCTTGTTCCCACCCTGGGCTCCTTCTCCTCCTTGAATCAAGGCCTCCGGATCCACATGGATAGCTGAGATCTTTTCTTGGAGAAAGATACTTCTTCCTCGTCTCATCCCCGATTTGTCCCACCCGACATCCCCTGTCTGTTTCTTCTGCCTCTCTATGGGATTTCTTGCCTGTGTGCCTGTCTAGGACGGTGTTGTTCTTTTTCCTCCTTCCTCACCCTCCTGACATTCCTGTGTACTCCTCTTCTTCTGTGTATCCCCTGTCTGCTCTCTCGTACATCGCCACCACCCACCCACCCACCCACCCGTTGCCTCCCGCCCCCAGCCAGGGCTGTTTCCTGGTTTATCTGCTCCTCTGTGCCCTGGCCCAGCAGCCACGATGAGCTTTAGCCTCCATTCAGTTTTCTTCACCTTGAAGGTGAGCGTCTTTCTGGGCTCCCTGGTGGGGCTCTGCCTGGGTCTGGAGTTCATGGGCCTTCCTAACCAGTGGGCCCGCTACCTGCGCTGGGACGCAAGCACACGCAGTGACCTGAGCTTCCAGTTCAAGACGAACGTGTCCACTGGGCTGCTCTTGTACTTTGATGATGGTGGCGTCTGTGACTTCCTCTGTCTCTCCCTGGTGGATGGCCGCGTTCAGCTCCGCTTTAGCATGGACTGCGCCGAGACCACTGTGCTATCCAACAAGCAGGTGAACGACAGCAGCTGGCACTTCCTCATGGTGAGCCGTGACCGTGTGCGCACTGGGCTGGTGATTGACGGCGAGGCCCAGTCTGGGGAGCTACGGCCCCAGCGGCCCAACATGGATGTGGTCAGTGACTTGTTCCTCGGTGGCGTCCCTGCTGACATTCGACCTTCTGCCCTGACCCTCGATGGAGTACAGAGCATGCCCGGCTTTAAAGGATTAATGCTGGATCTCAAGTATGGCAACTCGGAGCCTCGGCTTCTGGGGAGCCAAGGCGTTCAGTTAGAAGCAGAGGGACCCTGTGATGAGCGTCCCTGTGAAAATGGCGGCATCTGCTTCCTTCTGGATGGCCATCCCACCTGTGACTGTTCCACCACTGGCTATGGTGGTACACTCTGCTCAGAAGGTAAGACACGCCCCCCCCTCCCCTGCTATAGACAGTCCTACTGAATGGTTTTGTGAAGACAGGAGAGCTGGATACAAACTAGCTTTATGTGCAAGCACAGCTTCATCTGCATGCTAGATAATTGGGCCTCCTCGTTCAGGGAGGTGATGGAAATTCGTCTCCTTGCTCTCAATGGACAAAGCACTGGATCTCAGCAGGAAGAGAACACAGGCTACTCAACCATGCACTCTGACTCAACTCAAAGGGCTAGGTGCATCTTAGGAGGTCAGGATATAGAGGACACAGAATAGGTTACATGCTGGTCCTTCTTAAAGTGGTTTGTGTGGCCAACCAATGAGGGCCTCTCTTCATGGAGGTGGTTGTGTTCTGTAAAGAAGATCAGTTGTTCTCAGCCCCAGGTGAGCAGCAGGGTTATCCTGGGGGTAGCTGAAAAGCATCTAGGCCATACCCAGGCTTCTTGCATCAGCATCTATGGATGTGTGATCTCATCAGCTCTCTCTTTATAATGCTTCTCATATGATCCCAGTGTGTAATAAAGGTGGATCCACTAGGGCAGGGTCAGAGAGGTCAGAGTAGTGTTGGAAATCAGGGTCCCCTCTTGGGGTTCTTAGTCTCATTGGTAAAAGAATTTAAGAATGGACAAGCCAGCAAGCAAAGGTCAGGGCAGCTGCAATCTCATCAGCTCCCAGTGGAGGAGAGAAGGAAGTGAGGCTTGCCTTTGAGGTAATCTGCCATGGAGGTCAATCACAGCTGAACAAAGCAGCCACATGGTAGGGAGGTGAGTTTTAGAGAAAGAATAAAGAAGCCCAAAGTATCAGATAAAGCACAGTTAGGCTATGGCTAGCATCTGAAATAAAAAGAGGAAAGGGATAGTGATGCTGATTGCAAAGCAGCTCCTAGAGGGCGGGGCTTCTAGGAAGGAAAGTTATCCCATGAAGGAAATAACCATCCCACCTAGTTCTTTAGAGCAGCTTAAGGTGAAACTGCCTTCCAAGGGACAGTTCTGCCTCTCTGAGGGGTGGTCTGTTCGCCAGGCCTTGACCTGCACAACTGGAATTTTAGGTTTCCCCCTAGGCCAGAGACTTCATTCTCTTGACCAGGAGCAAACAGGTTTTTTTCTTAACGGACCTTTGCTGCTCTGTCAAGAGGGTGTGGCCAGGTAAGCATCTCCTTCCTTCCTCCCAGGATTGGTTCAGGTAAGGGCTCCACTGCTTTGGGGTTTGTTTTTTTTAACCATTGTGCTTGTGGGTACTCCTAAAACATTTTGGGAATTGTCCATCCCTTATAAAGCAAGTTGTGTTTTATGTAAGCTTTCTGCACTGGAAGCACTGTTAAAACATTTTTTTTTAAGTCAAAATTAAGTTTATTTTACAGGTGGAACATGGTGGAGATTGACATGTTGGGAACTGGGGTGGAGGCCTCATTGCAGGACGTTCACAGGCTGCTGTGGAAACATTCGCCAGATGTTCTGCTTCTGTCGTCTACTACCTGGGTTTTGCATCTCCCTTCCTGTGGCTGGAGGCACATATGATGCCAGGAGATGTTGGGCATACATGTTTGTTTCTTTAGGTCCACAGACATATCCAGCCTGAGGTCCTCAGACCACTTGCTTCCCACGATAGCTCTAAAAGGGGCTCAGCACATCTGTAGACGACATGTCATGTTGTAGTGTTAAAAGGCTGGACACCCTTGTAGGCTTTGATTTTTCCTCATTGAACTCATAGGAAAGAAGATTGGTGGAGAAAGGACCAGAGCTGACTTAAACATGTAAAACCATGCTGTTGGAATGCAGTTATTAAAGGGCTTCTTACAAGCAGGTGCCTCCTGAAGCTGACTGACACTCCAAAGCTTCTTGTCTTTGGAAAACGTTCTGTCTAGTTCTGCCTGGAGATGCTGACATGATCCCTTGTTTCCTCATTTGCCCAGAGGGTCTGTTCTGCTCTCAGAAGTTACAGTGAAAGCTGGCATTATTCCTTTAGAGGGACCAGGGCATCTGTAAGTGTGTCGTTAACTTGCTGATTATCTCTGATTGCGTGTGTGTGTGTATGTGTGTTTAAAAAACTCATTTCCTCTAGGCAGGTTTGGATCAGCACTTTCAGCAGGAAGATTCAACACTGTATATATATGTATATATGTGTATATATATATATACACACACACACACATACACATACAATTTGTCTTTTCTCTCTTTATTTTTGTATATATGTGTTATTCAATCCCCAGTGGAATTCCTTCAGAACAGATTGAATAGAGTTGATTTTTTAATGCTTAAATGCAATATGTATATTATAAGAATTGTTCTTTCTGCAACGTTCAGATTTCTTCTCATGTATGGAAAGAAACAGAGCAAAATATATCCTATGATAACTAACATCTGGCTATCCTGAACACAGAACGACCCAAAGGTTTTGGTGAAAATGGATATCAGGGAGGTAATAGAATTTACTGTGGATGACTTGAAACCTGCTAACCCTAGAATTGTCATCATGTCTGATCAATCACAAAATTGCATTGCAGAATATTACAAAATAGCCATTCCCTCCATGCATAGTTAAATTTTGGAGACTAAGCATAAACACTCACCTATAAAATGCAGAAGGGGAAAATCAGAGCTGTTTCTAAGTGTCAAGCAGATGTGCACAAAAACATGGCAAATAGCCTGACCAAATGCTTGCCATTTCCCCCAAAATAACATGAAGTGGGTAACGGACATGCAGCTATACCTCTCTCCCCATTGGATCACACACACCACAGAAGAGAAGCCAGGTTACTTTCCCACAGTAGTGGGTACTATGTATTCAGTTGTCCCGGTTTGCTGTATGGACCCTTCCATTTGAGTATATAAGGGTCTACTTGGTGCTTTACCAGTTCTGAGAGGAGGTAGCTGGGCTCCTGCACTTCCTATAATGTAGGGGCCTGTTGGAGATGTCCTTTGCTGTCCATTAGTTTGTAGCATACCTGCAGTGTTGATGCTTGCTTGACATATGCCTCAGTGCCTCCAAAATGTGTCCATACTGCACCCCAGAAAGGACACAGATGCCCCTATCTCTTTATGTGAGTTGGGGTATTCTGGTCCCATCTGAGAAGAGTAGAAGACAACACAGATAGTTGGTGTGGGGGACCTGGGCCCAAGGGTAAGAGGTAGTGGGCACACTGTCCGTATTCTCAGATAAAGGATTGTGGGCTCTGGCGGCACACTGACCTCTGAACTTGGGAAAACTTCAGTCAGCTGCTCGTGTCCTCGCTGGCAGTCACACGGAGCATTATGACACACGATGAATGTACAGAGGGGAGGTTTCAGGTTTTTACTTTGAGGCACGATGTTTATAAACAAAAAAGCTTTGCTTCTCAACCAGTGAATGCCCATGAGGATAGCAGATAAAACCATTCAAAAACAATGAATGTGGTTTGGAATTTAGCGAGGGCATGGCCCAAGACTTTCCACTGGTCCTTTTGTCTAGTTCAGTCCTATGAAGGGAGCCTTGAAACTTAGTGGCCAGAGAGTGAATAGGCATCTCCAGCTTCATCTAGAAACAAGCCCCCTCACAGGCTATGGAAAACTTGCCATTCCCTTAAAATGAGTCTGGATGGTTATTTTTATAGTGGTCTTAGTTAGCACACACACTAAATTTCTCAGCAACCTTATAGTTGTGAAGCATCGATTCGCTGCAAAGGCGTATAAAGTGTAGTCCCACTTTCCCTGAAGACTTCATTTAACATGAAGTCAGCCTGTTGCAGGGAGGATGTTTGAGCCGACCTCTTCTCCTGAGTGAATCTCCTGACATGGGCCTATCTATGTCACATATCATTGGGTTGACTGGTAGTCAAGTTGGTTTGATTGATGTCTCATCATTACCCCGTGAATTTCAATGACTTTCTTTCCTATTAAGAGTTGTACCACCCACCTTTCAAAACCAGAGAATGGCATCCTCCCAGAGGAGACTGCTTACCCCCTAAGCATTCTATGAGGTTCTCAGGACATTGTTAAGGTACCAGGTGGATTCCCCAGTTGAAATTTCCTGTTGGAGTAAAACATGGCCATCTCCACTCCTTCTTCCCAGCGTACCTTGTGTTGTAACTGTAACATGGCGATCTGTGTCAACTCTTAAGGCCTTGGAAGCCTGGGGACAAGGATGCGGTAAGCAATCAGAGGGGAAAAGGTAGCTTCCTTCCCAACGCTTCTCTGTGGGATGAAGCAGGTAGAACATCAGAAAGATCTTACAGCGTCCACAAATGAGGGACTGCGATCCTGAGCTTTGACTCCCCACCTTGTATTCAGGCTTTCCGTGGGATCAGCCCCTGCTCCCTACCAGCCCAGTCAGCCAGTCAGCCAGCCAGCCAGCAGGGGCTGTCGCTAAACGGAGCTTGAATAGGGGTCTGATTGCTCCTTTTTCCTCCTATCCTCCTGATTACCAAGTGAGATTTCCTGGGTATGCTGTATGCTAAATGGCAGAACAGCCGCCTGCCACTTGCTCCAATTATCCCTCTTTTAACTGCTGAGGGAAGAACAATCTTTCTAATCTCCCCCTCCCATACTATCCCTGCCTCCTCCCTTAAAGAAATAAGACCCTTTTCCTTGTTCTCCCTTCAGTGGGCTGAGAGCAGCCTTTTCTTTTTTTCCCCTTTGCAGAGACCGAACACCAGCTGCAAGCTGAAAAGGAGTTGGGCAGTGGGGAACGGTTTGGTCCACATCCAGCAAGGTTGAGGGTCAGGCAGGCATTGTGCCAGGAGCCTTGGAGTGGCACGTGAACGTGAATTTGCATTTGGTAATGAGATACCACAGGCCAGGCACTGGGGGCTAATTATTTTCAAGGCCCCTATCTCCCTTTGCAGGCTGCCCTGGAAAAGATGCTTTCTAGTTCCTGGGGCATGTGCCCATCAGCTTAGTCCCCCTCCTTCCTTCACAAAGCAGAGAGGTGGGGTGCAGGTTGTGCCTGGGGGATGGGATGAGTGTGTGCCAATGCCCTTTGGTCACTGGATTGCCATGTAATCACTTGCTTTGCAGTGTAGGTCCATAGCAATGAGTCCTCGGAGTGTAACTGAAGGGAGAGACCTTGGGCTGCGGCTCTGCCCAGGGTTGGTTGCCTTTCTGTGGACAAAGTTATAGTGGCGTTACTACCATTGCTATTGTGGAATATCGCCACGCCCCTTGGCATTCTGGTGTATTCCTATTTCTTGGCTCATCTGACCTTCACTATCCTGTGAGATTGGCGTGATGGCCATCACTTTTGCAGATGAAGAAACAGGGGCAGAGAAATTTGGAACTGAGACAAAATTTAGGATAGTGGCTCAACGTGTGACCCCTGGGAGGAAAATAATCCAGACTTGAAATCTGTTCTTGTCCATTTATAGATTGTGTGTATTTGGGTAAGGTTTGCAAAGTCTCAGCATCTTCATTAACAGTCACAAATAACAATAACAGCAACGCCCAACAACCACGGATATTTGCTTGACTTCCTTATGGTTATAACTTGCTTTGCATGCAGGAGCTCCTGCAACCCTCAAAACCACTCTCGACACAGAACTACAATTCTGTCCTGTAAGTAAGGAAAGTAGGAGATGGGGGTTAAGTAATTGTCGGTGATGCAGATGAACAGCAAGTCTGGGCTTGGTACCTAGACTCTCTGGCTTCAGAGCCCACCCTCTCCATTATATTCTGTTATGATCAAGAGAAACCACACTGTGGAGTTTCTGGGGGAGTTGGATGGGATACGGTATATGAAGCTCTCTATACAGATTCTGGGCTTTGGGGCTCCTGGCCTGTGTAAGAACAGCTGTGTACCTGTATGGTTTCACAGATGTTTCGAGGAATTCCTTTGCCTCAACTATCTCTCAGTTTTAAAGGTGGCAGAAGCAAAGGGAAGGGGACTTCAAGGGATGCAGAATCAAGTATTATTGCTGTGTGTCTGTGGTCCAGAAGCATGGGGTTGCTGACCGGATTTTCAGCTCTTTGCCTGCATGTGGCTCCCAAGCAGCCCAGCAAGGCAAAGGGCAGCTTCACCTTTGTGAATAGGTGAGGGGACGCAGATCCTGGGGGCACCACTGAACTTGTGATGTGTAGGAGCTGTGAGACGAGCTTGGCTGCTGCTGCCTTCTCTCAAAATGGAGTAGCCAGACCCCCCCAACATGACATTTTTACCCCCACTTCACTCCCCTCATTAACACAAATGGCCTGTGTCTGTATCGTGAAATGGAGCATTGCCTCCCTGGATGTCTAAGATAAGCAAAATGTCAAACTCCGAGTGTCAGAGGTTATCAGCTGAGCCAGTCCCAGGAGCCTTGCTGTTCCCAGGCAGGGAGAGCAAGAAAGGCTATGAGGGAATGTCAAAACAGATGAAAATGAGCATCCCGTTCCCATCCTCAGGCTCTAGAGTTGCAGTGAAATAACTGGAGACTGGACCCCAGGGTCTCTAGGCAGTTGGAACAAGACTGCTGCAGCTGGAGGATCATCGCGGGAAGAGGACAATATCTTCATACTTACCTTTGGGTTTCTAGGTATCAGGAGATGCCCATCACCTACTCAGGGCTGGTGAAAAAACGGAGGTCCCTGGGTTATTTTGTCAGGCTCCTGATTTCCTGCTGCCCTTCTGTCTTCAACTCCTTTATCTGTGTTTCTTCTTCTCTTTGCCTTTGCATGTGTGTAGGGGGAGGGGCACAATGACCAAGGTGGGTTTATGATGATGAAATCAAACCTTTAACTAAATCTTAACTTGCTTGAGCCCCTTACAAGGCACCAGACCAGACCTAATCTTTGAGTTGCAAATGCTTTCCTTAAGGACCTCCCAAATATCATGGGCTCCAGGTACCGCCTCTATGCACCCACCGTGGTGGAGAAGACTCATTGCTGTCCAGCGATAGCAATGCCACTCTGAGTGTGTGTGTGTGTGTTTCTTTCAAAGCAGTGACTACACTTCATCACAGACATGTGTGCCACTTGGTAACCAAGAGAGTTGGAAGATTTATGGCTGGGGGGGGGTGAGAAGAGGGACAGTAGAGAGGAATACACTTGGTAAAGGGAGGAATTGTTTGCAGATTTGGAGGAACAAGCTTGTGTTTAAATGGAGGGATAACTGTAGTCATTCTCCTAGGCTTTTCTACCAGAAGTGAGGATGTTTGATTTGCTTAGCTCTCTGGGGGCTGTGTTGCAGGTGACAGGCTGTGGCTGGCAAAGAAGGACAAAAACGTGCTTTCCCGGGTCCGTCTTCCTGATCTATTTGGAAAACGACACTACAAGTGGGTTGTCATTACTGTTGCTGTTCTCCAGGAGCTGGTGTCTTTGGGTGACCTATTTAAAAGCGATATGGGGCCCCCTTTAAATGTGTCATTGCCTATGCCTGCTTTTAGATCTTGACTGCTGTCCATAAGGTTCCTAATGGGTGTATTTCCAAAGTTCCCTTTTCTTATAATCCCAGGAACTAATAGCTTTAAAAATAAATTGACCTCTGAGTCACCAGCTGAACTACCTATGGCTATGCAGTGATAAACCTTGCTTTGCATCTAGTCCTACAAATGATGAATGTTTTCAGCTTTTGTAGGGGGGTGACCCTAGAGTGTGCAAGGAAAATAGGGGCCTGAAAGTGGTATTGATGACAGAAAGGCTGGGCAAAGAACTGTGGGACCTTTCAGCTTCTGCTGCAGGTTTTCCAGCTGTGAAATACATTTTGGAGCTATATGTAAATAAATATAGTATGTGTGTGCATGCGTATATTTGTATGTGCATGTGTGCAAGGATATCTGTGTGTGTATATGTGTGTGCTCATGTATGTATGCACATGTGTGTGAAGGCCAGAGGAAAACCTCAGCTATTGTTCTATTGTTTTACAGGCATTGTCTACTTTTTTTTTTTTAAAGGATAAGTTCTCTCACTAGCCTGGTACTTACTAAGTAGGCTAGAGTGGCTAGCCACTGAGCCTTTGATATCCACCTGCTTCCATCTCCCCAGTGAACACCACATTTAGTTTTTAAAATAAGAGTTCTAGGGGATCAAACTCAGGCCCTCATGTTTGCAGGGCAAACGCTTTACCAATTGAGCTAGCCACCTCCAGGTACAGTATCTTTGTAGCTGAGACGGTGACAGGAGAGTTTTTTTTTTCCCCCAAGTTTCTTGGTGAGACACCATTGTTTGCTTCCCTGTCATTTGGCCTCTCACCTGCCAGTTTGGCTCTCTTGAAGTTGTTTTGTGTGTAGGCGTGAAGTCTGTAGAAGAAAGGGTCTCTGCAGTCCCGTCACTGTTGGACACAGTGGTGCTGATCTCTCTGCCTTAGAAGACAGCACAGTTGCACACAAACCCGTAACCGCTCCTGTAGGTGCGATTGGATATATGTTGCCTGCAGCCCTGGAACACAGAGAAAAGTGCACTGAGGATGTGTACAGCATATTTAGTTAATAAGTTGCTTTCAAATAAAAATGAGGACGCCACTTGTGAGGCGAGAAGAGCTGGATAGGAGAGCTGAAAGCACTTGTTTGTGACCCAAGCAGCAGGCGAAGGGCCAGCCAGGCTGGGAGGTCAGTGAACACTCAAGGTTTCTTCCTTCCATCTCATTTTCTGAAGCTTCTTGACTCTCCCGATGGGGCCCTGTTTCTTGCATGCTTAGTTCTGAAGGGCTAAGGGAATGGGAAAGAGTGGACTTGGAGAGTGGCGAGCCTCTGATCTGAGGGGTCCCCGAAAGACTAAGCCTCATACGCAGTACTTGCTCCATCTGAGTCAGGAAAGACAGCCTGCAGCTCCGATAGAGGTGGGAGCCTGCCTTCTTCTGGGTGTATGCCGAAACCTGAGGGGGCTCTTGCACTGCAGAAGTAACCTATGATATTGGAAACACAGATCTCATTTGTTTTTGAGGAGTCTGTTGTGTTTCTATGACCTCCTAGCTATGATCTTTCTGTGGAAGCCAAAGCACAGTTTAAAGGATTCTGGGTGTTGAGTTTAAGGTGACTTTGAGACCGATTAGGTTTAAGTACTTACTTGTCACCACTGAGAGTTAACTACCACCCTCTGCAAAGCAGGCAACATCAACAGCAGAGGAGTCATCTGTAGTGATGAGTGGCTTGCTAAGTCACAGGTTAGTTTAATGTATCTCTGATTTGCTCAAGGTAGCAGGGGTTTCTTGTCTTCGAGCCACACTGTGCTCTCCAGCCACATTAGCTCCATCCCCGTCTATTTAAAGCAATTTTTTGTGGGCCATGTGGGTAAGGAGGAAGAATGGGAGGGTGGCTGGATACTGGCATTTCTTGTTTTGTTTTTGTTTTTGTTTTTTTTGTTTTTTTTTTTTTTAAAGAAAGTAACCCTATGTCAAAGTAAAATTCATGAGGGATTCTCTTGCCACAGAAGATCTTTTCAACATGCATGTACCTCAGGATAGCTAACAATGTGGTCCAACCTCAAACCTTACTTAAAGCATAAGATTCTTTTGTGAGATTTTCCCATAACTTTATTGCAAAGCTTAGGCTGTGCTAGAAGCTGTTCTGTGGGTGTTTACTGGAATCCAGTATACAAATTCTCTCCTGGACCTCAAAGAAGTGAAGCTAGTCTTGGCTCTTGGATAACTCTATATTAGCTGATATATTGTCATGATAATAAAGACAAAGGAAGAAAATATCATAAATGTCATGGTTTTAAATGGTTGTTTTTATAAAAGATTTTATCTTATATGTATGAGTGTTTTTCATGCTTGGCCGTATGTGTACCGTGTGTGTGTGTGTGTGTGTGTGTGTGTGTGTGTGTGTGTGTGTGTGTGTGTGTGTGTGTGTGTGTGTGTGTGTGTGTGTCACTGGCAGAAGCCAGAAGAGGGTTCTCAGTCCCCTGGAATGGATGGTTGTGAGTCACTGTGTAGGTACTGGTTTCTCAGCAAGATTAACAAGTACTCTTAACCACCAAGCCATCTCCACACCCCCAACAGCTTATTTTAAAAAGAAGCTATGAATATCATTTTGAGTTCAAGGAATGAATTTGAATTGTCCAGGTTCCATGGACCACACACGTCTGCTGGGAAGTAGGTGTGGCCATCTCAACCATGACAATGTGTAAAAGTTGACAGGTGTTTACCATCAGTGGAATTTAGTGCTGTTGAAAGTTTAATATGTGATCATTCCAAATTTTAGCGTTGAGTAAATGCAGAGTGGGGCTATTTCCTCCCATGTGTATAGTCAGTGGCTACATTTTAATGTGTCTCCTGACTCTCCTCAGCTTCCCTATCCTTTAATGCACATTGTGATTGCTCAGCCAGGTTTTCTCATTCTTGCTACAGGAGTATATGTGAGGATAGACTCTTCTTGGGAACTATAAAACACAAAACTAAGAAGGCGGGGTTGCTCTCTTTCCTTTGTACTTGATATACATGCAGACTTGTGTGTGAATATCATATCTGACACACAGCAGACACTCAATAGGGTTTGTTACCTTAATGAAGCATGGTGTGTGTGTGTGTGTGTGTGTGTGTGTGTGTGTGTGTGTGTGTGTGTGTAATAGAAGTACATTCATGTTTCAAGTGTATACCTCTGTGTCTGAGTTTGTATGTTGGTATGTAAGGGCTCACTAACATGTGGACAGATTCAGGTTTCTATGCATATGAGCTTATTAATGTCTGTTGAATAAAGGAATCACTGAATTCACCCACAACCTGGACCACACTGGCTACTGTTAGAAACACCATCTCTTGCTCAACGGGAAAAGTACTGTTTATGTGGGATGGCTTTTCCTGAATCTCTGTTAAGCCTAAACATATTCTCTTTGGCTTGATTTGCTTGAGAATAAAACACGAAAGACTTTTTTTGGGTTTTTTTTTTTGTTGTTGTTTACAAACCAATGGTTTTCTGTAACGATTATAGGCAGCCGCCAGCCTAGGATCATGTAAATGCTTGTGAAATGGCTGTTGGAGGCAGGCATGTTGTCACTGGAGATGGAGAGGACCCATTAGTTCCTATAGATTCCCTGGAGAAGATGAGCCTCACCGGAATCAGGATAATTGTCCTTAGCTCTAGAGAAAGCTGTCATAGAGAGGAGGAAGCGGATACCTGGGCAGAGAGTTGAAGGAATTAGAGCTGCAAAGAAACTATTCTATGGCAGTCAGGATGGCTGGCTCACAGATTACATGCTCTGTCAAACTGTATCACTGGGGGTGTGGAGGGGGAGGGTGCAGAGGGCGCTGTAGTGGACCTGGGAGGAGTATGCATGAGTAGTGTGTGCCTTCAACCCAAGGACTCCCTGACTCTGGGGCTCTGCAGCCAGACCCTCCCTCCTGTTTTACATCCATCTGCCTTTCAAGGGGGTGTGGGAGATAAGACTTTACATCAGCAGCTTCTAAAACCCAGTATAAGAAAGAAATAAGACAAATACAGTTATCAGAGATGTGAGCTGTTCATACACAAACATTCAGCTACTGGGAGACTATTGCAAAGATGTTCTTTGCTGAGGAGATTTTGATCAGAATGTCTTGGAGGCCACTCATCAGGACGGAACTCAAATCTATGTTCTCTCTAACAGCTACCATAGCAGTATCTCTCACCCCCCCCCCAGAGCTTGTGCCATCAGCTGGAGGATGATTCTAAAATATCCCCAATGCCAGGATGGTTGTTCTTGATGGTCTCTGTGTGCGAGGTGGTCTTATTGATCTGGCCAGGGGTCTCCAGAAGGTACTCAGTTACATCTCATCCTTTGGAGGTCTCACAATTGCTAATATTACCCTAGAGTTGTTTTCTGCTGAAAAATCACCTCCTGGGGACAAGTTTGGGCTCCATAAGAGAAAGTCCTTTGCAAAGCCGACTTTGATGTATAACATCAGTATGGTGGACTAGGCCTTCTGTTTATTGGAATCATTTATTGAATGTTCACTAAGGGAATGACTGTTATCTACCAGGATATTCTCTGCCCTTAAAGACTTCATGGTCTAGTTTGGAAGCCCAGTGGGCAGAGAGGCACACATATGTCAGACATACTCTAGGACCAGAGCCAAGAAAGGGAGTTGGAAGTAGGAAGAAACTTCCTAAGGAGAAACTCTGGGGCCGGACGTGTACGTTTCAGTTGGTAGGCTGGGAAGAAGCACTTGGGGCAGTTCTAGGAATTAGTTGGATGTGGATGCTGTTTACGGGACTCAGTGTCAAGTTGATGTAAGAGAGCCAGCTCAGATGCTTCAGCGGGAAAGGGAAAGCTTGGGCACGGGAAAAGGTAGCCCAGGGAAGGAGCATGGATGGGAGTAAAGCAGCCTAAACTCAGGTCCTTGGCAACCTTCTTATTTAAGACTGTGGAGGAAAAAAAATCTATAAGCCAGACTACAGCAGATGACCAGAGATACAGAAGGAAACAGCAGACACAGGAAAGGCCTTTAAAAATCTTTGCTGGTGAATAAATAAAAGAGTCCCATGTTTTCACCACAGTTGAAATTGCACTTGACTGTAATAAACTGGTTGAGAATTGTCATCATTTGTTTCAAATGTTGGTGTTTCTTTTAACTTCCGTTAAGTGAGGTTGGTCCACTTAAAAACATGTCCCCAAATAGAAGCTTGGTTCTCCTGGGCAGCTAGCAAACCCTGGTGTTTTGTTGTTGTTGTTGTTGTTGTTGTTTTTGAGGTTTTATACATGGTAGAGTTTCTGTCTCCCAAAATACCAGAATTCCACATGAGTCAGAGTCTCAGGGATCTGAAAGAACAAGCTAGAAGAATGAAGTGACTTGCAAATTTGAGTTCTGATTGAGCTCAGGCTTTTAAAATTAAACACAGTATGCCTTGTTTAGGATTTTTCCTAGAGGCAGGTACATATTCTTGAGGGTATCAGCTCCGTGTTTTACCCCTTCTCCTGGGACTAGGGGAGAGAGTCCTCATCCTTCTGTGGTCCCTGGGGGTTGAAAGATCAGGAGGCCTTGCCTCAGGGATATTGGAAAGCATAGGCCCAGCTAGCAGTGTAAGCACTGGTAATGAATTCACTTGTGGTTTCTTTATCTCTACCCAGGAGGGGGTGCTTGGAGAGGGAGCAAAATGCTTTCTTAAGGAAGTAGAAGCTGGGCCCAGGCTGCGTCCTGGACTCCCCCCTCCTTTGTCTGACTCTCTGGGGCTGGGAGTGAGGGCTGCACCCATGTTCCAAATGCTTGCTCTGCAGCATAGTTTTCCAGGAATTTCAGGACACAGGAATTTTCACCCAGCTGTGTTGTGTGTTGCTGTTCAGCAATCTGAAGTTGCTTATCCAGCGTAAGTCAGAATGGGGAGCCTAGGGAGGAGGTGTGGGGGTGCCTTCTAACATTTTTCTAAGCAGAAAAAAATTGCATTGGAGGGGGCAGCTGGTGTGTGACTGCAACCAAGAGATGCAGCCTACATCGGCACAGTGCTCACATGAACCCCGCCACTGAGCCCCCTGGTTTTACTGATAAAAGAGCCTGGGGTTGAAGAGGGCAAGCCATTTATCTGCCTAAGGAAAGAGCTTAGACAACTGGTGTAGCATTTCAATTCTCAGATAGCGCTCCCTGTGCCTCCTATTCAAATTGGCATTGAACAATGGTTTCCATGCCTGTCACAGTGCAAACCTTTCCTTGTTAGCCCAACTGGGTTGTCTTTATCATGCAGGGCACAGCCTGTTTCACCGACTGTCTTCTAAGCATCCCCAGTTTCCTGCACATTTTGACTGTTTATTTATTTATTTTTTTTACTCTGCTCTGACATGGCTTGGTTATCTGCTCTGTAAAAAAGATGCACATGCTGCCCTGGGCCCCCTACCCTTTCTACTGCTGTGAACCACAGACTAGTAGTGTTGCAATTCTATATTATTTGCATATTTTTAAACCCAGGAAATCCCCATTCCACCTCCAGTCATTTTGTTATTGATTTCTTGTCAATATATCCCATTTTCAAATATTTATGACAGTTTTTAGTTTATATTAAATTGCAGAAATAAGTATTAAGTCCCCTTAAAATAAACATTTTATTTTCCCACTATCTTCTGAGCATCACATTTATTTAAAAAATTAGTTATTACGTTTATTCTTTGACCACACACACACACACACACACACACACACACACACACACACACACAGGCACAGTGAATTCATATTATTGTTAGTCTTACTTTCTTTTAACTCCTTTCTATCACTATTACTCCATTTGTCTACTAAACCCTTTCCTATATTCATGTCTTTTCTATCTTGTTTTGTTTTGTGATTCATGAGTTTAACTAGGCCCATGTGTTTGTAACTATCCCTTGGAGTATAGTGGGCTCATCAGTTGATAAACAGCTGAAGATAATGTCTGCCATGTCTCCAGAATCCATCAGTAACCTAATTCAGCAGGGAGGGGTAGGGCCATGTGGCTTCCTCTCTTGTCTACGGTTGACTATTGACAGGCTCAGGCTTGTGGAGAACCATTTTAAACAGCTGCTATTGCTGTCAGATTATGGCTGTATTGACTGTGTAATGTCCAGAAGAAATAATTTCCCCTCTTTGTATCTTAGGGTACTTACATCCTTTCCACCCCTTTCTTCCATACTCTTCCTTGGAGTAGGTGCTATGAACATCTTGTTTAGAGCTCAGCACTTGACCATCATTTATTTTCAGCATCTTGGGTAAATACGTGTCTCTGCTGGATTCATATAATCTGGCAGAGTCATTGGGTTCTCTGCCAGATAAGAACATTGGTACCTTTTCCTACTTGACATCCCATAGTGTACCTTCTGGAACTATGAAAGCTGGCCAGAGAGAAGAAAATTTGCACCCCAGTTCCAGGTTGATTTCTCTATAACTTGCATGCCAGGTGTATGGTGCTTTCTACAATAAGGTTTTGCAAACCAGTTCTGATGAACAGTCAAGAGAATTGATAAGAGCCTGAGTTGTTTTAAGAGTCTCTGGGACCTCCATGATCAACAGCTGATTAGGAGGTACCCTACACATGTCACTGGGAGTTCTGTTTAATAACACAAGACTGTATATGCAGCATTATTAAGCCATTCAGTCTATCACTATCATTTTTAAAGAGTTGGCTTTCAACGTAGTAGGTTTCCATGTGGCTTTTCCTAGCTTCTCTCTCTCTCTCTCTCTCTCTCTCTCTCTCTCTCTCTCTCTCTCTCTCTCTCTCTTTTACATATACATGTATATTACTACACACATATAAAAAAAAGCTACCTACAGCAAGAAGGACTTTTTTTTTTAAAAATGAAACTGTGTTCTAAATAGGTGGCTTGACTTACCAAAGCTTGGGGGATAAAATTGAAACTTGTGTAGCATCTCTACTGCATTACACCAGAGAAAAGGCATATGATTGAAGAGAAGTGACTGATTACAAAGACAGCTGGTTGCCAAGCACAATCAGTAGTGACCACGGCAGACGTGATGTGTGCTTGCTCTGAATTTACAAATGCAAGGAGTATTTGTGAATATGTGGAGCATACTGCTGTGCAAAACAGAAGCTAATACATGTACAGTTTACTCTGTGAGTGTTTGCGGTGCAAAGAATAGCTTTGCGGAGAGTAATGAGAGAAGAATGAGGTCATGATGTTTGAAGATGGAGAACCCTCTGCATTCACTGGCACTTATTTGAGTTCAGAACAAGACTGGAAGGAACTATGTCATTTCTATTTATCTGCTTACCGTATGGGTTATGGGTAGTTTTGGGTGGGTGCATGTCAGGAACAGGAGCTATCAGTGTGCTAGGCTGGAACAGTTGGCCTTGGCTGGAAGTGGACATTCACAGAGCTCAGAATTTGGAAGGCAAGGACCTGAGGTAAGAACCTCTACCTGAGGAGCACTTTCTTATAGACGAATGTGAAGATGAAAGGCAAAGTGGGGCAAGGAAGCTACAGTGAGTGTCATTTGCTGCCAACCTAAAGCAACTTTTTCCTCAAATAGCTGCACAGCAAGACTCCCACCCACAGCCCGGAGATAGGCTGAGCATTAGCCAAACAGCTGCCCTTTCTTTCTAGTGTTGGAGTTCTAGCTCCTTCCCTGTCAGACCCTCCCACCTGTCACATGAGGAGAAATCAGATGTTGCCCTTGTCAGTTTGCACTCTCTGGCTGTTGTTGCTAAGGACACTTGTATTTCAGAATATTTAAAGAGTTCTTACCTTGGGGATCATATCTGAGGCCAGGGAACCAGCTGCTTTGCCAAGGGCAGTGCCTGCTTGGTTTTCGGCTAACATTTCCTGACTTAGTGTGTTGTAGGCACTGTGAATAACTTTACTGTTTATTCCCCATTTTATAAATGGGGGAGAGGCTGAAGCACAAAAAAGACTTCTCAGTCCACCCTCAAATGGTACAGCAACGACAACAACAACAACAACAACAACAAAGTAGTACAAAGACAGCGACCACACTGAAGTGTAACCATTCTCCCTAGAACCAAGAGCAAGCAGAGTGTACTGTGATTTTTGTTCCACTGTACTCAACTTTATTGTGCTGCTTTCTTTGGGATGGTAGAACTCCTTTTTCAAATAAGAATATGGAATGCCATAAGTGTCAGGTGTTTTTGTTTTTGTTTTTGTCTTTCTGGGAAAGAGCAGAGCTAATTAGCCCCATTAGTTTCTGGGGTTGCTTTATAATGCTCTAAGTGTGCTCCAGGTAAATAAAGCTGTTAGCTAAGAACATTGCTGTAGGTGGTAGCTGCTTCCCAGGTATGTTCTTACAGGAAAGATGTACTTGTATAATTTTATTCTCCTTTTATTCTGAACTTTTATCAGAAAATAAAAACCCGCAGCTAGACATGACCTCTGAAATCATATAATTTATTTTTATTCAGCATTTGTCAAGATGTTTTGATTGCACAGTTTGTGCTTTCTTTGCCTTTACAACTGGCATAGTCAGAATTAGATGGAGGCTAGACTACATTTATCAGGGGGCCATTTTTTTTCTGAAACAAACAAAAAAGGTCTCATGTAATCCCCAAATCTTTTTTTTTTTCAGGCTTAGATAACTGTTTCTTATTGTTCCAATTCATTTTTATCTTACTGAATTATTTTTAGCAAGATCGATTTTCCTTCATATGTGTTATCTCATGGAGAGGTTGACTTATGGATCAGTTACTGTTATTTGTGTGTGTGCCGATCAGGTTTTATCTAGATAGCTTCCACCCCTGGAATGGTCTTTCATGGCCATTATTTCTACCACATCCAGTTTTCTCAGGTCAAATTTTCAGACCTACATTTTACCAAGAATGTTTTATTCTTCCTACAATTTTTTAGCTGGCAGTTCTATTTTGTGTTTTTCTTTTTTTCCCCCTGACAGGTGTGCGTGTGCGTGTGCGTGTGCGTGTGCGTGTGCGTGTGTGTGTGTGTGTGTGTGTGTGTGTGTGTGTGTATTCTTGTCCTGATAGGTTATCATCATACTTGAGGGGTCTGTATTGTTTATGGAGACAGGTGACTCAGAGAACTAAGAAACCCATGGACGATCATATAAAATGTGAGGGCCATGCACTCCAAGGCCACTTCAGAATATATAGTCCCTTGTGTTGCTAAGTTGGGGTATACGCCTTACGCCTACCACTCACTTCCATTTTCTCTTTGAAGCTAACACAGTTCCTATCAAACTGAGCTCTCAGAATCAGAAGCTAGGGCCATAGTTCCAAGCCCTTTGGCTTCTCTCTACTTCCTGGCTAGGCCTGCCTTAAGCCCTGTGTGCACTGGGGTGACATGATTTACAAAACAAGCAAAACCAAAAAAGGAAAAAAAATCCTCTGGTAGAAAATGAGGTCAGTGACAGAGTTTGGGAGGGGAAGAAGTCAGGGCCTTGCTCTCCCATCCGGGTCTTGCTCTCCCATCCTTTCTGCCTGCTGGCCCACAGCTGTTGGGAGCTGACATCTATATGGAGGTCAGGGCAATGCCAAATGCAAGTATTCTTATGAGGAGACCTGTAACAGGAGAATGGGCTGTTTCCCAGCCACTCAGGACTCCCCCCTCTCTGAATGTATTTGTCTGGATTACTCTGAGGAGGATATTAGTGTTGTCTAATAGTGGCCTCAGATTTATCAAGGGATTTGCTTGATTAATTCCCAAGCACCGGGCAGCAGATGGATTCGAGCTCAGCCTGTGGGGAGGGCCCACATCCTCTATACTTAGCCCTTTATAGGGTGAGGGAGGCTTTCCTGACTTC
This sequence comes from Acomys russatus, assembly GCF_903995435.1. Classification (NCBI taxonomy): domain Eukaryota; kingdom Metazoa; phylum Chordata; class Mammalia; order Rodentia; family Muridae; genus Acomys; species Acomys russatus. The sequence goes on from NC_067137.1 coordinate 97,791,014, forward strand.
CTGGGTATGCCAACTCTTGAAGCTCTGGTTTTTAGGAACCTGCTGTGGGACAGTTGAAATCATTGTCCACTGCTAAGATGAATGAGTGGTGTCCAGAAATGCAGGTAGCTCCCTAGTATTTCCTGCTTTTTCACTAAAAGCTCAGAAATGTGGTGACTAGCTTTTGTTTTCTGGTTATTCCTACCATAGCCGTCTCCAAGAGCCTAGGTCATCACCTCGAGGCCTGCTGGGAAACAATTGGAAAATCAGTTGCTCAGATATGTAAACACAGAGTCATTCTTTTTGGTTTGTGCTCTTGCCTCTTGGCCTCACAGAGTCCTCTACTATGCTGTGGAAATAATCACAGCTACTGTGTGCTACTTGCTTGTCTACCTGTTGTGGATGCATTCTGCAGTTAGACTTAAAACTTGAAGGGTTCTCTTGTATTTACTTCGTTCACTTGCTACTGGCCTTGTGTATTACCCCATTGTCATTGGGGGCATGGGTAATATGCAAGGAATGTGTATCAGTGATGAGAACTTGAAAACAAAAAGGATGAGCCCTGGCATGATGGCTCACACCTGTAATCCCAGCATTCAGGAGGTTGAGGCAGGAGGATTGCAGAAAATCCGAGCCTAGGCTAGGCTCAAAAATGGAAGAAACAAATCAAAAGCCAAGGAGCAAAGAGGATGAATTTAAGACTCGTCTACTTTGGAAATCCTTTTTCTCTTTTATTCACTCTGAAACAAAGCCCACTTGGTAGTATTGTTTTAAAACCACTTTTAATTATAGTGCCACAGCTGTTGCAAGATAAAAAAAAAATGGTGATTAATAATAATGATAAGAACTTTTTAAAAAGCATGAGATGCATGAGATATTCTTTTTAGGGAATCATCCCTTTCTTCTTGGAAGCATGACATCTGCTGGGTCCTCTGACCTCTCTTAGGGAGGGCCTGTGGGATTCCCACTGAACCCTTTGTAATGGGATAGGGTCCCATCAGGGTTCCGTTGTAGGCTTCTTGCAAGGTTTTCAGGTATGTAGGTCTGTCTGTTAGGTCTATAGCACCACAGCAACCTTTTGCTGTGGGAGGGAGGAGGCAGCCTTACTCATTTTGTGAAAATGAGAAAAAAAAAACTATGTTTGGGGAGGTTAATAAGGACAAGCATAAGAGCTAACAGCACAGAGCCTCCTGAGAGGGCTTCTTACTTGTCTTTTGGCTTCTTCAAGTAACTAGAAACTCATTCTCTTACTACAAGGCCTCTGGACGGTATAAAGTTGAGTGCTAACTTAAGGCAATATGTGGCCCCTTTCTTATTAAGCCAATGATAGATATTGCTGGTCAATCCTCATACTCCTTTTTATCCCAAGCCCATATGTACTTTCATAGTCTTGCTGAACTCACTATTCCAGGGTGTTACTAATCCAATAAAAGGGAAGTGATGCCTATTGAGCCAGCCAGGCGGTTAGGCATTTTATATGTATGAGCCTCTTTTGACGTATTGGGAAACTCTGAAATGGATACTGTGGTCAGGTTATAGAAGTTAAGTGACCTCCTGAAGGTCATATAATGCAAACACACTGGGATTTGAGCTCACACCTTTCATTACATTACATGGTTCCCAAGGGAGTGTGACCCTCAGGGTATCAGTTGACCAGTGGTCAGTTATGGCGACAGGCTCTTTAAAAAGGCTCCTCTTTCCTTCATTGTTGCTGTCTTACCTCTCAGGGCCACTTTCATGTTTCTGTAGCAAGAGTTTGAAGCATCTTTTGTCAACCCTATGTCCTCCATTAACTTTAAGTACAGTGATAGGTTTGTTACATTTATGGCTAACTGCATACAGTGTAGTCTTTTTGAGTCTCTGGTGTCCAAATCGGTGTGTGACATGCAGGAAGTGGCCAGTGAATTTGTGACTGTCCCCTATCTCAAACTGAACCAGATGCAAAGTTCACCCTGAGAACAAAGAATGAAGACTCCCAATGAAGGTTAAGACCCAATAGCTGTTTTGAAAACCTAAAAGCCAGCCTTTCTCAAACTCACTCTGTGATGGCCAGGTGTTTTGTTCAAACAAGTGTCTACTATTCCAAAACTATACATCACAGATGGCCAGTAGGACAGTATCATTTTTGTATGCCACAGTGCAACTGTGTGTGTTCGGATACGTGAAGCGGTTTTAGATACTTGATTACATTTTAAAAATTCAGTGCCTTCTAAATTTATTGGACTTGCAGACCCCCTACCCTTATTTTCTATCCCCCAAGAAATGCATATTCACTTCTTGCTTGGTGATGCATTTTTACAAAATTTATTTTGGGATTTGTTGTCCCAGCTTGCCTTTTTCCTCTGAAATATGGATCCTATGATCATAGCTTGTGGCAGATACCATCAATATTACAATATGCACCATGCTTCGGAATGTTTAATGGCCATCAGTTATTTTCATCAGCTATTTCCACTGGTCATGGGAAAAAAAATCCATGTTAGTTTTCGGAAGTTTGTCTCCTTGTCCTGAAAGGCAGTTGAGTTTGGGTAGTTAGGCTAATAATTAGGATGGTATGCTGGAGGGAAGGGGCCTTTAATTTCAGCAAAATCAAGTTTAAGTCTAAGGAAGTTAACTTGTAAGCCTTGGTTTCCTCGGTATGAAGTGAGAATAATAGCTATACCGATAAGAATCAGTGAGGTGATGTGAAGACATATAGTCCCGCCCCAGGTGGTGAATGTACAAGAGGCCTTGTGTGCTATGAAGATTCCTGAAGTTGCCTTCTGGGGGCGTGCATTTTTAACTTTTATTGAATGATCCCATTGTGTTTAGGGAGCCTAATGGATCACCTAGCATAGTGGCAAATAAAGAATTGATATTTACTTTGTATTTCTGGACTGAATTCATGAATCACACACTACTCTGATAAGCATGAGGCGCATCCACATTTGCAGTTTCATCCACACTTCCCCAGCAACCTATACTAATGTCCCTAGTCCACCTAGTTATGGGTATGGGAAACAAGGCTGCAAGGGACTGAGTAGCCCAAGATCACATAGCTGATAGGACACTGGAGAACCAGGTCTCCAAACCAGGTTTCTCCAAGTGAAGTATGGCTTCCACTCACAATGAGAACTTTGTCCTTTACAAAGAAGGGGATTCTGAGACATGTCACAACTTGGGTGAACCTTGAGGATACTATGCTAAATGAAATGAGCCCAGCCATAGAGGACTAAATACTGCAAGAGTCTGCTTATAGGAGGTACATAGAGTAGTTAACTTTGTGGGGATGGGAAGGAGAGTGGTGGCTCCTGGGGAGAGAGAAATGAGGAATGAGCATCGCGTGGGTATAGAGTTTCAATTTTGTAAGAAGATGCTGGAGATGGATGGTGGTGAGATTTGTACATGACTATGAGGGATGTGATGCATCTAAATTATTATTTAAAAACAGAGGCTTAGAATGGGGCTCAGGAGAACACCTTACCATGGCCCGTGGGCCCAATCCCCAGCACTGAGACAAAAATAGCCTAAGACATTAGGTTTTCATGTAATATGCGTTTTACCACAGCTTTTGAAGATCAGGAAAACAAAATACCAGAGGCTTTGACTTCGAGTCCAGAGCCTTCCTGCCCTCCACCGCAGGGCCCACTGATGTTGTGCTCCAGCATAGCCCATGTCCATCCCACAGCTCTCCTGGGCACTCAAGCACAAAGTCTGTACTCTAGGAGACCACCTGCTTCTTCTAAAACAGTCTTCCATCTGGCATGAACTCCAAGAATGTAGACTCTTTACAGAGAGCTAGGGGATTTTTAGAAAGAAGACACCCCCCTCCAAGGAATCAGTGGGCTGAAATAATCCAGTAATTACGATGACCAGTGTAGACCAGCACTTCCTGTGTGCTTACTGAATGCTTTGCACACATTAGCTCCTATGATCCTTCCATCAGTCTTTCTAGGTAAGGGGACTGCTGCCACTTACACATGGGAAAGTTAGGGTTCAGAGAGGCCAGTTATTTTGTCCCAGTGAACATGTGTGGAAGGGTCAGGGTTTTCATCCATGTCTGCTTGAATCCAGAAGCTGCCACCTACTCTGTCTGTGTTACAGGAAATGGAAATTTAAGAAGCCTATGTCTAGGGGGGTTTCTACCATTGGGCTTGATGGATTTCTTTCCTATGATACCTTTTTTTCCCAGTCCTACAAGATGATGGGTATCTTTTCATTTGGGTCAATGCCTTTTTTTATTTCCTGCTGTTCCTTTAGAGTCCTTTCTCTTGTATGTCGTACTGGAATTTGTCGGGGACAGCCCCTATTTTTTGGGGGGAGGGTAGGAAATTGGCATAGGAAGGCTGACCCTTGGCAGTGTCCGCTGGTTGTGAGGACTTTCCCGAAGGCCCTGTCCTATTGGGTTAGGAGACTGCTGTAGCTGTACACCTCATAGCCTAAGGTTGGGAAGTATTAATTCTGCTAGAGATGCCTTCTGCTCGGAGGCTTGAACAGGTCAATAGTAGCTCAGTGTGTCACTTTCAGCATACCAGGTATGTGTTAACAACCAGCAGAGACATTAGTAATTTCAACCAGTGTTTCATGAGTGTTTATTATGTGCCTGGCTTTGCACTAAACACTTTATATGTATCATCTCACTTCATCCGCACAACAGTCATATAAATTAGGGACAGTCAGTTCTGGTATAATGCTTATTTTGAAAATGCAAATTTGTTCTGATGCAATTGATACATTACGGGATGCTCTGAGCATAGTAATTTTCTTCTGATTACACATGATTTTGTTCAGAAGAAGCACTAGGTGTTGGTAGCTGAACCAAGATCAGCAAACATCCTTTAACTGGGCTCCCAAAACATGCTCACCTCAAACCCGAGCCAGTGACTTTAGCTCCCATGTGTTATGTGAGCCCCATTTTGTAGCACATGTCACAACTTCCTGCAGTTGAAGATGGCTCTACTACTCAGCAATCCATAAGCTCTTTACTTGTGCAAGTAAAGCTCAGGTCTTTCAGATGGTCCATATCTATTGTGTCCATATGTGTTTCTTAATGTTCATGAAACTGGTCCTTACTTTTTATTATGTACCATTAGTGAAGTTTTTGGTTAGTGTATGTTAAATCCAGTTTCCTGTGAGCTTGTGGATTTTACTGTGTGGCCGAGAACTGTGAAGATGGTTCCAGTGAACCTGGCTATGCTGTAACTATTCCCATACAGTAGGTGAGGAGGTTGTGACTAAGAAATCTACAATAAGTAGCAAAGTCATGACTCGGATAGATTATCTTACCTCTATAGCTTTGCACCATAGTTTTACACTATAGTTCCAAAACACCAACAGGAGACTGTTTGTGCAGGTCTCGAATACATAGCATGTTGACTGTTCTCTTCTCAGTCAAACTCTCATTCTTTAAACCAGAGCTTCTACAAGTGCACAAAAGCCCCTAAAGGTGTTTAGGTGCAGCAGTGGCCCGGACCATAAAGGTGACTTTTGCGGCTCTTCATGGTTTTTTTCCTGCTCACCAGACCATTGTTATCTCTCAGCAGTCTGGAACCTCCATCGGGCACTACTTGGTGCTTTGTTTTAAGAGGTAGAGTTAACATCATTAAAGAACAAAATGACATAACACCAGACCTGGGGAGCAGGGTGGCTCAGTAATAGATAAATGGGCTCTCATGCCAGGGATGAAGGTAACTGCAAGGTCCACTCTTCTGTGTTTGGGGAACCCAGACAAAGCTCAGCCTGCAAGAGCTCCCTGGCTGCTAGAAGATCACTTTAGGACTTAGCTAAAAGAAATATTTCTGTCTAAGTGTGTTCATGGAGAAGTGACAGCCTTATCCATATCCTTTCTTCAGACTGAGGGAATGAGATAGGCCACTGGGGAGGTACAACCAGTGCTTTGATTTTCTTCCTGAGATGTGGCCTGGTATAATATTCAATAGAAGGCCATCAACCTTCTGCTCGGATAGATAAGAGCCTGTACAAGAGATCAGCAACCAGCCTCTCTTTGTTCTACCTCCAGCATCATGAAGGCCTGGCTGTACATTTGTAAGGGATGCTTAGTCCCTTTATTTAAAAAAAAAAGTGTGTGTGTGTGTGTGTGTGTGTGTGTGTGTGTGTGTGTGTGTGTGTGTGTATGCATGTGTGTGGAAGCCAGAGGTCAACAATGGGTTTTTTTCCTTAGGTCTTATCAACCCAGGTAATCTAGACTAGTTGGCCAGTAAACTCCAGAAGTCTGTTACCACGCCTGGCTTTTTGCATGGATTCTGGGGGTCCAGCTCTGGTACTCATGCTCACATGGCAAGCACTTTACCGATGAAATTATTCCCCCGGTCCCATTGTCCACTTCTTAGCAATAGAGCACATATAATGGTGGTCTGTTTTGGAGAATGGCTCTTGGGAAGAGATCTGTGTGGGTTTTGGTAATTGGGTAGGGGATTCTGGGTATTCTGTGGGGCCTGGGCTGGTAGATCATGGCTTCAGGAGTAATGGAGGTGGGATGTCAAGGTTAGGGCTCTAGTTGTTTCAGATCAGGCTGAGTCTAACTGCTTCCCCTAGCCCTGTGTAATACCTACTTGTTATATCTGTGAGATAACCAGTAATTTTACTTGTCATTTGTATCTTCCTGGGTCAATTGCTGCCTGTCCTACTTTGAGCTATTTATTCATAAAGCCTGATTCTTAACTGATATATTCTGAGTCTGAGAGGTTTTAGTAACAATAGTACATCCTGTTTAGGTCTCAGTTTCCTTACCTGTGAAATGGAATAAATAGTGTTCCTTCCCATTAGGCTTGTGGCAAACATTAAATTAAATGGTAGATCTAAAGCCCATGTCACAGTGCCCAACACACTGGAAATGTTGTATACATGTGAACTTTGTGATGTTTAGTGTTGCTTTAATCTCATTTTCTTTGTGTAGTCACCTTTCTTTGGGGCTGGTGCTATGCAATGGTAAATGAGTTAGAGTGAAATCAATGTCCAGACCTTACTTCGCTAAGCATCCTGTCCATCAGTCCCTTAGCTGTAAACTGGGTGTGACAACAGCTCCCGCCCCTTAGAGTAGTTGTTGTGCAGTACATGGCACATAGAAACCCCCAGTCAATATTAGCTGGTAATTTAATTTCCTTCATGTAGGAGAAGATAAGCATTTCATCTATATTGCCAGAAACCCTTTATGAGGCCACACAGCAAGGAAATCAGACTGGGACATAGCTACAGGTGTTCCTAGCTCCTGTCTTGCTGTTCCTATTTCTGAAGCTTGGATCCCCAGTGCACCTTGTGCCAGTGCCTAGAGTCCATGTGTGGGAATGCAGCCTTGTGCACCAGAACTGACCCAGTGAAACACACTGCATAAGTAGTGTGAATCATTTTTTCTTGTGTGTGTATGGTGTGTGTGTGTCCATAGGTGCATATATTTGAACATGTGTGTGGAGGTCAGAGGACAACTTCAGAGATTATTCTTACTCTCCGCCCTATTTGAAGCAAACTATCTTGTCATTTCCTGTCACATAGGCAGGCTAGCTGACATTCAGGAGTCCAGGGAGTCTCCTGCCTCTGCCTTCCATCTCAACTTAGGAGCACTGGGATTGCTGAGATGTGCAGCTCTTGCCTGGCTTTTTAACATTGGTTCTGGGGATTTGAACTTGGGTACTTATCCTATCTCTTCAGTTATCTCCCTAGTCTTGTGACATTTTTCTTTTTCTTTTCTTTTTTCTTTCCTCCTCCTCTTCCTCTTCCTCTTCCTCCTCTTCTTTTTCTTTGTTTTGTTTTTTGAGATAGGTTTCTCTATGTAGCCTTGACTGTCCTGGATCTCACTCTGTAGACAAGGTTAGAACTCATGAAGATCCACTTGATTCGGCCTCCCAAGTGCTAGGATTAAAGGCACACACCACCACATCCTGCCTCCTTGTATCAATTTTTTAAGTGAACAGAAAGTGGGGGCAGATTGTAGAAGCAAGGGTCATTGACAATTAGATGAAACAGTATGCTTACCAGTGCTAGCACTTTTTCAGCCACCCCTTGGTGTTTTATTTTCTCACACTGCTGGGCCTGTAGTTTTCCAGAGTGCCACTGTGTTGAAATCTATATTCTATTTTTTTCTCCTAGAAAATAGGTCAGACTCAAGGCAGAGTTCACCAGGTGGTGTCCCCTAAGGTTTGGCCTGGTCTGTCCTTCAGGAGTCTGGCTGTGCATCCTGCCCCATGCATCCCAAACCTCCAATAGGTGGAAGAAAGCAGGGGGATTTTGGACTTTTGGCTCTTGATATGATGTAGTCCAAATAAAGGGTGTGGTGGGAGGGAGCTTCCCCAGGGCGGGCCACATATCAAAGTGTAGCATGGTAGATAGAGGGTCCTTTCTTTCTTTCTGACAGTTAGACGCTCCCCTGCAACAAATCGCTCCCTTCGAACTTGTGGCTGAAGTCATTGTTAGCTATATTATCAGCATCTGTGAGTGCAGTACGTCTGCCCTTTCTGATGCTGAAGAAAGTGAGTGGAGGGTGGTGGTGGGCTTCTAATCCCTTTTTTTCTTCTTTTGCATCCCCTGGTTGGAATAGAGATGTCCTGAGGGAGGTGGCTTGAGGCTAGGTCAGGAATCAGTCTGTTGAGTACTTTCTGAGCATCTGTGATCTACTGAGGACTGCATGTGAGTGGCAGAGCTGGGCGGGTAGTGGCATGTTAAGGGAGCCAGTCTTCAGTCCTCTTGTCCCACCAGTATAAATAACCAGCCGAGTGGGTCCTGCCTGCAGCCTTTACAGGCACTGTTTTCTCACCCGAATGGTCTTCATCAGGTATAGGAACCATCTTCATCAGCTGTACCTACCTTCTTCATGTATAAATCCATTATTTCCACTGCCCTGTTTCTTTAATAATCGTTTCTGACACAGGGACTCCTGCTGCCACTTACTTTGATAATTCTTTCTTCATGACAGTAATCACTATGTCATGTCACATTATAAATGCATGTTTGAATTGTTTACATCTCCCATTTAAACTCAAGAATACTACCTGCTCCATTCATTAATTGCTTATACCTTCCATGTAGAAAGTGAGATTTGGCCTATAATTGGCACTCCATTAATATGTATCGAATGTGAATCCAGGATTTCCATGGATACAGCTCACTAAGTTAGGTACCTTGAGGATCTCTGTTTATAGAAGAGGAGATTGAGGCGGCTTAGAGATGCTGAGGCAATTGCCTGTGGGTGGAATGCGGAGCTAGGATTTGATTCTATGTCAGTTAGCCCTCCCCTATCCTACAAAGAGGCCTTGTTTTCTCCCGTGTTGCCCTCATTATCAAGTATGGAGAAGTCTTAAATGGTGACAAAGATGGAGGCTAGTATTATTTCTAATAATTCCAGTGAAATTCCCTTGGAAGACTCTCATTGGTTGGGCTCAGGTCACATGTCTGTTACTGGGTGAATTACTTGTCAAGAAGCAAGAATCTGAGTGGAGTCATAGGGCTTCTTTTAGACCAGGGGTTATCTTTACCAACCACATGCATTAAAGGTGGGCCAGGGGTTCCCTAGAAGAGCTCTCGGGTTGTCATAGGAGAGAGAATACCAAAGCAGACAAGTTCCTCACTCTCTCGTTTTAGACATCCTCTCACCCGCAGTCCCAAGGGATACCCTTCTCATTGCCTTCTACCTTTGCCACTTTATTTTTTGGGGGAAGGGGGACCTGAACTGAGTCCAGAAATTCAAGTAACTCCCTGCTTCTAGCCCCAAGGGTCATGTGTCTGAATTCCCACAGCTGGAACAATGATCAGAGCTGCCTGCTGTCACTGCCACGGCCAGGAACTGGGCTCAGATATTGTCCCCTCAGCCCTGCCTAATAAAAAGGACTTTTAAGGGTGCTTTTGTTGCCCGTCTGTGATGAAAAGAGTTACAGTTTTTATGTATGACTACAACTGCACTGAGTTAAAAGTGTGAGAGATAAAAACAGAGGAAATAATCGTGGGATTTGTTTCGGCCCCTGGTCCTACTCCTGTACCAGACTCCAAACCCTTCTCACCTTACTTTGCACTGAGGAGTGGGGTGAGGGATGTGGAGCGGGGTTGGAACATTCTTGCCAGTTCGTAAGCAGAAGCATTGAACTCAAGTCACAGGCTTAGCTCCTGTGGTCTCTTGGTGCTTCCAGTGAAACACCAAGTGGTATAAATGTTGGTAATTCCATCTGTGGTGATTCAAAATGATAACAGTCAGAGCTGTTACCATTGATAACAGTGATCGCCTGGCACCAAGTGCTTTGTAAGCATTGAAGTCTCCTCACACCCCCACGGAGGGGAGAGTCTGTTGCCATTCTCATAGCTGAGGAAGATGAATTAGAGACAAGTTCAGTGACTGGCCTAAGGCTGCAGAGCAAGCTGGGAGATGAGCTCAGACCTGTCTGTCTCCAAGTTTAGGATTGCAATCACAGTGCTAAAGTGGGTAACTAACTAGCATCTAAAGACCATTGGGGTACCAAGGGATCCTGTCTCAGTGGGTCTTGGAGACCTCGAAGAATGTGTATGAACAACAGTGTTGACATCTCACCATAGACATCCTGTTTAATTAAGGGGTATTTTAATGAGACCACTATTCTAGGCAATCCATCAGTCACAGTTAATGGCCCCACTTAGTTATTTGTGCAGCATCCTTTTCCTACCCACCTCTTCTATTCTACCTCTTTTCTTCCCCTCTCTCATCACTCCACCCCTAAATCTACCCTACCAGAAAAACTGAAAGGGGGTACGTCTAAGGAATGATTCACACGTCTCTAGAAATGTCTTTGAGCATATATAGCTACCAGGGATTGCAGGGTGCGTGCACACTGAGTAAATCCTCAGCTGTTTCACTGACTATGTTCCTCCCAGATGCTAGGGCACAGCTCAATCTGCTAAGAGCCTAGGTATTCCTGGGATAAAAGCCCTAAGGATGTGCTGTACAAATCTGATTGCAGATGTTTCATTATTGGCATGGAGCTTGCTACCTGCCTTGTTCTGGCAGTAGGTGAAAGCCATGGAGGGTTAGTGGTGATGTGCTCATGGGGTAACTGGGAGATTCTCACTTGTCTTTCCTGTGGCTTAAGAGTGCCCTGGAGGGGGAGACCTGGTGGCACTCAGAGGAAGGACAGCAGGTTACCGAGAAGAGACTTGATACCCTATGAGCATATACAGGGGGAGGTAATCCCCCTCAGGAACAGTCATAGGGGAGGGGAATAAGGGAAAAAGGGGAGGGAGGGAAGAATGGGAGGACACAAGGAATGCGATAACCATTGAGATGTAACAAGAATAAATTAATAATAAAAAATTAAAAAAAAAAAAGAAGAGCGCTTCCATTACCCTGCAAGTCAAACTGGATTCTCTATGTCTACAGTGATCTGGGCTTCAGTTGAGAGAATTTTGAACAGAGATGGAGGACTATTTTCTGAGCTCTGTCTCTGAACTAGCTGTGCAACCTTGGGAAAGATCTATCAGTGTCTTTACCTCCCAACGCCAACAACAACAAAATCAGCAAGAGCAACAACATCAAAGTAGACAAGCCTATGGTCTTTCCAGATCCACTATCTAACAATTCTAAGTGCATCCACCAGGATAGCCTTGATGGTGAGTTGTTTCCGAAGTAGCTTCCTGGCTGCCTCAGCTGTAGTAAATGGGCCTAAGCTGTCTGAGTTCTTTACAGAGTCTGAGGTTGTTTCCACTAAAGTTTTCCAGCACGATCCTACTTCACCCTAGTGTGGGATGAGGAAAAAGACATTCCCTTGATGATGAACATGATGGGAGTGAACTCTTCTGTATGTTTTAAGAGTTCATTGGTTTAATTCACATGTCAACCTTTTTGGGGCTCTGTGTTCAATTACGGTTGACAAGAGTGACTCACTTGGGTTATCCTTGTCATTGGTGATGGGGTAAAAAGCATGGAGAAAATTTGTGGGTGCAGGGAAGGAGAGTTTCAGTTTGTATGGTGAATGTTTGGTTCACACACAGTCTCACTCACACACAGCTGTCTGTGATGAAGAATGGTCACTGCGAAGGAAGGGGGCTATAAATGTTGTGTCATCTTCTGTCCTTCCTCCCTATGTGCAAAAGGATGCTGCAGTTTGCACTTAATGTTGATGCCTCTTTTTCTTTCTTCCTCAAGGGAGTGGTTCATTCATTTTTCTCTCTGCTGGGAAACCTCGCTTGACTTCATGTCCAAAGTTTGGTATCTGGAAAAACAGGAGGATTTGTGTGGGTGTCAGTGTGTAGAAACTAGCCAGAATATTTTAACCAATATTCTTACAGGATCCTAGGCTGCTTGGCTCTTTGGGGCCCTATCTGATTCCAGGATGATGACTTTCCGGACAGATGGGAGGCTCACCTCTTTTACTACATGCACAGTGAAAAGGGAGCTCGATTCCTTGCCTTGCATGGGTGGTTTTTGGGTGAAGGTGGAAATGTGGGTGCTTGCATGACCTTCATACTCATGCAAGAAAACATGGTATTGTGTGTGGGTGCGCTGCTAACACTCGTCTTCCTTTCTCTCTCCTCTTCTTTTCCTTTGCTTTGAAATTGCTGCCACAGATGTCAGTCAAGGTCCAGGTGAGTCTTTGTTTGCACAGCTGTTGTGGGAATTTGCCTTCTGCTAGACTGTGCATGGTTTGATTCTGTGTGACCCCTTTTCCTAGGGATTAAAAATTTTAGTGTGTTGCATTTTCCCAGATTTTGGGTTTAGAAGAAGAAATGCCTTGAAGTAAGGGCTTTTTGCTCATTTTGAAGAACTATTTTCAAAGCAATGGAATGTGTTTCCCTGGCTTAAGTGATTGCTTCCTTATGAATTCTATGTGGATCAAAGAAGTGGAAAATTAACGTTTTTGGAAAATATTTAAAAAAGGATTTTAGCTGTGTGTCATCCAATGCAATGAATGCTTTTGCCTTGTTTTATAGCTATAGCTTCCTGTGGCTAAAAGCTGATGATATGACCCACTCAACCCAGAAATTATATGGATAAATGAAGGTTTCTTTCTTGTAAGAAATCCCTGTTTTCTATAATGACATTGATAATATTCTATTTATTATCCAGTTATGCAAGTAATACATGTTCACTGCAAAAAAAATTGAGGGCTTGATTGGATTTTTTAAATGGAAACATAGAAGGCCCATTTTTTGTGATAATTGTGTAGTTCTATGGACAGTTAATGCTCACCCAGGGTTCTACTTTTAAGACGTGTGTGTGTACGTGTGTTTGTGTACATAGGCATGTATGTTAATATATAAGGTCACAACAGAGGACCCAGTAATTTGTAGATAAGAAATGGGAGATGCTTTAGAATGGTTTGACATCTATTCTAAACTAGCCGGAACTTTGAGTTAAGAAGAATAGTGAATTGCTGACAAGAAGGGAGAGCATCTCAGCTATCTTCATGTTCATTTCCTCGGTCCCTTCTATATTTAATCCTTAGAACACATATGTAAGATATAGGCATTGCCATACACAACTTAAAGTACATACAGTTTAGGGCCTGACAGGTTAAATGGTTTTTCCAAAGTCATATAGTAGGAACTGAAGTCTAAAGCCGATTCATGCTTTAAAGGTCTATGGTAGGTTCATCGCTGAAAATTCCCAGGGACTGAAGAGCTTGTAAGTATTCCTAACGGTTTGCTTGCCCACTTGTTTGCTTTTGCTTGGAGGCAAAATGATCTTTTCTTTACTATCATCTCCTTCTCCAAATGAATATATCCTTTATTCTTCTTGAACACCTAAAATAATCACTCATGCTTGGGTAGGGTCCTTCTGATCATTGTTATAAATAGGATTGTGCAATGTTAAGAGGTATTCTTAGCAAATGCAGAGATTGTTTTCTATCTGTTATTTTTCTGCCTGTCTTTCATCTTTATTTGACACACTTCTCACAAAAATGCCACTGGGGTTGGAGTCCTACCTTACTTGGTAAAGTGCTTGCTCTGTAAACATGTGGTCTATCCCTAGACCTTGGTGCAGGGCTGTACGTTGTAACCTTAGTACCATGGAAGACAGATCCCTCGTGTTTGCTAGCTCATCAGTCTAGACTTCTTGGTTGGTTCCAGGCCAGTGAGAGGCCCTGACTCAAAAAGAAAAAAAGATAGACATCCCCTGAGGAATGACACCCAAACATGTCTTCTGGCCCACAAATCACGTGCATACATCTGGACATGCACCTGAAGGTACATGAACACACACGTGTATCACATTTAATCCATCTTTTCTATTTAAAAAGATTTTAGTTCAATCATCCACTCAACAAATATGTATGAACTGAGGATGAAATAATAAACCAAACAGAGGACAATCCCTGGTTTTATGTATTTTTATTCTAAATGAGGTCAGGTGCATAGACGCACATGCACACATCTATATATGTGCAACTCTACATGTGTACACATGGCATGCATGTGTTAATGCGTATTTTAGCATGTGGTGACAGCTAAGTGGTGTGAGGAAAGTGGAATATTGTAAAGGAGAAATCACTAATTTGTAGGGAATGGACAGGGAACCCTGTCTGGTAGCAGAATATTTACTCCAATGGAATGAAGGAGTAAGATCAACACCTCACATCTTGCTTGCAAGCTACCACTTAGCTTTGTTCTTCCTGACTGATGGTGGAGATGTTTCCAAGGACAGTTTGTGTGCCCACATTCTCTTCCTGGTGAGGAATAAATGGAGCTGAAGCTCAGCCTGCATTTCTCTTCCCTAGCCTGTATTCAGGCCTTTGGAATTCTCACAAGGTCACCATATTGGTCCTTGAGGAAGAGAATGATCTTCGATCTATTCATAGGGGTGCAGGTCTGGGACCGCCTCTTCTTTAGATGATAGCAATGGTTAATGCCCTCCTTCCCTGACACATCTCCATTTAATGACCATTATCTCATTTTATTTTCTTAATAACCTTCTTAGGTATGTGGCCCGAGCTCCATTTCATTGCCGGTTAAGTGGTAGTCTAAGGAGGTTAAGTGATGTGTTGCACTTGCCCAGTTATTGACAACTAGGACCAAGAGGGGATTCTAGCCTAAGTCTAAATTTTGTGACCTTCATTTTGCCTTTGATGTATCTAGAAAATATTGCTAATCCTGTAGTTCCTCCAGCTTCTTTATTTTATTTTATATTTTCATGGTTTCTATGCCTGGAAGAAAATCCTTGGTTTAGATCCTTCCGTTGTGGCTGTGGATATGGCAGGAGGTAGCCTGTGCAGGTCAGGCCTCCTGGGGGTTAGTGGTTAGCCTTCTACCCTACCTCAGCTCCTAGACAGGCAATCTGGAGTCAACAACCCTATGGCTCTGACACCTGAAGACTTTAGTGGTTCTCTGATTCTTTTCCTTCCCCTTAGGAAGACATAGTGGGGATTTTATGAGCTAATGTAACTGTTTACTCAGAACCTGCTATAAGACTATGAAAGAGATGATTGATTAATTGATGGATTTTATATGCTGAGCACATTGGATAAAAATAACCCTCCTGAAAATGTAGTTTGAGATAGGACTTGTGGGCAGCACCTTTCCGAGAGTTCTGGAGATGGGTTGGGGACTCTTGACAGTGAGTTCTGGATACCCAGGTCAAAAGAATAGGCACGTTCCATTTGACTGCAGCATGGGCTTAGTTCAAAGCCTCACACCCTAGCCTAGAAGAAGAGACTTAAAATAATAAAAGCAACAGCAATTATTTCTAGTACCATGTGCAGGTCTTGGGAAGATGGCTAAGCATTATCCTGTGTCTTCATGTCAGCTCCTCCACGTGGGCATCACTGCAAAGGAGAGACCTCACAGGGAGCTCCAGTGGTCGCCTGCCAGTGATTAGGCTAGAACTTCAGAGTCTGTACTCCTGTTCCTCTAAAGTCCACATTTCCATAGTGGTCCTGTGGGCCAGCCAGATGTCTTACTTGTGTGTACTAGTGTATCTGTACATCATACGTAGCACATAGAACCCAACCGGTGTCTATTAAACAGAAAGAGTGAGCACAGCCTAAGGGACAATCTGGCTCTATAGAGTCCTGAGACACAGTAGATCTTAAGGGGTGTGCTGCTCAAGGAACACAGACATTACAGTTAAGGAAACTGACGTCTCTAATATGACTTCTCCAAAGATATGTAGCCCTCTATGTTTTCTGGAAGGAACCCTGTCAGATATTTTTTTTTTTAGATTTTTTTTATTAATTTATTCATATTGCATCTCGATTGTTAGCCCTTCCCCTGTTTCCTCCCATTCTTCCCTCCCTCCCATTTCTCCCCTTCTCCCCTCCCCTATGTCCGTGACCTAGGGAGACCTCCTCCCCCTATATATGCTCTCAGAATATCAAGTCTCTTCTTGGTAACTAGCTATCCTTCCTCTGAGTGCCACCAGGTCTCCCCATCTGGGGGACATGGTCAGAAAAGGGGCACCAGTTTTTAATCCACCTTTTCTCACTGGGATTTAGCACTGGTCTCCATGGACAGCTTGTGGGTAGGCAGTCCCATCCCTGAGCTGCCCTCAACATTCTCCCCATGTCTGAATGTTCTAGATCTCTCTGCTAAGAGAGGGAGAAAACATTTGGAATGTGAAGAGAGGGCAGAGTAGCGGGAAGAGCCCACTTTTCTGCACCCCCTCTCTTAGCACCCCTCACTCTCACCTGGGGCTTGTTTATGGTGCTCTCTGTCAGCCTCTCCTCTCAGAATGGATAATTTCTCAGGCTCTGCCTGCTGATTAGAGCTGGAATTTAAATGAATAACTGTGACCTTGTGGATGTGCCCTAGTTATTCACAGGCCCAGTGAGGAACTAGGCCTCTTGCTCCACCCACCAGAGCCCTGGCAAGAGCAGGAGGAGGGGCTCCTGCCTGCATGGCCCCTCAGAGGCTTGGTCTGCTCTTTCCAAAAGGACCAAAGCTGTGGCTTGTGGCTTTCATTGTCTGCAGACTCTTGACCTCTGCCCCGCACTTCCTTTTTGCGTCAATATAAGTCAGCCAGGGAACCCAGTTATCTGTCCTGAGCATCACTTTGTCTCCAGGGAGTCCTGTCGTCCAGCTGAGGGATGCTGATGTGAACCCGCAGTCAGGAGACAGCATCAACTATGAGTGACTCAGGTCCTTAGACACAAAGGCGATACTGCCAAAGTCCCGTGTGTGTTACAGGCGGCCCCCACAGTACTGGCATTTCTGAAAGCTCAGTATAAAAGCAGAGGCTCAGAGCACACCTAGGGATATTAAGGCAGGATGGTCAGTTTATCAAAAGGCCCAAAAGGTCAATGAATTACCCTTTGGCAAACACTGGCTTTGGATTTCCAGTCTCTCCTCCCTTTGGGACCACTTGGCCTATCTGTACTGAGGGTGTTGTGGATCACCTTGCTGAAACCTCAGTTCTCACCTCTTACGCTGTACACTGCATGAGCCACCTGCTCATGCCACCTGATTGGAGGAGGAGGGTAAGAGGAGATTAGGGATGGGAGAGAGTGAGCCTCCATTGACCACCGAGTCTCTGCTGACCACTTTTCAGGTTATGTCCTGTGCAGCAGCTTAGGTACTACAGGAAGGACAGCGTGGCCTGGAGTGGGTTTGACAAATAAATATTGAGAAAGGACCTTGATATTTTGAAGTGGTCAAAAACAATCAAAAGAAGAAGAATTGGCAACCCCAAAACTTTACAAAGCTTGGCTTTTAATGTTCATCAAAGTTTTACCTGAGCACAGCTGTACTCGCTCTCTTCAAACTGTCTGGGGCTGCTTGTGAGATGTAAAGCTTGAGCAGAGTAGTTGAAAACCTGACATGCCATCGGACCCTTTAAGGATAGGCTAGGCCACCCCAGGTTAATGAAAGCACAGACTGAGCGGGATACTGGGACTGACTTGCCCTCTTGACTCCACAAAAGCAACCTGACCTATTCACATTACTGTACCTTTGTGGATCCTACTTTCTGTGTCTATAAAATGGGAAGAATGAGTACGCTTAACTCATAGGGTCACTTGAAGGGCGGAGCTCCATATGTAGTCTTTAGAATGCAGATATGTAGTAAGCATGTGCAACCGCTGCTACACTCACTATATTTGATCCTTACAATCAGAGGTTCTGTTTCATGGATGAAGATTTACAAAAGCTAAAAAGCCTGAATTCAGGTAAACAGTGTCTTTTTCTTGTTTTGTTCTCCTTAACGCTATGCTCCCTCTGTCTGATGAAGAACCTGTCCATACACACACCAGAGGCCCCACCCCCTGCCACACCCCTCTCTTTTGGGTCTGGATCTTTGTGCTTCCAGACTAGAGTTGTCTTTAGATTCTGTATATGACCCTCAAGCATGGGCTTAGGATCACAGGAAAAGGGGACAAGGTGACTCACATGTCAGGCCCCTACCACCTTACCAATGAAGGACCTTGAGCTTTAAGACACTCCATCCTTTGCTCAAGGTCAGAAAGAGATCTGGTGGGCTCCAAGATTTAAATTCAATTCTAAGGGTCCCTCTGTGCAGTTTCCGCTTTATCCAGGATTTGTGTGCCCTTGGCCAAGAACGCAGCCAGCCTTCCCAGGTAACAGTTTTCTTCCCTTTCATATAAAGGGTTTGAGTCTGGAGCTCTCAGGCTCTGTCCATCGTGGGTGCTTAACTTTGTCTCTTCATTCCTGTTCTTTTGGATAATAGTCCCACTTGATTTTTCTCTTATTACCTTACTAGGAAAAACACTTGACATTTATTGAGCTTGTATTTTGAGCCAGGCACCGAAATGTTAAGTTCTGCATGTATTATTTAATTCTTTAGACACCCCCATCAGGTAGATTCTGTTACTAGGTGTTTGTTACCCATGAGCAGACTGACTCAAGTTTGTTAAGCAACCAGCGACAAGTACTCAAATTGGTATAGCACATTATAAGTCCTGGGCTCTATGGTCTGGGAGACATATCTCAAAGGGAATTCAAGCAAAGCATACACACATGCTACAAATTTCACTCCTAATTATCCTTGTGTGTTCTTAGCTTGGGAGGGTGCCACTATGCTGAAGTCACATAATAAATGCTTCCTGAGTGGATAAAGGATGTGCAGGACTGAGCCCATAGTTTTGCCCCATGGTCTTATACAAGTCTGTTCTTAGCTGGGGTTTACCCCAAGCAGAAGGTAGGTGATTGAACCAGTTTTTATTCAGTGCTCTTCTGAGGCCCAGCTTGGTGGGAGACATACAGAGAAATCCACCTTTGTTGTGTGTAATTGAATTGGAAGGGGGCACCTGGCTGGGCCAACACTTCTTACTTTGCAGCCAGCTGCCCAGCACAGGCCTGGGAAGATGTTCTTGGTTCTCACATATATGTGATGAGTATATATGATTAAGGAGCTATTTCCAAGACTGCCTCCCACTTTGGCTATCTTAAAATCACAGTCTTGAAGCTTTCTCTCTAAAGACTTAAAAATCTTCTCTTTTATTGTCTTAGAAAAGCAGACCCATGCCAGTAGTGATGGTGGTGGTACATGCCTGTAATTCTGTCCCTAAGGAAGTCACGTTAGGAGGATCCTGAGATCAAAGCTAGCCTGGGCTACATGATGAGCCTGAGATCAGACTATACTATATATCAAGACTCTGTCAAAAGGAGGAAGGAAGAAACAGAAGTGAAGGAAAGGGAAAGTGAGGGAGATTTAAAAGGCACACCACACCCACTGGATGATAGTTTTGGTCACATTTCATCTGTCATTTCTGGAGAGCGAGATGAGATGGGAGTCAGCAATATCTTATAGCCTACCATAGTCTAACCTCATCAGATATACATGGGGGATGCTTCTTGGCTCCTTCGATGACGAGAGGCACCAGAAGCACTTAGTAGTAAAGGGCAATGAGTTCCAAGCATCCTGTGGTATATGGGGAAACCCATGCAGAGATTTGTGCTACTCAGAACACCATTGATGAGAATAGCACAGAACAGTTATTCTCGGGGGAAATGAGGCTACAGCGCTCCTACCTTACCCAGCTAAGTCACGCAGCCTGTTCATGGAGACCTCATCAGGCTTTAGACCAGCTTTGGAGGTCTGGTAAGGACATCAGCTATGCTGACTAGTGTGCTGGGCCAGGCCTCAGGAGGGGTGGGAGATGGCATGTAGCCCGGAGTCCAGGACAGTGGAGCAGCTTTGCTGTCTGTGAACACTAATGGAAGCATCTAAGGATGCAGTGGGCAAAGGTCCACTGGGGCTGCCAGCTTATTAGAGAAATGATGCTGGGCCTGGCTGGGTGGTGTGTACCTGTAATTCAGGGCACTTGGGAGGCTGCAACAAGAACATTGTCAGTTCAAGGCCACGCTGAACTATATAGTAAGGCTTGTTTCAAATAAATCCACAAGACAATCAAAATGTTGGCAAGATATTGGGGGGAGGGGTCAGAGAGGTGCCCTGAATAGATGAGTCTTCTAAACAGTGACAGACATTATAGGGTTTCCAGCCCTTACTGTGAACTGTGCCACATACATTCTTTGTGCTGTTGCGTGTGATTATCAGTGTTCCTGGGGGCGTGCTTTATAGGTGAGAGGGAGACACTTTAGAAAGAGGCACAGAAAGGTTAACTTGCACCATATCTCAGAATGTGAGGTGGAGCTGGGATTGGAAATAGACTTTGGATTCCAGAGAGCAGAAGTTTGCAAAGCATCATAACGGCCTGGAGATTTAATAAAGGAGAGCCTGCCTCCTTACAGAGTGAGTTCTCCCAGGTGAGTCTGCTATGGCCAAAGTTACAGAACTGCTGCTGGGAAGAAAGGCACGTGGACGATGAGGGGTGAGGGGCTTCACTCTTGTTTTACATGCACATGGATGTTAGAGGAAGGAGGGAGACAGACAGAGAGCAGAGTGAATGGCCTCCCTTTGTGTTACAATACCATTTAGGACATGAGGCTGTACAGCTACCATCCTCATAATTTACCTAGCTTCCTCCTTCCCCCATATCTTCCTCCTGTACCCCCATGGGCTCCAGCTGTGTAAGATGTGAGACTTCTCTGGGTTGCATGCCCACTGCCTGCTACACAATCTTTTTAGAATCAGTTTGTTTTGGATGGAAGGGACCCAATGGATCATCAGGACTCTGTAGCAAAATTTTGAATCCTTTGTGTAAAATTGTATTCAGACTTCCTTTGAACCCCTTTGGCAACGAGCAGCTCATTGGTCCCATGGTCTTTGCATTCTGTCCCAGCAGGGTAGAATATTTAAGAGTTCTTTCTTATCCTCAGTCGCTACAGCTTTCCACACCTGTGTGGCTTCCAGCCCTTGGAGACCTACAGAACAGATCTAATTACACTCGAGTGTTTGAAGTCAAGGCTTTTGTCTTTGAGGAGTTTCCTTTCTAAGGACTAAAACATCTCTAGTTTCTTTGGCTAGTCTCATCTAAGGCTTTTTATTCTTTCATCTAGGTCATTGTTCTCTGAAAAATGACCTTTTTTTTATATATCCACTCTGAAAAAGAATGCCCACACAGCATACGGTACTATGGGGCATGATTGGGATCAGTTTATTACTGACAGCTCCGTTGCCCTTGTTCTAGATTCTACACTTATTTGGGGCATCACCAAACACTTTAGCTTTCTTTTTTAATGACTATAGTGTTAACTGAAGCTGAAGTTAGTGAAAACATTTTACTATTTTTGTGTATACTGCTAAGTCGTTTCTCTCCCTTTCCTGGACTTGCGCAGTTGGTCTGCTTCACTTAGCATGGGGCCACTCTTTGATTCTGTTAAATCTGGCACACCATGATATGTTTGGATGCAGTTCTTTCATTGGTAACATCAGCTGTGCTTTCTCATCTTATGTTAGTCATGAATGAGAAACAATTTCAGAGAAGTTCGTGACAAGGAGATCAAGGGCTTTCTCTGTTGGTGGGATGAGATTTCTAAAAGTCATTCATGTTGCTCCTTTAACCCTTAGAGAGAAAAGCATGGTTGCTTTTTGTCTCTTTGCCATCGCCGACATTCATCCACTAGGAAATCTTGCCACTTCTACCCACTACCAGAAAGAATAGATCAGAAGAATGCTGTAAAGGGCTTTGACCCTGTGATTATGGCATATAGATGCTGTCAGTGACTCATGGGCAAGATCGGAAGCAGCACTTTTTGTTTAACCCAGCCATCATTCTATCAGAACAATGTTGGCCTAGAGGCAAACAATGGACATCTGATTCAGCTACTACCCTACAAAGGACTGGATGGTGAGGACTAGACACAGTGGCATCCTAAAAAGACAAAACTCAGAGGCAAGTGTCTAGCTGGCTCCTAATTAAAGAACTAGCATCAGGACTCCTTCTCAGCTGTGTTTCTGAAAACCACCACCACCACCATAATCACCACTACCATTATCACCACAATCACTACAATCACCGCCGTCACCACCATCATCACCATCATCATTATTATCATTGTCATCATCATTGCCAGACTACCTTTTCAACTGATCCATAGTACTTTGTCAAATTTGTGGAAAAGATAGGATTTCGCAAGGAGTTGCTCAGGATTGTTGTTAGGTAGTCATCTAGAAACTTGTGTAGCTTGTCTGGAATGGTAGCAGGCTGTCCTTGAAACCCATCACTGTGGTCATGGGTACTTACCTTAGAATAGTGCTTTTTTGTACTTTTTAAAATTTATTAAATTTTATTATTCAGATTAATCCTGATTGTTATCCTCTTACTTGTAACTTCTTGGCCCCCCCCTTTCATCCTATTCCCCTTCCCTAGACCTGTGACAGAGGGGACCTCCTCCCCCACTGTGTGATCACAGCCTATCAGATCTCATTTGGATAGCCTGCTTCCCCTTCCACTGAGTGCCACCAGGCTTCCCCACTAAGAGGAAGTGGTCAAATAGGGAGCATCAGAGTTTATGTGAGAGTCAGTCCCCACTCTCCATACAACTGTGGAGAATGCACTGTCCATTGGCTAGATCTGAATAGGAGGTCTAGGTTTACTGCATGCATTGTCCTTGGTTGGTACAGCACTTTGTGTAGGCTCCCTAGGTCCATATCCACGAGCTTTGATGGTCTTCTCTTAGGGTTCCTGGACCCTTTGGGTCCTTCTATCTCCCCGCTCTCCCATATTACTCTCACCTGGAGTCCCAATAGCAAGTCCCACCATCTGTCTCAATCCCCTACTGAGGGAAGACTCTCAGAGGACATCCATGTTGGCTTAGTATCCAATTATAAGTGAGTATATACCATGTATATCTTTCTGGGTTTGGGTAAACTCACTCAGGATGGTCATTTCTAGTTCCATCCATTTGCCTGCCAATTTCAAGATTTCTTTGTTTTTAATAGCTAAGTAGTATTTCATAGTGTACATGTACAAGAGTTTATTTACCCATTCTTTGACTGAGGGACTCTAGGTTGTTTCCAGATTCTGGCTATTATGAATAAGGCTGCTATAAACATAGTTGAGCAAATTTCCTTGTTGTGTGGTGGAGCATCTTTTGGGTATATTCCAAGGAGTAGAATAGCTGGGTTTTGAGGTAGCCCTATTCCCAATTTTTTGAGAAAGTGCCAGATTGATTTCCAAAGTAAATGTACAAATTTTCACTCCCACCAGCAATGAAGGAGTGTTCCCCTTTCTCCACATCCTCATAAGCATGTGCCGTCACTTGAGTTTTTTATTTTAGCCATTCTGATGGGTACAGGATGGAATCTCAGAGTCATTTTGATTTGCATTTCTCTGATGACTAAGGACATTGAGCATTATTTCTCAGCCATTTGATATTCCTCTGTTGAGAATTCTCTGTTTAAGCTCTGAACCCCATTTCTTAATTGGGTTATTTGGCTTGGTGGTGTTTAATGTCTTGAACTCTTTATATATTTTGGATATTAGCCCTTTGTCAGATGTAGGGTTGGTGAAGATCTTCTCCCATTCTGTAGGTTGTTGCTTTGTTCTGTTGACAGTGTCCTCTGTCTTGCAGAAGCTTCTCAGTCTCATGAGTCCCATTTATTAATTGTTGATCTGAAGGCCTGGGCTGTTGATGTTCTTGTGTTCAGAAAGTTGTCTTCTGTGCTAGTGAGTTCAAGGCTCTTCCCCACTTTTTCTTCTAACTGATTTAGTGTCTCTGGTTTTATGTTGAGGTCTTTAATCCACTTGGACTTGAGTTTTGTGCAAAGTGATAAATATGTATCTACTTGCATTTTTCTACATGTAGACATCCAGTTAGACCAGCACCATTTGTTGAAGATGCTATCCTTTTTCCATTGGATAGATTTTTTTTTTGGTCAAAACTCAAGTGCTCATAAGTGTATGGATTAATTTCTGGGTCTTTGATTCTATTCCAGTGATCAATTAGCCTATTGATATGCCAATATCATGCTGTTTTAATTACTGTTGCTCTATAGTACAGCTTGAGATGAAGGATGGAGATTCTTTTATTGTACATGATTGTTTTAGCTATCCTAGGATTTTTGTTTTCCCATATGAAGTTAAGAATTGATCTTTCAAGGTCTTTAAAAGTTGTGTATATATTTTGATAGGAATTGAATTGAATCTGTAAATTGCTTTTGGTAAGATGTACATTTTTACTATGTTAATTCTCCCAGTCCATGAACAAGAGAGATCTTTCCATCTTCTAATATCCTTTTCAATTTCCTTCTTCAATGACTTGAAGATTTTTCCTTCATGTTTTTCACTTGCTTGGTTAGAGTTATACCTAGATACTTTATGTTACTTGTGACAATCATGAAGGGTGTAGTTTCCCCAATTTCTTTCTCAGCATGATTGCCATTTGTATACAAGAGGGCTACTGACTTTTTTGAGTTGATTTTGTATCCAGCCACTTTGCTGAGGTATTTATCAGCTGTAGGAATTCTCTGCTGGAATTTTGGGGGTCACTTATGTACACTATCATATCATCTGTGAATAGGGATAATTTGACTTCCTCTTTTTCAATCTTAATCTCCTTGACCTCCTTTTTTGTCTTATTGCTCTGGCTAGAACTTCAAGGACTATATTGAAGGCATATGGCGAGAGTGGATAGTCTTGTCTAGTCCCTGATTTAAGTAGTATTTTCTTGAATTTCTCTCCATTTAATTTGATGTTGGCTATTGGCTTGCTGTATATAGCCTTTATTATATTTAGGTATATATATTTAGATATATATATATATATTTAGGTATATAGTGCCTTGCATCCCTGATCTCTTCAAGAGTTTAAACATGAATGGCTGTTGGATTTTTGTCAAATACATTTTTGGCACCTAAGGAGATGATCATGTGGTTTTTTTCTTTCAGTTTGTTTATATGTTGTATTATATTGATGGATTTCCATATATTGAGCCACCCTTGCATGCCTGGCATGAAGCCTACTTGGTTATGGTGAATGATATCTTTGATGTGTTCTTGGATTCTGTTTGCAAGGTTTTTTTTTTTGAGTATTTTTGCATCAAGGTTCATAAGAGGAATTGGTCTGAAATTCTCTTTCTTTGTTGGGTCTTTGTGAGGTTTAGGTATCAAAGTGATTGTGGCCTCATAGAATGTGTTTGGTAATGTTCCATCCATTTTTATTTTGTGGAGTAGTATAAAGAGTATTGACATTAGCTCTTCTTTGAAGATCTGGTAGAATTCTGTGCTGAAAACATCTGCCCTGGGTTTTTTATTTCGGAGACTGTTGATGACTGCTTCTATTTCTGTAGGAGATAATTTATTGATTTATCCCTGAGTTTGATGATTTCCAGCCATATCCTCCTCTTGGGTGTTTCTTCTTTTTTCCTAGGGCTTCTAGATGTTCCATTAAGTTGCCTATATGAGATGTTCCCAATCTCTTGATGAAGGCACTTAGTGCTATAAACTTTTCTCTTAGTACTGCTTTTAATGTGTCCCATAAATTTGGGTATGTTGTACCTTCATTTTCATTGAATTTTAGGAAATTTCCTTTTTTTTTTTTTTATTTCTTCCCTGACACATTGAGTAGAGAGTTGTTCAGTTTTCATGTATGTGTAGGCTTCTTGTTATTTCTGTTGTTGTTGAAGTCCACTTTTAGTCCATGGTGGTTTGATAGGATATAAGGTATTATTTCATTCTTCTTCTATCTATTGAGGCTTGCTTTGTGACCTACTGTATGGTCAACTTTGGAGAAAGTTCCATGAGGTGCTGAGAAGGTGGTTTAATCTTTTGTGTCTGGATGAAAAGTTCTGTAGACATCTGTTAAATCCATTTGATTCATGACATCAGTTAGTGTCATTATTTCTCATTTTAGCTTCTGTTTTGTTGACCTATCCTTTGGTGAAAGTGGGGTGGGGTGCTGAAGTCTCCCATTATTAATGCATAGAGATCAATGGATGTGTGGTTTAAGCTTTATTATTGTTTCTTTTACAACTGTGGGTGCCCCTGTATTGGAGGTGTAGATGTTCAGAATTGTGATGTCATCTTGGTTGGATTTTCCTTTGATGAATATGAAGCATCCTTCCTCATCTCTTTTGATTAATTTTGGTTCAAAGTCTATTTTATTCATTATTAGAATGGCTACACTGGCTTGCTTCTTGTGTCTGTTTTCTTGGAAGACATTTTTCGAGCCTTTTACCCTGAGGTAATGTCTGTGATTGTTAATGAGATGTGTTTCTTGAATGCAGAAGAATGTTGGGTCTTGTTAATGCATCCATTCTTTTAGTCTGTGTCTTTTTATTGGAGAGTTGAAATAATCAATGTTGAAAGATATTAATGACCAGTGTCTGTTAAGTACCTTGATTTTGATGTTGGTTGTGGTAGAGTGTTTGTGTGTTTGTCTGGTTGTATTTTGCTACAGTGAAATTATCTACTTCCTGTGTTATCCTGGTTGTAGTTTGCCACATTCAGTTGGAGTTTTCTTTGTAGTAACTTCTGTAGGGTTGGATTTGTTGAAAGGTACTGTTTGAATTTGTTTTTGTCATGAAATATCTTGTTTTCTCCATCTATGGTTATTGAATATTTTGCTGGGTATAGTAGTATGGACTGGTATCTGTGGTCTTTTAGGGTTTGCAGAACCTTTGCCCAGGCCCTTCTGCCTTTTATGGTCTCTGCTGAGAAGTGGGTGTGATTCTGATAGGTTTGCCATTATATGTTAATTGGCCATTTTTCCTTGTCACTTTTAATATTTTTTTCTTGTTTTGTACATTTTGTGTTTTGATTATTATTTGGAGGGAGGATTTTCTTTTCTGGTCTATTCTATTTGGTGTTCTGTAGGCTTCTTGTATGTTTATATGTGTCTCTTTCTTTAAATTGGGGAAATTTTCTTCTATGATTTTGTTGAAAATATTTTCTAGACCTTGGAGTCGGGTGTCTTTTCTTTCCTTGATTTTTGTTATCCTTAGGTTTTTGTCTTTTCATGGTGTCCTTGATTTCTCGCAGGTTTTGTGGCAGGAATTTTTTAGATTTAACATTTTCTTTAATGGTTGCATCAAATTCTATTGTATCTCCTACACCTGAGATTCTTTGCTCCTACACTTGAGATTCTTTCCTCCATCTCCTGAATTCTCTTAGTGATGCTTTCCTCTTCAGTTCCTGTTTTCTTCTCTAAATTCTGTCATTCCCTGTTTTCTGCTGTCTCTGCTTTTATCATTGTTTCCATTTTCATCTTTAGATCTTGAACCATTTTATTGATTTCCTTCATCTGATTGTTTGCATTTTCCTGAATTTCTTCCAGGGATTTTAAAATTTCTTCTCAATAGACTTCTGTCATGGCCTCTCGAAGGTCCTCAGTCTCTTTGGATGCATCTTTCTGTATTTGTTTGTGGATTTTATTAATTTCTTCCATTATCATCTTCATTATTAAGGATTTGAGGTCATTTTCTTGTGCTTCAGTTGTATTTGAGCTCCCAGGGTTGATTTCTTTGGGGTAACTGGGTTCTGAAGATGCTATATTATTTTGGCTTTTGATGTTTATGTTTTTTATGCCTGCCTTTAGTCATCTTGCTGTTTATGACATTGGAAGGTAATTTCTGGTGTCCTTCTCTGGCCATTGAGAGCAGTTTACTAGTGAGTGTCTATAGTTCA
The DNA here is from genome assembly GCF_903995435.1 of Acomys russatus. Lineage (NCBI taxonomy): Eukaryota > Metazoa > Chordata > Mammalia > Rodentia > Muridae > Acomys > Acomys russatus. The sequence goes on from NC_067137.1 coordinate 97,818,861, forward strand.
AGACCTCTCACCTGTGGAAATCAAGGAATCCTTCACTGGATCAGGCAGGTGACCTATGTTCAGCTCCAGGGGACTTTGCTCCACACCCTGGGCTTCCCACTTGGTGATTAGAGGCTGGTGCTGGTGCTCTGCAGTCCAAAGTTCAGTTCAAGAGAGTGTAGGTACAGCCCATCATCCTGCCTTTGACTGGGCTTTAGAGACCCTGCCCTTGGCCACTGGGGGCATGGAGTTCAGTCCGCCTTAGAGCGTGGTGCTGTGTGCTGGTTTGTGGTGGTTGGCTGGGTTTTGTAGACTAGGCTGGCCTCAAACTCACAGAGATTTGCCTGCCTCTGCCTACCAGAGTGCTAGGATTAAAGGCATGTGCTACTGTGCTTGGCTGCATGTGCAACTTTTAGTATGATTGACAGTGGTACTCCTATCTTTACTGAGCTTTGTCATATCTGGGTGAACATGAAAGTTCCTCCAGCTATTCTTCATTTGCTGTGATTTTGGCCTTCTCATTATTCTGGTTATCCTCTAGCCACAAGGCTCATGCTATTTCTAATGTACAATATCATCCTTTGAACCTAAACCTCATGTTTATTAAACAATCAGTGCTGAAAAGAGTGTAGACCTGTCCTTTTTAGTTTCTTGAGTGTTGGGTATAAGTTTGGGCTTATGTGCCAGAATTTATATTTACCCCTTACTATTTTTGAGACACTATGTAGCCCAAGCTGGCCTCAAATTTATGATCTTCCTTCCTCAACCACCTGAATCCTATGACTATGAGCACATCCTAGCAGCCTAGTCCTTAAAATTAAATCTTATTTCTTTTTTGTTTTTTGACATCCTTTTGGATATCTGTTCTAGTAGCCAGTAAATTAGCTATTCATCTGACCTGTAAGTCATCATCACATCCAGATGGTAAGCTATGAATGTGCTCATCCATATGGGTCAGCCCTGGGCTCTGCTGTCAAGTAGGAATGACCTCTTTGTGGAAAAGGAGACTACAGTCTGTAATGAAAGTCAGCAATTGTCCAGGAAAGAATGGGTGTCAGGTAACTGTGGCCTTAAGCATTTTTGCTAGTCCCTATGCCTTGGTCTCTTCCATAGTGGCAGACTTCAGCCTAGATACCCCCTTCTTCCCTTATACCCAAGATTCTGTACATAGTGCCCATTCTTTGAGGGGAGGTCTTTAGTTTGTCTGTCCTGATGATCTTATCACACAATGATGTAAAAAAGGCTGAGTTTAAACATGTCTCATGTTTACATTTGCATTGTCAAGAAGGAAATGGTTTAATGACCCCCAAGAAATGACCCCAAGAAATATATTTTGTGGCTGGTAAGACTACTTAGTGATTAAGCACTTACTCCTTAAGCACAAGGACCAGAGTTCAGATCTCTGGAACATATATGCTGGGTGGATGTTTTGGCCCACTTGTAATTCCCGCCTCTAAAGGAGGAAACAGGACATCCCCAGAGCAAGCTGGCTGGTGAGAGTCATCATATTAGTGAGCTCTGGCTTTCACTGGGAGACATTGTTTCATTGAATAATATAGAACAGTGATTGAGGACATGTCCTGACACCAACCTTAGACACTACACAAAGATGTGCACATTTGCATGCCTACCACACATATATGAAAAAGGAAAAATAGAAATATATATTAATCTACTTCCCTCTTTAAAATGCAAATCTTAGCATGAGATTTTTTTTCTTCTAGGTCACTGTAGCCAAGCTTTTTGCTAGCCTTTCTACCTTTACCATCTCTTTAGTTCTTTTAAAACTACCATGTGAATGTTTCCATTACCTTCTGATTTTATGTAATTAAAAAAATCCTTGTGGCCTTGTAAGGATTTAGTGTTGATTCTTGAGCAATTAGTGATGTTTAATCTCACTCCCTTGGTATAGAAAACAAAAAGATAATCAATGGGAATTTTTCACTTGGGTAAAAGTTATCCTGAAAATGAGTGAATTAAAAATCCTGGGAGAGATATCTTGCTTTTTTCCTCCTGAATCTTTCCTCCTTCTCTTCCTCTTTCTCCTCCTCTTCCTCTTCTTCCTCCTCCTCCTTTTGAAATACTTTCCCAATTACCCAGCAAGGGTGAAAGAAGTAAGGATGGACGGATGGATTGAAAATCAATTGATGTAGATAGGATGACATTAGTTTGAGAGAGAGAGAGAGAGAAAGAGAGAGAGAGAGAGAGAGAGAGAGAGAGAGAGAGAGAGAGAGAGAGAGAGAGAGAGAGAACATTAGCCTAAATATTGGACATCTTCTACTTCTGGCCTCATTCCTGAACATAGTATTCTTCTCATGCCTATTTCAATAAATAGTTTCTCTTCTCTGTATTTGTCATTCTCATGACAGGCTTCATCATGGCCACAGCTGCTTATAAATGACTTAGATTTCATAGCCATTTCCATTTTTCCTGAGTGGTAAAATCAACTGGCACCATGGGGGTTTCCCAAAGGACATAACATAGTTTAGGCAGCCATATGTATATTTTGCATGTACTTTACATGTGATTTGCAATCTGCTCCAAGGCAGTTTCAACTTTGCATATCTTACTGATTGGCGGTCTTTTCTTCCTTTTGTTTTAGTATATGCTCTGGGAACCTGTGTACCACAGATAAACAGACACAAATAGCATTTAAAGGAAAATAGGAGGGAGTAATTTTATATCAGATACTTTGTTGGAATCTAGCATGTTCCTAGGTCCAGTTAGAGTGGCACTTTGTCAAATCTAGATAGAAGATACTTTAATTCTTTCCTTCTATTATTATTGTAAATATTTTCTAAAAGATACTGTAGTTGCCTAAGAATTAATTTTATGTTGGTAGATCTCAGTGCCATGCCTATCAAAGGGCCATTTAATCTCATCTTCTATTTTATACCTACCATATGTGAGACTTTATTGAGCTGAGTCTTGAGTCATAATTTAGTATCTGCTTGAATTCAAAATCTAAGGTTGTTTTAAAAAGTTATAATCTCTTTTATTTCCACAGTTCCTTGACTTAGTCCATGTCTTTATGACAGTCCTAGAATGCCTGAACCAGAATGAATGGCATCTTTCAACTCAAGCCATAAGGCTAGCTCTAAGGCTGGATGTCGTCATGGGGGGAGGGAGGGGAGCCACTGATGGTTGCATGCATTTTCACTCCCTCTTCTGAGGTTGACCAGAAAGCCCATCTTCATTTTAACCTATTCTCAATCAATCACACATATAACCTGTATATAGTGTGGTTCCTACTTCATTTCTTGTTAATTACACGTTTCTTAGTTAAGATTTTTTGAGCATTATTTTCTGTTATTTATGTTGGAAACCATACAGTTCTATTTAGAAATATAATTAGAATATTTTAATGTTGAATCCTAGAAAAAACTATCTCAGCATTCTCCCACCCATACCGGGTTAAGACAGAGCTATAGCCTCTTTTCTTCAGGCTTCCTTCACTTACTTACCTCCTGTGCCACGAAGAGAGTCTTATAAGTCCTTATATTCAACAGGATCTCCTCCGAGACCATTGTGCTATAGTGTTTAATGCCTGATGGACATTTTTGCTTGAAAATTCTTTCTCTTCAACTTCAGCATGTCTAATAAAGAGTCCCTTATCTTCCCCACTCTCAATAAATCTCCCCACCTCATTTCACTTTCTCTATTTCTGCCATTGTTTCCTCATTTCTCCATCTTTTATCTGCCTCTTCTCAAAGCATCTTATTCATCATCAAAAGCTGCTAAATCGGGCTGGAGAAATGGCTCAGTGGTTAAGAGCATCATCTGCTCTTCCAGAGGTCCTGAGTTCAATTCCCAGCCACCCCATGATGGCTCACCACCATCTATAATGGGATCTGATGCACTCTTCTGGCATGCAGGTGTACATACAGATAGAGCACTTATATACATTAAATAAATAAAAAGAAAAAAATTATGCTCAGTGTGGTGGTGCACGCCTTTAATCCCAACACTTGGGAGGCAGAGGCAGGCAGATCACTGTGAGTTTGAGGTCAGCCTGGTCTACAAAGTGAGTCCAGGACAACCAAGGCTACATAGAGAAACCCTGTCTCAAAAACAAAACAAAACAAAACAGACAAACAAAAAACCCACCAAAAACAAAAACAACACAAAATAAAAAACAAGCCTGGTAAATCCTCTTTCTCTCCATTCCTTTTTTCTACTTGATGATCTCGTGTTTTTTGCCACTGACTCATCTTTTGACTTTGTTTTATTCCCTTAATTCATTTTACACATATTACTGCAAAAAGTAGTCTTCCTCAACACTGTCTTCTCCTGGTCGTGAACCCTTGGTATCTCCCATCAGTTGTAAGATCAAGTCCATTTTCCTTAGTTTTGAAATGTATGGCCTTCAAGTTTAGATTATTAGCATTACCCACTTTTTAAATATAATCTAACCACTTATGTCCATTCCTTTATGAAGATAATACACTATTACATGCCTATCATGTGCTTAGAAATGCCGTGTTCCTGGAAAGCAGAACAGGGTGGTCTTGGGAGGTGATGGTACTACCTGAAAACCTAACTCTCTCTAAATATTGAACCATTTTTTTTTTAAAAAATGCATGTTTAGTGCATGTACATGAGTGTGCAGGCACATATGTGTGTGAGGGTAACATCTGTTGTCTACTTGCTTTCAGAGAGTGTCTGTCATTAGCCTGGAGCTGACAGATTAGGAGAGGCTAGACAGGCTGACCAGTGATCCTCCTGTCTTTGCTTCCTCTTTGTTGAGATTACAAGTATGAGCCAAAATGGCTAACATTTTTATGTGGGTTGGAAGGCTAAAGCTCAAGTCTTCATGCTTTCAAGGCTGAGTTAAAAATGAGCCATACCCTCAGTCCTTAAGCCATTTTCTAAGGTGTATTTCAAATCTCCTTGTTTTGTCGGTACTCTCTCTAAATACACAGCAACCTCTTATTAGTCCCTACTTACCTTATTGCTTAGATCCAGTATTTGATACTTAGCTATTTGATACTATCTATTCAGTTTTTATTTAACAGTCAAGCATACACGGAGTATTAGACACCAAATGAATACATATTTCTCTCTGTGTCCATATATTTTTATAGCATGGTATGTATAACAGCAACCCTTACACAGCTCTTATCACATATAGGCATAGACCAATGTTTCTCAACCTGTGGGTCTTGACCCTCCTTGGGGGGATATATATCAGATATCCTGTATATTAGATAGTTACATTATGATTCATAACAGTAGCAAAATTACAGTTATGAAGTAGCAACAAAATTTTATGGTTGGTGTCCCCACAACCTGTTTTCAAGAGTTGCAGCATTAGGAAGTTTGAGAACCACTGGCATAGACTTATATTAATATATTTAAGCCTCAAAGCAATGTATGAAATAATCATAGTTATCCATATTTTCCAGGTAGGAAAATCAAAGTCCAGAAGCATGCAGCTATTTTCTTGACATTATAAGGTATAAAGTAGCAGAGGTGAGATTCCAATCTGGCTCAGGAGCCACTTACTAACTCTCCTATACTGTGGAGTACCAGTACCAAGCCATCTTGTGCTTCTGTGAATATAAACACACACACACACACACACACACACACACACACACACACACACACACACACACACACACCTCTTCCCTGCTAGGTGCTAAATTCCTGGAGGCTGAGGAATTTGCTGTACTTACTTGTATTTGCATTCCTTATCCCAGGCTTTACATATAGTAATAGTTGAATAGATTAGTCTACGGGTTGTGGATTGTTGGTACTTACATTAGCAGTTGAAGGAATTAAAATTGTTTTATTTGCTATTTTTAAATTTAAAGTACAATTATATAATTTCTTCCTTTCCTTTCTTCTTTCTAACCCTTCCCATGCCCCACACCCTAACTCATGACTTCTTTTTTTTTTTTTTTTTTTTAAACACTGCTAAGATTTTTTTAATGGCAACTAGCATTTTGAGGTAGAAAGGAAAACATAGAACTCTAGAGTACAAGAGATTACTCTTGAGTTAATGGTTACTTTATTTTGTAATCTTGGAGGATAGGCATGAATGAGAAAACATATAAATATATTCAACTCTTAACAATGAACTAAAATTTTCTTTACAAAAAAAGGTAAACTAAAAAACCAAACCATATTATGGCCTCCTCCCTTCTCGCATCCTGTTTCCGGGTGTTTATGGCCATTTTGCTTTATTCTCTTTAACACCAAAGTCTGACATTAGGATCCCATAGCTACATCCCTGGCTTAATAAATCCTCTTAGGGATTTTAGACCTGGAAGAAGATGAATATTTTCCTTGAGTGATAATGCTACAACTATGTAGGTAGCCTCATCAAAGCTCATAAGTACATATTTGAATTAAACAATAAATTAATAAAATATATATTAAAAATATACAGGTGGTAGGTTATTTGCATTTTAAAAGGATTCTTCCCTTCACAAAAGGATCCACTGCAGGGTTCCATTAAAGATCCAATTCTGCTTACTGCATTCATCGTACAATTTAATTTACCAAAACTTGATTTATATGCCACAGTACAGGGGTAGCTCTCAAACTTCTGTGAGCATGGGAATCCTGTGAGCTACTGATTTAAATTTCAGATCTTGTTCCAACTCTCACCTTTACCCCAGGATTCTAACTTAGCTAGCCCAGGGGGCGGCCCTGTCTCTTCACTGTTTATCTGCTGGAGCCCCAATGGTGGGGTTCTCTAGGGTCTTCACACCCTTTGCTATCAAGTGGCCCATTTACTCTGCATTTGAAAATTTTACGTTCATTTTTTGACTCAGGTGGAGTCTCGCATTTCCTTTCTACTCCTGCTCAAGCTATAAACATTATTAGGTATAAAGCAGGTGTCCCCCACCCCTAAATGGCCCCCCAAAAAACCTCTTTTAAGTACTCTGTTTTATTATGAGATATCTTTCCAGATCTGTATTCTTATTTCTTAAATGTGACAAGGCCCTCTGGATTTATGTATGTTCTGTTCTTCTCACTCCCATTTCTGCAGACCCCAGCACCTACCGCACGTCCTTTCCCCTTTGTGCTTTGACCATGAGGCCCAGTGCCTAGGATTTGGCCCAGAAACATTAGCTATGGAGTAAAAGGTGTTTCTATGCACCTTCTCTTACACAAATCTAAGCTCCTTTCTCTTCCTTCTATTCCTTTGCTCCACAAAAGACCAAAAAAAAAAAAAAAAAAAAAAAAAAAAAAAGTACTTTTTTAAAAAAAGCAAACTGTGAGACTCACCTGCTTTGGCATTACTCCAAGTCTTCCACAAGTGTTAATCCTGGCCTTACTACACTGAATGCCAGAACCTGAGCTTTTAAAACATGATTATAGTTTAATGAAACTTGTTTAAAAAATAGACTCCATGACATTTATGGCACGTGTATCTATGTATTTAATATATCACTGATCTTTTAAAAGTCAGTTTCTTGACCTACATTTAGCCCCTGATTACTTTTCTAAATCTCTAGTAATCTCCTGAAACATTTAGAGATTTTCATACTTTAGAGGGTTTTTTTGTCCTTTATTAATCCTCTATATCCCTGAGTTTTGCTTTGAGCAGAGGTTCTCGGGGGTGATCTGGGCTTTGTGAAATATTTTTAGTGGTAATAGCAACAGCTCAAGAGCAAACAGCCGGTACTGTTAGCTGCTGCTTGGTAAGCTTTCCTGTTAGATTCATCTAAGCTGACGCTTCTCTTGGCCTGAGGAGTCCTCCAGTGAGGGTTCTCCAGAGCTCCTGGGAGTTGCTTGGTGAGGCTTTCTTTAACCCATTCAGTTCAGGGACTGGCCTCCCTCAGGGAACATGGACTTCCTAGTGCAACAGAAGCGATAGGAGATGGAATGCAGTTATCACTGGGTTAGGTGAACAAGAAAGAAACGGTCTTAGGTCCTCTTAGCAACCTAGGAAGTCTGTTGATGTTTTTTCAGTATCATCAATTTATGTAGAGAAAAATACAGTGCATAGGGAGAAAAAGAATGGTTCTCTCTGGATGGTGGGATTATCACTGATTGTTTTCCTTCAGACTTTCTCCCAGTTTCTGCAGCGAACATGTATTACCGATGCAAGTAATTTGAAAGAAAGAAACCGTTACCTGATACTTTGAGTCTCTTTCCCAGAGACCTAATCTTAGCGGATCTATCACAAATCCTATGGCTTGCCTAGAGTAACAATAAAAAGAAAGTCCTTGCTATTATCCTGCAAACAGAAACCTGCTCTTTAGATGGGAGAGCCAGGCTCCTCCCATAGTGTGTGTGGCAGCAGTGTTCAGGGTGTGTTGCATGCTGCTGAATGTGCACATGTGTCCCTACTACACCTCCTTCTGTGCAAGACTTTAGAGATGATTGCTTTGTATTTGGGATTTTAACCATCTTTTCTCTTTTTTCTTTCCCCACCCTCCTCTCTGTGTCTCTCTCTGTCTCTCTGTGTCTCTCTCTGTCTCTCTCTCTCTCTCTCTCTCTGCTCTCCAGGCCTCTCCCACCTTATGATGAGTGAACAAGGTAGGTGCTTTGTGCTGTGGTCCTGCTATGCCTGAATTGCTTGCCTCTGTGCCTCTGGCTGGTCATTTAGAGCCTCCTCCATAGAAGGCCATTTGCTGCCTGTGCCTCCTGCCGTGGGCCAGGCTGGCAGCAGGAGCCACTCTGCTGTGGAGGAACACCTTCCCTGATGCATCCTGGTATACTACCTCCTACTCCCAGCTTCTCCATTCCTCCTCACCATTTGTCATCTGGGCCAGGCTGGGCACTGGCCCTGCTGGGCTGCCCCTAAGGGAGGCATGAAATAAGGCCTGATGCATTGATAATGGGGGTGAATGAAGCTAATTTCAGAGCAACCAGGCGGTTAACTTCCTCCTGCTCTTCCCCAGGCCCCAGCCTGGGGCCCAGCTTGGGAGCAAGGAGCTGGGTTTCTCCCTGAACTTTACTCTGAATAAAGGTCTGCTATATGTTCACCTGTCCATTTCATTCCCATCTTACTGATACTCTGCCCTTCCTGGTCAAAGGAAGCCCTTGACGTTTTTTACTGTTTTAAATTTTATATAAAAGGAAAAAAATCACCCCAAAACCATGCTAATATCCTCATGGCAGGATTCTAACTCATTATACACCCTGAAGAAAACTGCATATAAAGATCTGTAAATTCAGCATCTGCAACCTAAAATATTCAAATATGCAGGGAATGAAGTGTGCAGGAAATTTAGCTCAGCTAGGCATGGGGTGGGCTGTGAATGAAGCCTTTCTCTCCTAAGTAAAAATTTTCCACATTATCAGCCCAAATCAGGATCTGAGAACTGAGCCCACTTAAAATTGTCTTTTGCTTTATTGTTCAATTGCCTCTATTGTGTTTCTTCCAAGCCTTGAGGTGATTGCAAGATTGGTCTACCTGCTTTCCCCTGTCACCAAAAGGCTGTTCTTTAATTTTCTTACCTGTTTCTTTTCAAAACACATATCAGGCTCAATGCTCCTTTGGGAGGATCAAAAGAAAAGAAAGATGTGGAAGAGGTCCACATATGATTTTTTTCCCCTTGATCTTTAGACAATGTATAGCCACTTCCTGTCCCCTAGTCTCTCAAATTGACCTATCAGATGGTTTGGCCATAAGGGAGATACCACCAAGTCAAGTAGCCATCCAGGGCTAAAAGACACTGTTTATCATTGGGAGGTGGGCAGCTGAGGGCATCCTGAATTAATAAGGATGCTTTTTCAATATAAGTGTATTCCATAGCATACATTTCAAGAAAGAAGATATCACTGTATTTGGTTTAGAAGAAAGGAGATATCATTGTATATCTGAAGGAGAGGGTCTAGGAGGAGTTCTCCAGGATTATATAAGGGGTTAGGATGAAGGCTGTCTGTCCCTATAGCTGGGCGAGGGAAGCAAGTACTCCCATCAAGTACTGGGAAGTGAGTATGAGTAGAAGATGGGCTTCCTGTGGAAGTGCTAGTATTTGGACACTTTGAGAAGCAAAAGCCTTTCCATTTGAAGAAAGAAGAGCAGAGTTCTGTGCATTGATGGAATTTAATGGTCCAAATGATGGCGAGTGACAACATAAAAGCAGGCCGCTAGAGTCCTGAGGACAGGATGTCCTCCTGTGTTCTCTAGCCTTGTGTTCCTGGTTTCTCTTTGTGAGGTCTCCTAGCATTTCAGGTGCCTCCAAGTATACCATGTGTTATGATTAATAAAAAGAAGATAAGATGATAAGATAATAAGATGCCAGGCAACAGATATTATATAATATAAGGTTTATTGAGCATGGGGAGGTGAAGGGAAAAGGGGGAAGGGGTACCCCAGAGAGAGAAAAGAAGAAGGAGAGAGAAAAAGTAGAGACAGAGAGTGAGAGGAGAGAGAGAAAGAGAGAGAGAGAGAGAGAGAGAGAGAGAGAGAGAGAGAGAGAGAGAGAGAGAAAGAGAGACAGAGAGAGAGAGAGAGAGAGAAAGAGAGAGAGGGAGACAGAGGGGGAGAGAGAGAGAGAGAGAGAGAGAGAGAGAGAGAGAGAGAGAGAGAGAGAGAGAGAGAGAGAGAGAGAGAGCCTGTCTTTTATATGGCCCTGGGCAGGGCCATGTCCCTGTGGCAGGTAAGCAGTGACATCACAGGTAGGCAGACTGAAGCAGAATCCTAACACCACAGGTATCACATTGCTGGTATCACAGGGCAGGCAGATGGGCTGAGATGCAGGGATGACTCCCTTGATCTTAACATAGGTTATTTCAGACACACAAATGCATCCTAGGAAGGCTAGATCTTAATGTTGGTATGAACAGCATTTGGAGACTCCGTAGTGTACACCTTACTCTAACCCTACATGTACACTTGTGGAACATTCAAGTACAACCATGCTCCAGACTAGTGTCCCTTCTGGAGAAAAGAAAAGAATCATGCAACACAGATGCTGTGAGTTCCTCCTTGGAGAGGGTTTCGAGAAAAGATGCAGAATTCTTCTGGGTGATGGTGCTCCTAAGGCTTTAAGTTGCTATTGGAGGCTTAATTTGACTTAAGAAAACCCTTTGCCTTCATTCCTCTTCCTGTCATTCTTTTCCATCGTCCCCTCATCCGTTCTTACCCCTACAATGACGACTTGAAAACCCATCACTTCTCCCTTCCAGTTCCTCCTGCCTTCTCTTAATCCCTGCACATGGGAGATAGGAACTTCAGTCTGGCTCCCACCAAATCTCCAGAATTAATATTTGATGTCCACAAATACATGTGGTATTTATGTGTGTTGTGTGTATATCCCTTATATTATATGTCCCACCCTTAGTCCTCATGTCCCATGTGAATGTTGGGAAAATACAAGAGAACCAGGATTCTCAAAGACTTTCCCTAACCATGTTCCTTAAGACTGCTCATCTGTATGCAACGTTGTCACATCCTTGCGGCTGTGTGGTGCTTTTGCATGTTTTTAAAGGGTAGACCCGAGAAGAAATGAGTGGGACAAAGCTTGAACACGAAGTCGATGGGAGCAGCCTGGCTGGCTCCGGCATTTGCTCTTTAAGCCTCCCATCATGCATTGGCTTTGTGCTGCCTACTGGAGAGGAGGGGTGGGGGAAGGGGAACCTCCTGTGCCATCTGTCCTGAGACTTGCCACAGTGTGTCTCCATTGTGCTGATGTCCGCTCTCTTTCTCTCACTCTCTCTTGCCTCCTCCATGGTGGACACATGCTTCCTCTCCTTAACTGGACCTTCTGCTTCCTTTCTGTAGGTAGAAGTAAAGGTAGATCGCTTTATTTATATCAGTCTTTCAACCTACCAATGTGCATTCTGAATTATTCATGCATGTGAGGGGACACTGTTGATTTCGATGAATATATAGGTCATATTAGAAGTTAACTGTTTTTTTAACATCGTGTGAAGGAAAGAAAACCCATTGTGATTGTTGTCCTTCAGTGAACCCTGTGCTCAGTGTTGGGGATGGTTCTGCTTACCCCCTAAAGCTAGTCTGAACCTTAGATATGACATCACATGGTGCCTAACAGGAATAGGGTCTCTTGAAGTGGACATGCTGTGTGGAGATGTGTTTTACTCCATTGTAAGGTGTTCTAAGACCCGTTCTTGTGATGTATATTTCAGGTATGGGGAGAAAAAGGTGTCTCATAATTGATGGATTTTACACGTAACTGGATTTGGAGCATCATCAGCACCAGGGTGATAATGGAGGAGAAAGGGGAGAATTGCCTAATTTTACTAACTATAGATTTTTGGGGTGTTTGTTTATTCTTTTTTCTTCGGTATGGTAATTTTTGTACTTCTGGGAGATGGAATATTAAGAGCATGGGTGTTAGGCTAAGAAAAGTGGAAGTAGGGAAACATGGACAACTGTAGAAATAAAACTACAACACACTGGAATAAGAAAGAGGAGACGAGGGATGTTAATGTACAAAGCAAGTATTTTGCCACCTGGTTGGGGATGAGAGGTGCTAAGTGGGTGGGCTTCTTATCCTTGCCTATGCCTTTATGCTTTTTGGTGGTTAAACTCACTCATCTATCTCCAAGCCCAGAGAACCTGGCTTACATGGTAACATTGGATTAGCTGTACCAAAGTAAGGAAGACGTTAGTTGATAATTTATAAGTATGTATCTCATCCAGTTCTCCCCTCCTGGATAACTGTCCCCTGTCCTTATGGGCCAGTCCACTACTGTTGCCTTCAAAAGTTGTCAAATAGCGTAAATAGAGAGAATGAATTCTGTTGTGAGGATATGGCCAAAAGACAGGGTCGATGAGTTATTCCGGGTGCTCAACTGAGCACTTGTCAGTGAACTGGTCCTTTTTCCTTTCAGTTTTATGTCTTCTGTACAACTGCCTTGGGAGTGTTTTGGCTATTTCCGTTTTGATCTTGCTTGGTTGCCTGCTCCTTTAATGATAACCCCAGGTGGATTAATCCTAAGAAACCTTCTACCCTGAACCCTTACCCCATTTGCAGAATTGACAGAGTAGGTGGGGAAGAGGAAGAGGCCAGTGGCCAGAGACCTCTTTCTAGGTGAAACCACCCATCTGCCCACGACTTAGTTGGATGAAAATGTGTGGTACCATTTCTCTCTTCTCCTCTCCCCTCCATCCTCCTGTCTCTTCATCTTTCTTTTCGAACATCCCCTAAAAATGGTGTTTGGGGCATCTGTGGGTTTTGCACATGGGATCTTTCTTTCTGTGGGTCATTGCTGTCATCATCCATACTGGCTATACTTTTGTATGCCAGCCATTGTGCTCTGTGCTTTGTGGGTCTTGTCATACTTAACACCCACTCTTCTATGAGGTCTGTAGTGGAATTATCTGGGCTTAATGGTACTGATAACAAGGCACAGAGAGATGTATGGTGCCTTGTAAATGAGAATTAAATACAAATCAGAGTCCATGATCACTACTCTATACGGCCTGTCTGAGATACAAGTATCATCTCCATGTACTAACCTCCTACCTCTCTTTCAGATACCATTTGTTCTTAAGTTCCAGCCTGCTACCTTACATTTGCTGCAGCATATATCCATATAAATGTCACCTCGTACTGTCACCTCTCTATGTCAGAAGCCAACCTTAGTGTCATTTGTCTACAAACAGGTTTCTTGTTCTGGTGTCCCTTCTTCCTCACCGCCCAGGCTTGACTAATACAAACTCTTTTCTGTCTTCTTCCTTCCTGAATGCTCACCCTCCAGTGAGTGGAGAGAGCATTCTGGGATTGGCTCTAGAATGACTTTTGCGTTGCTGTCTGCATCCAGAACTTATTAGGTCACTATCCTTTCCTAGTGTATCTCCCTGTTGATTTTTCCTTCCGGTCAACCCACTGATGGAGAGCTGTGTAAACTCTGCTGTCTACCACGTGGGATACAGGACTAGCCACTTCACTTCCAGAGCAGTCTCCAGTGTGGGCCCCATTTTTCTCATTTAACCTTTTCCCTTGAGCTTCCGTACAAAAGTGCTGCTTCAGCCAAACAGGCCACCAGCTTACCTTACAGGATGCTTACTCTGCCAGCTCCCTTTCTCTCAGCAGCCTTTCCTCCCTGATCCTCTGCCCACCCTGCTCACACTGAGAACTCCTGGTTTCTTTGATGTCATTCGTGAGCATTGCTTGCAGTGCTGAACTTTCCCTCCATGCATCTTTCTAAGAACTTGTATTAAACTTACTGGGGACTAGGCCACCCATTTCTATAGATTGCAAGTATGTGGAAGGCAAACACTTTCATTGGCTAGTGTCCAGACGTGCTTAGTATAATGTGTTACATGAAAAAGGAATTCAAAGTCTCTGATCCTTCTTATCTCGCTGTCAGTTATTTCCCCCAAAGTGAAAATAAAGCAAAATTAAAATGAAATCGGATCACATAGCTCATCAGCTCAAAAAGCTTCTGGTGGACTCTCATTAAGTTCTCCGTCTTAGGCTTTACATATAACCTGGTCCCACTGTGGCCTCTGCCTGCCCTGTAGTGTTCTTTATGTCAACCCACATTGCTTTTCCCTTCCCACGAACTCTTCTTTGAGCTCTTCCCCATTTCCAGAATGCCTTTAGATACCCTTTCCCCCTTACTATCTCAAGGTTCAGTCTCTTAGATCTGCCAGATTTCATGCTACTCTTCTGAAGTGGCTCTACTCAATTTTCTTGCATGATGCATGAGGTGTACTCATGTTTCAAGCATCACTTACCTACCTCCCCCCAAAGAGTATAGAGGACTGTGTCTTGGCCATCACTGTTAGCCGTTCTGTATGAGCCCAAAATTTGGTCCAGAGCTGTACATGATAGATGCCAAAATAATTGCCTGATGCTTAACTAAATCAAACAATTGGCTTTTAGATATGGGGCAGAAATAGGTAGGATTTGACTTTTCAGTTGTTGGTGCTCTTAGTGGGGTCATTCTCCTTCAGACACTTGCACCCCTTATTACCACAGACCACTTATCAAAAGAGTCCCAAGGGCCATGGGGAGAGACCAGGCATTCTGGCCCCAGTGCCCTTTTCTACTGGCTCTTCTCTTTGCCCTGTGTATACAAATATCAGAGGGAAATGGTTGTGGATTATAAGAGCGTAAATATGAGAAAGTCTTGGACTAATGTCAAGTGTTTGTCAGAGAAAAGACTAGAGATGCTTCAGATCTTGTCATTCTTTAAAAGCCTAGTGATAAAATAGTAAGCCCAGTGAGGTTAAATCTATAGGACTGAGCAGGGGTTCTGGCATAATGTCAACCTCTGCATTCAGGAGGACACTGGGTAGCCTGCGGCCAAAAGCAAGAGTGGTTTTATTCAGCAGGAGCTGACCAGTGGAGTTCTTCCTAAATCAGCATTTTCTAGCTTTTAAATATGCTCTCCATGGCTTCTCCTTAAGAATTGAGAGTTCGTTTGGGTTCATTCCCTGTTCTCTTGTCCATTTGGGGACAGTCTACACTGAGGCAAGTGATCCAATACTTTCCCCTGAAATTGAATTTGGAGCAGGAGTTGCCAACTCAGATGCCAACAGAGAGACCTCATAGCTATTGTCAAGACTCAAACTAGGAATAAGTTGAAAGCACTAGGTAGTGGTGGCAGAGACTGTGGCAAACTGGAATACACAAATCCTGTCTGCGTCAGCAGCCTCTGCTCTGCCTCACGTGATTGCTACCATGCAAGAATGTGGGTTGTTTATCACCAGGGCTTCAAGAGAGACTGGATGTGTGTTTTAGAAAACATACCAGCTCTTAACTTCATTCTCTTCCTGTAGAATCTGCAGTGTAAATGAATGTGAGTACACAAAGAGTGTACATAGCACTTGCCAAATGACTCAACTGATGAGCTACAAGTTTTTTTTTTACCTGTGGTTTAAGAAAGAGACAGGGCAAACTGTTTCTCTGAGATTTCCTGTTGGTTGTGAGCAGTTGGCGGGAGAGAGGCACAACAAGCATGCTTAGTTTTCTTTTTGATCATAGCAGTCAGTTTCAGAAATCTTTCTTTCTCCTCCTGCTACTATCATAGATCTTCATGCATTCTGGGAATTTTGTTTTGTTAAATGATGTAGACGTATTCAGGAGGATGTGTAGACTGTTGAGAATGGCCAGGAAAAAAAAAAGGTAGTGTTCATCTTCTATAACTGCCAAGGACTGATAAGGTATATATCATAAAAGTTGTAGTGGATACTTAAGTCCTTTTTCTTTTTCCCTACAGAATATTTACTGAACATACATTCTAAACACACATTCAAGCTTTTAGATGTTAGAGACTATTTGTGATTTATTTAATGTGTGTTTTTCCCATGTAGATCTGGTCATTGGCCTTCTAATGCTGAAGTAATGAACTGGCCAAATTGGAAAGAGAGAATCAAGCTACATGAACTTGAACATTAACTCATGTAGGCTGTATTTTGCTGGTAATAACATTAGGAGAGCTGATTGGAGAAGTTGAGCTCCCTGTTGTCCCTGCTAGGATTCAGGCACCCTGCAAATAAGTTACTGTCTTGATAGACAACTATTTATGCAAATCAGTAAATGTAATGCCAGCTACTAATTATGAAAATAAACTCATCTGTGCTCTATAAATATCTAATTATAATAAAAGAGGCAATATTATATTTCCATCTCTTGTCTCATCTGTTTTTCCTCCACTAATTTTTTCCCTCTTAACAATGAATAAAATCACTTTGTTTTTTAAAAAGCCCACTTTCCATGTTTCTACCCACCCTTCTTCTAATGTTTTGAAAATCTTTTGGGGAAAATGGATGTCTTTGAAACATAAAAGGTAAATTGCCTGATGTTAGTAGTTCTGTGTTTCAGCAGTGATGACTTTAAAATGATGCTTTTAAATACGAAAGGTAGGTTGTTACTTCTTTCTCTCCTTGTTCAGAAATTTTCATTGGACATTGAAGACATTTTTTACACAATTGTTTTATTTTGGAACATTTAAAAACTGTGAATGTTAAGATCTATTAATAAAATGTTCACTATGCCATTGGAATGTCTCAGTTAAATTCCAGTTGACAATACATGAAAGAATGTATTTTCTGGATTATCTATTTGCACGGACTTTTGCTTAACAAGTCAAGTTGGTTGGTCTGAAGGGATATATATAATTTTCAATAGCACGTCGATAAGTCTACCCATAAGAACTAGACTTTGGTAGTGCCTGAAGGTAAAGGTTATGTTGAATTTCAGTGTACTATCTTTATGATATATCTTATGTATAAAGACCTCAAAAGAGTTGCCAGTTAGAAAAATGTTGACAAGAGTACAACCATGGTGTATCTATTTATATGCCTAAGCTTATATCTGTCATGATTCCTTTCTCAGGTATGCAAGGCAGGAGTCTGTGTATCTAGGTATAAGTGTAGTTTGTCCAAAAACTCATTGATAGGTTTATGTAGTATTGATATGTTTCCAAATATAGCTTCCATTTTTAGATATACCAAAATATATTTCAGTATATTTCTGAACTTAGTAGAATCTCTCTTTCAACATTAGCAAATCAAGGTTTATTTAGCTCCTAACAAGTATTCATGCAGAGTCAATATCCTATGGCTCTCAACGAGTATTCATGTATGGTCAATGGCTACTAGGCACTGGGTATCCAAGGGTTGAGGGGAACAAACGTGCTCCAGACCCTTTGATGGCGAGAGTCTGTGGGAGTTTAAAGGCGACTTTCAACGACTTCTTCTAAATTAAACTGACTTAAACATAATCTATTTTTGACTTACTACAGTTTTCAATATTAAGCTTTGTTTTTTTTTTTTTTTTTTTTTACTTTTAAGGGAAATGTAATAGGTAATCATTTTGTTACTCAACTCCTCTACTCTTTAAATTCTCAGATTCAGAAAAGTCGATATGTTTTGTGTGTGTACACGTAGAATATGTTTCAACTTGTATATTATCTATCTTCACTGGTGCATAGCATATGCAATATAGAGTATATTAAATGTATGATTACTAGAATACGGCTTAAGGTTTCTTGCCAACACTGTCCATATTAGGAGATATGCTGCATCTGTCATTCCATAAGTTTATGTCACGATACTCTCTGTTTGTTTTGAATTTACGTGTTTGCTCCCTCTCCAGATATGAGTGTGCTTGTCTAACAATCCACTGCAGACCATCACTGGTTTTAGCTTCATTAAGAAGGATGAACCGTGAGAGACAGAGCCATTGTGGTTTTCACTGTGTGTAAACAGAGGCAATCCTGTTGTGCTTTTGTGAGGCAGCTTGGCCTTGTTTTTGATGAAGCTCATGTTTCTCTTTGCACAAAGACCATATCTAATTGATATCATTGGGTTTTCTCTCTTTTTTTTTCCTAAGGCATTTAGCAGTGAGTAGAATAGCAGAGGAGGAAAAGAACATATGCTTTGTAAAAAGCCAGACTAATAGTGCTTTCTGATGGACATCTGATTTTAAAAGTGTTGCATCTTTCACTAAAATTTACATGTAAAGTAAGGGCAGGCACAGTGACATGAAAGCTAATGCAACTGGCACATCTTGACATAATAACAATCACAAGAAACTGGAGATCCCAGATGGCAGCTTGGCCTTTGCCATCCTTTTAATAAGCTACTAACTGCTAATTATTTCACTCTTATGGGCAAGTTAATTTACTGTTGACTCTTAAAGATATACTGCTCCCTCACTCCCACCCCCACCCCCAGCCCACACAAAACAGAGCCTTTCCACCTGCAGCTTTGGAAACTGCTGCTGCTTAGTCTGGAAGCTTTCCAGCCAATTGTAACAGCGGTGGCAAGAACTGGGGTGAAAAATGTTGCTTAATACATAGATTTTCTGTGTTTTTTTTTTTAAATATAGATCATTTAAAAATTGTTTGGCTAAGGATCCATTGTGTGTGCATGCGTGTGTATGTGCATGTGTAAGAGGCATAGATGGAGCAGCCAAGACACAGGGAGAATCTGAAATTTGGAGCCTATTTAAGAGTGAAAGAACAGCTGCCTTTTAAATGGTTGCTAATTCTGACAATTAATGCTATTTTGTGAGTGTGTGATTTTCTGTAATAGCAGTTACGAGGATGGTGGTGCGTAATAGCTCATTTCCTAAGCTTTATGGTAATGAAGTGCAGAGACCACAGAACTGAGAGAAAACTCAGGCCCCATACTCTGGCGTCCTTTTAAATGAAAAGCCCACAAAGCATGCTTTTCCTACCCTGTTCTTCAACTGCCTTAGGATGATCTTGCTTTTGAGCAAAAGCACAGATTATTAAATGAGTGACGTGTAAGCAGCTTGGGTGCATCAGGAGTGAGCATTTGGAAGAAAACCTTGTTTGCAACAAGCTGTCTGACAATCAAAATATTTACTTAAAGATAAACTAATAACTGTTCCTTGCAAATGCCTGTAGATTTGTTATTGAGATGAGAGTCAGAACTTTGGCTTGGTACCATCGAAAAAGAAATCTCAAGCCTCAGAGAGGTTTTTTTTTTTTTTTTTTTTTGTATTCTATTCATCCTAAAACAAAATAAAATATGTAGCAAGTAAGGACATATGTGGGAAAAAAATCAACCCATTTACTTGAAATATTCACCTTGAGCTTGTTCAACTAGTTACTATAGTCAGTTGTTTGTTGTGGCTATTAAAAGTTACCAAATGGTTTAAATGTGTTATAAAAAATCACATTCTTCTGTTATTAGTGATTTCTGTAAACACAAACTTGGTGATGCAGGTTTGGCCCACTGTCATCCTTACCATGATGCCTGTGTTATGCTATTGGCAGGAAGGGTCTAGAACACACTCACTCAATGTGCTTAACGCTTTTTTAGTTGTTAACTTGGGAAGCTTTAAATGTTATCTTTCTTTAAAATTAATATATCTCCAGGCTCCAAAATAGCCCTTAGGGAAAAATATAAATGCACATGAAACGCTAGGGAAAGTTTTGTTATTTCTCAGGATATACTCTTAGACAGTGTGCTAAGTCAGACTGCCATCTTGTGAAAAGCTTTTGAGAAAAGCGAATGTTTATAGACCCTTGTCTATATATAAAACTTCTCTCTCTCTTTATATATATATATATATGTTATATATAATGATATGTTATATATTAATATATGTATGCATTACACATATTTATATCACATATATTATCACGTATATTAAGTATCAAGAAAAAATACTTCTAGAAATGCAGGTTTAAATAACATTGAGCCCTTTTTATTGTGGTAATGAAGAAACAACCCAAGGCCTCAGGGCACACTGGGGCAGCATCCCATCACTGAGCTACCCCTCCAGTCCTTGTAAGCTGTGTCTTTTCACTGACTGTGTGACTCTGCCCAGCCTTTGTTATGATAGCGCAGATTGTCAGTCTTCCAGAAGGCAAAAGTACTCTTCAGAGTTACCTATGGAATTCATCTTCTGCAATCTTTATTTTAGACAAGAACGTAAAAAACTAAAACCAATGTTCAGATAAAGAACTTGGGACAAGACAATTCTAAAGCCCTTTTCAAGTGTAGTGTGCCTCAGCACCTCTAGAAAGAAGCCTTTGGGTTGGTTTTACTTAAGAATGTCTTTAACCACATTTTCTGTTTTGATTGGGAATAGTGTTTTTAGATGGGTTTGTTTCAATAGGGAAATTACTGCTTCCTGGTGAAATGCATAACACAGATGTTTAAACAACTGCAGTTTTAGACACTAGTCTTCTTAAAACACTTGCAGTTTGTATTACCTAAGCAGTGTGTGCAAACAGTAACGGCTCACTGACCTGCAGGAAGTGCTGATGTCAGCGTAAGTCTTATGTACTTTGAAATTTGGGACAGGTTCACAGTCAGTGAATATTTAGGTGAAAGAGCTGCATCCTGTAAGAATTACTTGTGCTTTGCTTAGGACTCATTGGCTTAGCAAGGGATTGTGGGCTCTCTTCACATACAGCTGAGGATTTTGAATGTGCTATCTGTTCACTATGAAGTGGCTGCCATTGATCCACCTGCAATAAATCACTTGCCTGGGTTTGTTTATCAGGCAATGGAAATGTAGTTTTCTGAGTGAGGCATATATTCCTCTGTTTCCCAAGTGACCAATAATGACTACTTATAAGTGTCTTAGTTGAAATTATGGCTTATAGTGAGTTCCTAGTTCTACACTGATTCATGGGGCAGTTGAACCTGGAATACCAGGTGTCCATGTGAATAATTTTAATCCAGAGCTATAGCTCTGGATTAAAAAGAGAATGGAGGAGGATCCATTAAGTGCCCCCCCACACTGAACATGCATGCATGCACGTGCACATGTGCGCATGCGCAGACACACACAAACACACAATGCACATGTACACACACGACTTAATTTTGGGTTTGCCTCTAATAAAAACATTAATCTATGAATCATACACATTAACAAACGTTAACATAATCACAAACAGATCTCATCAATATGACATTCAATAGGCTGAGTTATTTTGAGCATATGGTCCCTTCATTTTTAACCTTCCATAAGTTTTTACTTGTAATAAGCCTACTTGAAAGAACGTTGTAGTAATTGATGTTGGTAAAATTGTATTAAGTTGCACCGTGTCGTGTTAGCGAGGTAAGCCATGGAATTACATGTGTCCTAAAGACAATGACAGTATGATTTCCCCCCATCTGTATATGCCCGGATCCTGTATTCCAAGGTGTTTAACAGAAATCACTGTTAGTAGTGCGGTTTCAGGGTTCAGCACCGCGGAGAGCACCCAGCCTCCCTTAAGAGATAATGTGGCCCTTTTCCTTCTTTAAGATTTCCACATTTGACCATGTCCCCTGGAGGGGGAGACCTGGTGGCACTCAGAGGAAGGACAGCAAGTAGCCAAGAAGAGACTTGATACCCTATGAGAATATATAGGGGGACGTAATCCCCCTCAGGAACAGTCATAGGGGAGGGGAATAATGGGAAAATGGGGGGGGGCGGGAGGAATGGGAGGATACAAGGGATGGGATAAACATTGAGATGTAACAAGAATAAATTAAAAAAAAAAAAAAAAAGATTTCCAGTTAACCAAACCAAACCAAACCAAACCAAAACAACAGAAACCTAATTCTGATAAAACCTGTTTGTCCATTATGCCTTTCATAGATGTGTTTGTTTTTTGTTGTGAACAAAGAGAGCTATGGGATTTTCTTACAGACTTGATGGAAATATATGAGCCATGAAGAAAATAAAAGCATTTGGTTTACAGTTTCTTTACAAAATGCTGATTTGTTGACTCAGATCTTAGAAGCATATAATTTCAGAGGGAGAGGAAACTTAGAATTCCTTTAGTCCTTCGCACTGTAATTTTGCAGATGAATAAACATGCTGAGAGGGTGTGAGTGTTACACTGATAATCTGGAGCATTGTCAGGGCTTGGACCAGATTTCCTGACTCCCAATACTCTTTCTTCTTCCTCCCTCCAAATGGCCACTAAGACTTTGTTACCCTCACTGCTGAATGACATTCTTATGGATCACTCATAGGCCACTAATGCATTATGAGTGATTATCACTATTAATATTAATGAGTGACTTTTATTACTAATGCCATATAAGAGATGTTCTGGAACTGTTTGTGAACTTCATAAATAAAAATTTCTCCCAAACACCTTCCCAGTCTGAGACCTGATTGTCAGGCCTCAAGGCTTCACAAAGTGCTGGGTCTCTCTCTCTCTCTCTCTCTCTCTCTCTCTCTCTCTCTCTCTCTCTCTCTTTTCCCCCCCCTTTTTTTATTAATTTATTCTTGTTACATCTCAATGTTTATCCCATCCCTTGTATCCTCCCATCCCCCCCCCCATTTTCCCATTATTCCCCTCCTCTATGACTGTTCCTGAGGGGGATTACCTCCCCCTGTATATTCTCATAGGGTATCAAGTCTCTTCTTGGCTACCTGCTGTCCTTCCTCTGAGTGCCACCAGGTCTCCCCCTCCAGGGGACATGGTCAAATGTGAGGCACCATAGTACGTGAGAAAGTCATATCCCACTCTCCACTCAACTGTGGAGAATATTCTGACCATTGGCTAGATCTGGGTAGGGGTTTAAAGTTTACCTCCTGTATTGTCCTTGGCTGGTGCCTTAGTTTGAGCGGGACCCCTGGGCCCAAATCTGCCTATCATAATGTTCTACTTGTAGGTTTCTAGGACCCTCTGTATCCTTTTATTTTGCTATTCTCCCATGCGTCTCTCATTTAGAGTCCCAATAGGATGCCTTCCCCTCTGTCCCAGTTTCCTGGTAAGTAAAGGCTTTCGTGGGACATGCCCCTTGGGCTAGTATGCAGATATAAGTGAGTATATACCATTTGAGTCTTTCTGCTTCTGGGTTAACTCACTCAAGTGCTGGGTCTCTTAATAATTAGTTATGTCCACTGTTTTGTTTTGCCTGAAGTAAGAGAAGAGCACCAGTTGACTTTCAGCATACTTTTATCACCATTTATTTTCCTTTTTGGCGTCCTATATGTATGGTTTATGTCAGAGCAGATGTGTGTTGGGTTCTGTAAAAATGTCCTCTAAGGAGATTCTATAAGGCTATGCTCTAGGGACTGGGTTTCAAAGTGTCACTTAATGTTTTCATTTCCTTCCTTCCTTCCTTCTTTCTTTCCTTCCTTCCTTCCTTCCTTCCTTCCTTCCTTTCAGAAGGTTGTCTTGTTACTTACAAATATTTTAAATAAAAGAAATGTTGAACCTTTTCTCAAGTGAGGATATATTTTTTTAAAGCAAATACCATGTATTTCCTTCCTTCTTAGTCTCCCTTTTCAGGATTTATCTATGCATCTGATTGGTTAACTTTAGGGTCTTTTCCCTGAGGCAACTTCGGGGAATGTTGATCACTGTGCAAAGTCAGTTCTTAAATTGTTACAAAATTGCTTTCCTTTGAACAGTTTTGATCAGAAGGGCTCTCAGGTGTCAAAGTCATTTGGAGAACTAGATAGATAAGATGCATGAGCACTAAGCGTTTTTCCAGGATAGGATAAATAAATGTGTTTTCTACTATGTGCTTAGCCTTTGATAGTGATTTGTTAAAAGGCAAAAAGAAAGGCAATGATATTAAATATTTACAAGAGTGATTTAGTTGCATTATGTTATGAGCTGCATCTCTGTTTAATAGGGAACTCAGCTACTGCTGAAATAAATGTCATTAAACCAGAAGCCTATGGAGGTCAAAAGAATTTGTAGAAAACTATGATTTTTTGTTGTTGTCAACTTTACAAATCTTCTGATTTTGGTCAGCTTGCTTTCCAAAAATAACAATAAATAAAATGCATGTGAGGATTCTTAGACCCAGGCTCTTGGCCCCAATCCTTTTTGTTCAACCTGGTAGCTGGAGGCTTTTATACCTTCTTTTGTGTTGGACATCCAGAGATGGTGAAAGCTCTCTCCCCTGGAGATGAACAGTGGGGTGGGGCTCACTGCTCCTCTGTTGCTCTTTGCTTGACAGTTTGTTTTGGAGGACAGCACCTCTTATCTCCCAGAAGTCATCTTTGAAGTGAATGTGTGTGTGTGTGTGTGTGTGTGTGTGTGTGTGTGTGTGTGTGTGTGTGTGTATCCATTTGAAATTGTGTTGAGATTTTAGTATTAATACATAATTTCCCCCTTCTCTTTTACCACCCCAAACCTTCCTATATATATCTATTCTTACCCTGTTTCAAATTCATTGCCTCTTTTTCATTAATTGTATGCATATAATTTCAGGGCTGACTGTTTGGTATTGGATTACCAGTTGGTGTGCTCTTCCCTGGGAAAGACTATTTTTACGGCTCAGCATTCTGTAGTTGCCTGTAGTTCTTTGTATAGGGTTGAGGTCTTGTGTCCTCACTTCCATGTTAGCATGTCTGTTGCTGTCCTCATTCAGAATGTGTTTAAGCAGTCATGCTACTGAGACTTTATGGGTGTAGCTTCTAATATTCCTAGGAGATGCAATCTTACAGCAGGGAGTTTGAAGTGATTTTTAAGTATCCCTACTATTCATTTTTACCCAAATTAAAGATTTTTTTTTAAAGCTTTTTAAAAAATAAACTGTGAATAGTCTCATTATCTATCTCCACTTACGCACATAACAATTAATTTTATTGGACATCAGTTTTCTCTTCTGTAAATGGGAATGACAATACCTTATTATGATATATTAACATATAGTCTGTGAATTATGATATATGATAATGGTACTTATAAATAATATTATTTTAAGTAATTACACATGACTGTTCCTTTAGTAAAAATTGAGAAATATCTATGCTAACAGTATTGAGTACAGAATAGGATGTGCAGCTCTTTTGAAGTTATATTCTCTTTCCTCTAATAGTAACAATAAAGCATAATTTACTTTAAGAAGAATTGAACACAGGAGATATATACAATGAATGAAAATCAGTCTTTGTTCACGAAAAGCTCATAAAATAGTAAAGGAAACCTCTATATATTGACTCTCCAAGGGTTAGCGTCTCTCTCTCTCTCTCTCTCTCTCTCTCTCTCTCTCTCTCTCTCTCTGTCTCTGTCTCTCTCTGTCTCTCTTTCATACACACACACACACACACATACACACTCTCTTTCATCTTTCACTGTATTTTATATGCTATTTAGAATATGAAAATGTTTTATTCTTCCTGGGACAAATAGGAATTCTTTTTGCAATGTAGGGTGTGTGTGTGTGTGCTATGTGTGGGTTTGTGCATGTATAACTGTGTATATATCCATGTGTGAATGAAGATACACATATGATGACAATCATATAGAGGTACCAGTCCTTACCTTTCTATACTTTTGGAGGCAGAAGGTCTTTGCCACTATGTATGCCAGCCTAGATGATTCATGAGCTTCTTGAAATCTGTCTTTGCCTCCCATTTCCTATAGGATTCTAGGATTGCAGATGTTTTCCTTCAGAGTTTGGCTTCCTTTGTGTATATTCTGGGGATCCAAACCCAGGTCGTTAGGCTTGTGAAACAAGCACTGTTACCTACTGAGCCCTAGGTTTATGTTGTTGGTATTTCACTTGTTTTGTCTTTATGAATAGTGTTATGATGTATTGACATTGTAGTGACATCTAGTCATGTTATCTTGCTAGCCTGCATTTATTTCATCCTGAAATCTAGGGGTAGGGAGATAGATCCATTGATAAAGTGTTCATCTACCAAGCATGCAGGTGTGCATTCAGTCTCCAGAGAGCACATAGAAATGGCAGGCACAGTGAGTAGTATACTCTTGTGGTCTCAGCACCATGCAGGAAGATAAGAAGGACTCCTGGGGCATTGCTGGATAGCCAATCTAGCCTAACTGATGAGCCAATAAGGTCCCCTGATGTGAGCAAAATGGACATCATTCTTGAACATGACACCCAAGATTGTCACCTGGCTTCTACATGTACCAACCTATGTACCTGCAAACATATAAACATGCATGCCTGTGGATAAAATATTTTATTTCATCCTAGCATACAGAATAGTGGGGTGGGAGTAGTTAGAAATCAGTGAGGTGCAAAGCCATTATAGTATGTATTGGTCAGGGGATGGCTCACTTTTATGAGAAACGGTTTCCAAACCAAGTCATGCAACGCTGCTTAAATATTTCTCACTCATTGCCCCTCGCAGAGCAGAGTGATGGTTGACAGGGTGTGGACTCTGCTCCATACTGTCACTCAGGTACCCAGAACCCTCTATTCTGTGAATTAGTCATTCTGTAGTGTGTAGTCCTTCTTGGCTAAATGTAAAGGAGAAAGAGAGCCCAGAGGATATTTCAAAGGGTGAAAGCAGAAGTAATGTGCATTATTGGCAGAACTCAGTCATGTGACTCCATCCATTTGCAATCTATTTGTGAGCATGGTGTCCATCTCTACCCCAAAGGAGGACTATTTTCTGATCCTTTATCATTTTATATTATGTACATCAACTTCATTCAGCTCACATCTGTTCAAACAAAGTACCACCCCTATTTGTATGAAATAGAGGGTCAGCATCATGCCTTTGTCTATAATATTCATGCACATGCATTTCATTGTAAATAAAATGATTGCAAGTCACTGTAACTTCCTTAAATTCACTGAATCACCTCTGGAACTTGTGTAATTATTCATTTAGCTCCTGCCTCAGAACCTGCTGCTCTAACTTATTCTTACAAATCAGTAAATTTGTGACAAACTGTCTTGTAGAAAATTCTAAGAAATGATATGAACTAGAAAAGAAGTGTTTGGGAATTTACTAAAAGTGTCTTAAAATCATTATGGAGTTTAAAAGAAACTCCACACTTATCTTAGTTTCTATAGCTATTTGCTATATATGAATATTTTATTGCAGATATTCTTTACTGTTTTCACTTGACCTGGCAAATGAATTGAAAGCTAGACCCGTGGCTGGGATTTTTAGCTTGAGTTGATGGAGTGGGGCCCAACACCTGGATCAACAGGATTTTGTTTTATTCCAATTAATAGATAAAAGCATCTTATATCTGTCTTTCCTCTTTATCACCTATGCAGGGGCACTCACGATTGAGACAGTTTCATTGTTGCTTTAGCGTATCGGGTAGGAATGCTTATTTGACAGGCTGGCTTATTGTTTGTGGATGACTTGGGCATAGTTAACTGATGATGACTGGGTTTTTGTTTTTAGATTCATCTATTCTATTGTATGCCTAGGAACAATTAAAAAACATGGTATTTTAAAATGGACCCTTCCCTGTCACACTGTGCCTTCTTTCTCTGTGTAGAGAGCTTGGCTGCATCCTGTTTCTTCGGTAGATGTCAGAGTGTGGATAATTCTGGGCTTGTGATTTTTCTCTCCCATTTTATCTGCCTCTTTTTGTGTCTTTGTGTGCAAGTCTATGATTACTATTGAGTTCCCCCCACCCCTAAATGCCAGCAATTATCTCACAGGTGGAGGGATTAGGAAAGAGCTGGGACAATTGTACCAGGATTAGAATAAAGACTCCCTCCCCCTTTAAATACAGTGACAGGAGATTGAAGATTTAGAGGGGACCAGGCAGAACTGTGGGGGAGGGTGGACAATTTGCTTTGATTCATAAATCCCCAGGGAGAGAGAAGGAAGAATCTCCTGATGGAGGAAAGAATAATAAAAAGTCTGAGATGCTTGGGGTTTGGTTCTTGTTTGGGGAACTGGGGTGCAAGAATTCAGAGTGACCATTTTTTTTCTTTCTAAAATGTATTTAGCCTATTTCTTCAAAAATTATTCTGGGAAGAAAAGGAAGCTGCAGGGTCTAATGTATGTCCAGGCCAGAGAATTTTGGTGAGACATTATCTTTTTTCTAAGGGAGAATGATTTATTTAGATGATGTTTTGTCAGTTAGGGTATTTTCAGATGCGAGAACCCCACTTTGAATCAAGCTCCATTAAACAGCAAAGGGGATTTATAGATTCTGTTTCTAAGGAAGTCTAGTATACAAGGGAGGGAACCATAGCCTAGTGTCTTTCTTCTGCTAGGTGTTGGCTTTGTTTGTTTGGTGTTGGCTTCAGCCTTGGTAGGCTCATTCCTCTCTTATAATTCTTGGATGATGGCTAGAACCCAGAGTGATTTGCTTTTTGGTTCATGTACAGACTCTTTGCTGGGTTAGAATTCTCCAAAAAAAAAAAAAAAACACCCTAATGTATATATCAGTACACACACACACACACACACACACACACACACACACACACACACACACGGTTCAGGTGATCTTGGAGCCTAAGAAGTGCTAACATCTGTCATCTGCAAGTTGGAGGGAAATTGAGAGATATGGTTGCAGTTGGAACTTAAGGCCTGAGAAATGATGGTATAAATCATAGAAGGGATAGAAGAGGACCAATGGCTCAGCTTAAATGACCAGCCAGAAGCAGTGAGTTCTTTCTCTGCAGCTTTGTGCTATTGAGGCTGTCAAAGAGGGAAATCTGTTTTTACCCATTCAACTGATAGAAATGTCCGTCTCTAACAGAGACACACACTCAAAGAAGTAGTGTTTGTTCTGGATACCCAGGATGAGCTGTGTCAAGTTGGCTCAACCTTCAGTAGCTCAAGCCTATGCCTTGTCAACTTGGCATTCATACACATCTTCGCATCTCCTTAAACTACACTTAATCTCTAAATAAAAACAATAGCAAGATCCACCTAACAGGACTCATTTATCCCATGCACAACTGAAAATACATTCACTGTCCCAGAAGAGGAAGTGAAATCTTTGAGTGATGCTCACTCACCTCTTTGATAAGATATAACTTAATTGCTATGGTGCAAAGATAACACTTTTTCCATGCTACCATGGGAAGTAATGTATTTTATGCTACATGGTAAAAGGATAAAATGGGAAAGAAATAAAAGACATTTAGTATACACACATATTTATGCCAAAATAAAATCATATCCTACTTGAAGTGCCTACTCTAATAATTGGCCATATTGGTGTTTATAACTGCTTTCTTCCATTACCTATTTTGTATTCCTTCTGTCAGCAAGTATCTATGCCAATGTGGTGATTTACTTGTGGGTTGACTCATACATACACTCCTAAAGGACTGGCCTATTGTTGGTCCCTGCCTGGATTGAGCTGTTGTAGCCCTGCAGAGATCAGGGCTATCTAAGGAGATGTTTTACTAGGTCTTCTGGCTACGTTTTCCCTTTATCTCTCATGGAGTGATAATCCATGTTTTCCTTGGTAGTCAGGATTACTAATCCTAGTTATCTAGTCAGAAAAGACCCTGGAGCTTCAAACTAACTAGTTCCCCCTTTAGCTAATGAATGCCTATAATTATGGGTTTTGCTGTATTTCTTAGGTCTGAGTCATTCATGCAACAGAGTTGCCATTTTCTATAGTACCTGAGATTTAAGGGAAGGCTAGAAATTAGACCTCTAATCTAAAAGAATATATTTTATGGCAGAAAATATTCCTGGCTAAAATAATTTTTAAAATGCAAAGCCAAATCCAACTCTGTCCACAGTAAGGTCTTGGCAAATCTTGAGTGTACATCTTCATCCTCTGTCTATCAGGAGTTCCTGTTTCATGAGGATGGATATTAGCCCAGGCCTCAGCATAGCAGCAGAGGCATCATTTGGAAACAGAATGGCACTATGCAGAGGGAAAGGTGGCAAGCATCCTGATGTCTGTGTGATCAGGGAATCAGCATCATGGGCTCTCAGTTCATTGTTATGAAAAGAGGCAGGGCAACACCTATGGGAATCGAGGGTTGCCAGCCTCATGTCACTTTAAGTGAAAACTGCTCTGATGGAGTTTCTCTCCTGCTTAGATTGCTAGGCTCTATTTAGGTCAGCTGACATGGATTGCTATTGATGGATAAAGGAGTAAGGAGGTCCTCTAGTCTCAAGTGTGTTTTTAACAGAGTGGCTCTTAGTAAATATCTCTTTCTTGGATGCCTCACTTCATTCTCAGTCTTTCTTTTCAGCTGCACTTAACCAGCTCTTGCCCCTTAGCATACTGACCTAATTCTCAACCATACATTTCATTTAGGCTTTTGAGGCAGTACTGCTTCTCTGTTACAGCTGTTGTTTGTTCCTTCTTGACCTATGGCCACTGGTCTCATCACTGGCTTTACCTGTTCCCAGATAGCATCAGACTTTGGCTAAAGAAGCAGGCAGAATAAAAGAAGTCTAAGACACATTAGCTGTGAGACTCTGGTACTCACATCCTGTAAATCAAATACCAGGAGTACAGACCTCTCCCTCAGTGGGCTGCTGTTTCTCAGGCTCCAGCTACATTAGACTTTCTCAAACCACATATTTTTAGGAGGGGGTATTCTCAAAGTTTACTATGCACATGAATCATCTGGCCATTTGTTAAACTTGAATTCTAAGATAGGAGAGTTGGGCTGGAGGATAATATTCTGCATCTTTAACAAGCTCTCCTAGGGAAGCACGCCCATACTACTCTTGCGTAGACCACTCTTAGGACGTCTTTAAGGCATTGAGTGATGATGCAAATTAAGCCATCTGGTCCTCTCTCCTCCACAGTCAGGACAGAATGTAAAGAGCTCCCGCCCTGCCCCCACCCCCCCAAAAAAAGCAGAACAGTAGCAAGAGACCAAGGGCTCCAGTCTTAGCGTCAGGTTGTTACTGTTAGGTAGCTAAGGAGGCATCTGGTGAAACTCAGGCTTTCTCATTCTCTTTGGATGTCAGAAGAGGGGTGCCAGTCTTTGCCTCCGTAGCCATGTCTGTACAGGGCGTAATGACATTGGCTTACCTCCCAGAGTCTGGGGAACAGCCAGTCATGTCTTTTTGTGATAGATACATAGTGCTATTTTGTCATTTTAATAAGGAAAAAAAAACGCCATGGGGAATAGCCTGTAATTAATCCTATTGCCACCATACCCCTAAACACCACCTAGTTTTGTAGCGAAGATGCAATTTGGGGGAACACAAGAATGTTCACAAGCTGCCCGGTGTAAATTTCTTGTGCTTATCCACAGGCTGAAGCATGGCACGTGTCCCAGCCCCAGGTCCCTTCTCTTTCCCTGAATTTACAAGAGTGCTTTCTTACAGACTAGCAGCTGTTATAGGCTTGAGAGACCCACAGCAGCATGAAGATGTTTTACGTTCTCATCAGCTCAGACCCAGTGCTGAGGCTTATAGCTGGGCATAGGGTATACCGCATTTACGTTTTCTCTAAAAATACATCGTCTGTCTGGTGATCTCTGTACTCTGTTCAGACCCTCTCGATCTCACCGTCTTTATGTTCTATCTGTATAATCTCCCCGAAAGACCATATCTACACAAAAACACACAGAAAAAAATGCTTAGCTTCTAGTAAGGCAGGGTACTTAACCCTCTACGTGATTCCACTGTTTTATTTGGACTAGAGCTGGGAGGAAAATAAAAGCACGGGGCTGCTGTTGGGGACACACACAGGTGAGCTAGGAGGCTCTCTGTCCACAATTGGCTTCCTGTGTCTTTATTGGCCCGGGGGTTTATGATGAGGACTGGCGCTAGCATCAGTGGCTGGATGGAGGTGTTTACCTGCTGTCTTCAGGGATATGGTATGAGCAGCTGTAAGGCGAGCTGGTTATTTTGTATGCTCTGAGAAAGGTTAAAATGTGGCTCTTTGGCTTCCCTGGAGGACTAATCCTGTAACAGGAGAGCCACAGAAAAATGCATACTGCTTGGGAAGGGAGCCTGCACCAGGGTTTAGTATAGTTAGTTGTTGTTGTATAGTTACAAATAAAATCCAGAAACTTAAATCTGAATTGAAGCAGTGAGATGAAAAAGACAGAGAAAGAAATGAATTATTTATTTCATCACTTGGGTCCTGAAAATGTGGAGTGGGCATTAATCTCCTTTGAACAGGAGCCTTTGGGCCAGGCTTGAGGTCACTTGTGCAAGGTCTGACCTTATCTACTCCTGGCCAGACACCTCAGCTTCCAGTGAATTCCTTTGAGAATAATCCAAATCGAGCCCTTACCCTGTTGTTCTGAAGAATTGAGAATTTACCTAGCATGCAGTCAGGGGAGTAGAAAGTGCTTGTGCCTGTGAATTCTCATAATCCTGTAATTTCCCAACAGATGCAAAGGCAAGGAAAAAAAAAAGGCGTGTCATGTAGGAGAGTACACAGGGAGCCAGGGACCCTGTGTGAATCTCCCATGCACTATGCTGGGTCTGAACAGATCCTGTCCACTGAGTCCGTTTTGCAAAGCAATCCGTTGTGGAGCATCTATTGTCCCCATTTCTCTGGTGAAGAAATTGAGGTTTAAAGAGTGTCTTTCACTCGCCATCACCCAGCACTTAATTATCCTCGCTGGGGTGTTTGTTGTATCTCTGTTTTGAGCACTTCTCTTTGCTTCAGCTTACTGCTTTCTGTCTTGCCCAAGGCAGCAGAGGCAATATAGACCCCCCAAACTTCCCCAAGACTAGGAAGGGAGAAGGAAGTATTTCAGGGGTTTCATGAAATACAAAACAAAACAAAACAAAAATGTCCCTCTTCATAAAGATTCATTATTTGTCCTTTTGTACTCCCCTGGCCTGTCCACCAGTTTTCTTCTGGCTTCATCAACATTTGTATCTGTACACTCTACCTTCTTTCTGCTTCCTTCTGCTCTTTACAGAACATGAATCTTATTGCAAAGTTGCCATCAGAGCTTTCTGTTTGATTTAGCTGATTTCCCTTGCTAACATATTTCTGAGTCAGATACTTAGAGGAAGGTATTGTTCTTTGTATATTTCTGTTTCGGCGACTAACACAGGGCTTCTGGTTTCAGGGTAACTCGAGGTGGAGGGACTAGGTGAACTTTTCCCATAAATAGTTTTAAAGTTTCAAGGTTGACAAATCAATGAAAATAAAGGTATGCGTTTAAAACCACTTAGCGTCCTCATTGGTGATCATTCACCCATTGCTGGTCCCTTCCCCACCAAATCCTCCTTTTAGGTGTTCAGGAGTTAGAGCTCATATTACTTAAGCCAAGAGTTACTATCTGATGGACATTGAGCATAAATGAGGGACGGCTCTGAAGGCTTACATGGCAGAGATCTTCTGGCATAACCTTCTACTCTGGCTGTCTCTTTCAGTGAAATTAGCCTCAAATTATTATCCCACACTTATCATTCCTTTCTACCACACTACCCCCCCCCCCCAGACAACAGGGAGTTTTTCTTTCCACTTAATTGGTGCTTAAATTTCATATTAAGTTAGAAAATATTACTGCATCTCTGTGAGTTCTTAGGGGTGAGGGTTGTATGAATGAGACAGTTCTGAAGGTTGACAGTTCTGTGGAGAAGACAACTGTCAAAAGTGGGAAAGCTGTACCTGTGAGGTTTTGAAGAAGAGACACAGGGTGTATTAGGCAGGAAGATGCCCAGATCATCTGGGGAAGCATGACCTTCCCATTCCAGCTGTTCTCGAACATCTACCTCGCTCTGGCTGTTCTCTGAGCATGTGCTCAGAGCCTGGATGCTCCAGTGACCATGTTGCATTGTGTTGTAACATTCTCTTTGTTGGCTGGTTGTGTCTGCCATTTTGCCTGACTTGATTTAATGTCTTTAGAAGTTCCACAGACAAACAAATCTTCCATGAGCTCTCTATGTCGCCTTGCTGATGGAAGACTTTTAATGACCCCTTCAGTTCCTCAACAAATGAAGTCTTAGCTCCCTACCCTAGCATTCAGTACTTCACATTTTAGCCCAGATTCAGCACCCACCACACCTACTGGCACATTCTGATATCTGCACCCCTCTAGCAATTGGTTAAGCCACAGCCTTGCCTCTTCACATCAGCCCATACCATTCCATATCTTAGATATCTAGCCATATCTAGCCATCTATTAATGTTTCATTCAACTCTCCCCCCGCCCTGTGTCACTGTACCTGACTATAGAGAGCTCTTTAGAATGTCACTGTACTTCCTGTGATATCACCCAGTGACACCTATTGGGTACCATCCCTTTCTGTAGTTTATGCTGCCAACTGCACATTTCTCTAATCAGGATGTGAGCTCCTGCAGGCTGAGCACATCATGACGACTGTTATGCTTCTATAGATAGGTGCTCAAAGCATATAGGATGGTAGGCTTATCGCACCCAACTAGTCAGATTAGTGTTACAAAGTGTCTGGTACAGCGCCAGGCATAAATGCATAACCGCGGGATGGGGTGCACGTAGAAAAGAACTTGAGGGATTTAAATGTGAAGAAGAAATGTTATATATGCTTCTCAGTTTTCAGCCTACAAAAGCAAAGATGGTATTTTCATGTTTGTGGAGGTAAAGGTAAAGGTGGTTTGGGGCTGCAGAAGCTGAGGGTTGATGTAGGGGAAAAGAGATAATAGGAAGAGGTGATACAGTGGGAAAGATGAAGGACCCTGGCCCAGAAGTACCCTGTGTGAGATGTGAGCTATCTGGCTTACATCCTGACTCTGTGTTGCTGATTGCGAAGCTTGGCTACGTTGTAGCACATCTGGAGCCTTATCTGTTGAGGAAAGTGAGAATGTTACCCTTTCTGTCTCAGGTGTGTTGGGAGAGCAAGTGAAAGCAGTTTTTAAACTGTAAAGTGCACTATGAATGGAAGGGAGCGATGCTACTATAAACAGCAACACCATTTATCGTCTGAGTCCTCCCAAAGCCACACTGTGGCAGGGGAAGAGATCAATGGGTAGGCTTGCTGGGACAGGGAGGAAGAGGCCAGACTGGCAGGAGCCTGTGGTCAGATGCTACAGGCCCCACAGCAACGCTGCATCTGTCTAAGTACTTTTGTGTCATAGAGGTGCTTCCCCAGATCTGGTAAGGGATGAATAAGGTGTGCGGCCCCAACCTTGCCTGTGCCAGGCATACATTGGGGCCTAGTCCACAAGCTCGGTGAGTCCAGTTGTCATGGTTACTGTGGACTGGTTATGAGGTATCAGTGTAAGCTCTGGAAGGAGCAGATAACTTCTGGGTGCATCCCGGATTTGTACATAGCAGCACTGAGCACTTTCTCTGGATGTGCCATCCCCTAAGCTCTGGTGACTTGGTGGCTTATGTCCAGGCGCTCCCTTCATCCATGCAACACCACCAAGGGGTTATCACATCGCTGTTCGCCTGTTACTGAGGAAGGGCCAAAGTCAGGCATATGGATTCCAGAAGGGAAGCAGCTAAAAAGCCATAGGAACTGGAACTGGAATACAGACTAGAGCTCTTAACTGTTACACCCTGATACCTTCAGCCTATTAAAGTCTCAGTCTTCTCACCAGCATCACAGATACAGCAGCTAAGGAACCTGCTCAAACTGAGACATGTTCTAGCAATTGTCTTCTAATAAAGTAGGTGTCTAGAAGAGGAAGGAAAAATGCAGCAATCTGAGAACAATGTTATTTTCAGAAAGAGAGGAGTCATGTTAAGAGCCAGCCATTGCCCTTTAAACCTACCTTCCTTTTCAAGTATAAAAAAACCAAATTAAGAGATTAAGCAATGTGGGAAGTTTACAGTCCGACAGATAAAAGCAAAGAGAATGCATTCATGAAAGGAGAAATTATGTCAGGACATTCTGATCATTACCAAAAGCAAGCCATAGTTCTAAAAGTTGACAAGTGTACAATGGCTGTAATGTATCTGGAATTTAGTAAAAATCACTTAGAAGAGAAAAAGCTTGAAGTCTTGCCTAAGAAATTAATTCAAATTGGCCAGGGGGAAGCTGTGTCACCTAGAATCAAAGCTTGCTGGGAGATGGGAGTGAAGAGTGTGATGACAAATGACCATAGCTCTTTGGGTGTGATGGGGTCAGGTGAGAAGACCCAATTTAACCATCATTGCTTAATGATCTGCAAGAATGACTACGCTCCTGGTAATGACGTTCATATGTGCTGCTAAATTGGAAGTTGTCACAGTGATGGCTCAGGGAAGGAAGCACAGAATCAGAGGGTGGCAGTCGAGGTCAGAAGGCCAACACAATCAGGAACAGAGGGGACGGCACAGGCAAGGACAAATGGGGGAAATTTCTTTGAGCAGGGTATCCAAACATAGAGATATATGTGTTGCCCACATATATGCACAGGAACCTAAGCAGAAATGAAACAAAAGCTTTCCACTGATTTACCCTTCTAGGATGAGGAGGCACCAGGAGTTATATTTGAAAAAGCAGTAAGGCTACTCATTTTAGCAATTGTGTCTAGTTTTGGAGGATTAAATCCCATCCTTTTCCATTAGTGTGATAGTCTCAGAGGCAGAAATTTATGTTTTGCCCCTAAAGAGTAAGATCACTACTTAACCTATAAACTGGGAAAATGATAACAGTTTCTAAAGAATTTTGTGAGAGTTAAGCAAATACAATGTACAAACACTATGTCTGGTAAATACTGTGTGTTTGATAAATATTATTTACCTATTAGCCATAGCATTGCAGTAAGTATGCAGTCCATATAGATAATGAGCTTTCAGCTTGAATTGGGGGATGAAACGCAGAACAATTTGAAAACTCTTGATGGAATAAAAGTAGCATTGTCTAGAGAATCACCATTCTTTTCCAGGTTCTGCTATAGGACACCCAAGAAGGGTTGTGTCACTTCTCCTTCCGTATGCACAAACATTTGGCACTTGACTCGCTCATCTCTTGAAAAGCTCACGTGTCTATAAAATCCTCCATGTTAACTTTAAAAATTAGGTAGACAAAAATCCTGACAGACAACTTCACTGGAAAGAAGATTTATTTTTGCTCATGGTTTTAGAGATTTCAACACATGGTTACCTGGCTTCATTGCTTCAGGGTCCAAGCATGGCAAGGCTGACCATCATGGCTGGGAACATGTGATGGAGTCAATTGCTTCACTTCATGGTCTACCCAAGGGCTGAGTTGAGGAGAAAGGAGGCATTATAGACAACAGGAATACAACCTTCAGGAAAGTCAAGCCTCCAGTGATTGATTCTTTGCCTTCTTTTAGGCTCCATGTCCACGATTAACTAATAATCACTTGATGAAGTTAGCACCTTCCCAATCTAATTTCCTCTCAACAGTCTATGAGCTTGGGATCAAGCTTACAATACACAAATGCTCTGGGCAGACCGTTCATTATTTAAACCATAGCAGGTTCAAAGTAAGTTAAATTTTGTCTTATTGAGGTTGTCGTCTTTGGGGTATATTTTCCAGCACATCTTGCTCTGTAGACCTGTTCTCTGCAGACAGTTACTTCTCTGGGTAAGGCAATTGACTTATACATGTTTAACATTGAAAAACTAGCCTCCCAGCAACATTTCTAGTCCTGGAACAATCAGGAAGCTTGGTCAGCTTGATGATGGGATAATTACCAGGAGTGTGAGCATGGTGGTTCCAATAGATACCTGCTTCTATTGGATGCCCAGGAATCATCCTTAGAAAGATTCTTAATGCTCTGTGTAGGGTGTGGATTGATGAGAGTCGTAACATTTGGATGTGTGGGATGGAGTTTCCAAAGGCTTAAGAAAACACTTCATGACTATATAGACCTAGTCCCCATTTTAAAAAATGTGTTTGTGTATTTATTGGGGTTGCACATGTGACATGGCATGATTATGTAGGTCAGAGGACTACTCATGGGAGCTAGTTTTCTCTTTTCACAATGTGGGTGCCCCTCAGATTGAATTAAGGTTTCCAGACTTGGAGGTCAGCACCTTTGCCCTCTGAGCCATCTCACCATCCCAAGCTAGCCTTGGTTAAGGCATTTTTTTCAGGAGTCATGTAGTTGCTTCCATTCTTGACAACTGTTGAGAGGATAAGTCATGAATCTTGGAAGGGTACCTTTTCATGTGCTTACCAACCACAAGACCCCCCTGGAAAGTTTCAACTGAAAAGAGAAATTAGTTTTGTTTTCAAGAATTTTGACTGAAATGAATAGCGTGTTCACTTTTGAATTCCTAGTAGAGCAAGAAGGTGACAGGTTGAAGGACACTGCAAGAGAGTCATCCACATGATTGACAAGATAGAGGAAGTAATTGAAAAAAGAGAGAAAAGAACAAAGGGCCAAGGTGGAGGTGGGGATGCATGTGTGTGACAGTAAGGTGATAGATAGAAGTTAACTAGAACACTCAGAGAGAGAGACTCGGATAAGACCCAGCATCTACAGAGTGATGTGAGGTGAAAGTCACTCTAAAGGTACACATTTTAAAATCTCTTCATATTTGCAGACCATCTCATGTCATGCTATGATCTATCCTAGGTATGGAGAACTCAAAGGCTGTTTCTACCTTGTCTCTTTATTCTGGTAGATGGGGATAAACATTAAATTCAGCACTGGGATGAATTAAAACCAAGTTTGTCTGCTTACTTGCTATGTTGCCTTAGGAAAGATATATATAAAAAACCTTGTATGCCTCAGTTTCTTGTCAGTGAATGAGCATAAACATAGTTCCTGCCTATTAAGGTTGAGAGCATCGAGCCAGTTTATACATTTAAAACACTTAGAAGAAAGCTTGGCCCATGGTGCATGTTACTATGCAAACCAAACAAGGGAATGCATTTAGGGAGCTTAATAAGAGACTTGGCAGGTAGAAGTAAGTCAACAGATGTTAGATGTTGTTATTAATATATTAAACTGAACATCACAGCTATGTTGAAAATGCAGAGATAACATAGCCAAAGGAAAATCAGGTAAAGAGATAAGAGGTAATGTCACAGACTCTTACTATGAACCTGAAGGGGTTGCTGATTGAGGTCTGGGAAAGTCAATAGAAATTGGCTTGCTTGGAAGAAGGGCAATCCTAGATGAAGCTACCCGTGTGAGCGCAGCATTGCTCCAGGCCTGAGGCTGTGGCCAGCAATCTGGCCCATCAGTCTTTGCTCTCTCCATAACCTTCACTTGTAACTCCTACTCCCAAAGAAGAAGTTGTTTACCCCATTGACCTCATTACAGTTCAGATCCCAGGCCTGAGCTCAACACATTACTCTACCGCTCTGTACCCACAAGAGATTGTTGTTTTTGTCTTGGCAGATTCATGGGTGTATATACTCACTTGTTTAGCAAATGTTTATGGGGTATCTGCTCCCTGCCTTCCACCCTTGTAAGCACTGTGTTACAACACTGAACCAAGCTCATACTAGAAGAAAGGGGGCGTGGGGACAGCAAAGTAAAAGATGTAGGGGATAAGAAGTGTTTTGGAAAGAAAACCACTCCCCTGAGAATACAGGCTTAGAAGAACCCAGGGGAAGGAGCAGCACAGGGGAAAGGCTTTATGCTGATGAGGCAGTTCAGTGTATCTGTGGCAATGTATATGGGCTGCTAAGTGCCTGGTCTTTTTCTTCTACCATCCCAATCTCCCTGGGGGCCCACTGTAGATGCAGAAGAGGAAGCACTTAAGAAAAAGGAATTGTAGGAGTTGTAGTTCAGGCTGGAAAAGACTCAGTGCAAGTTAACACAGGCCATGAGTGAGTAGGAGGTTACTAAGAAACTGTCTAAGTCAGTGAAGACATACCAAAGCCACAGCAACTGTTATAAAGGAAAGCATTTAACTGGGCCTTGGCTACATTTCAGCGGTTTAGTCTGTTCTCAGCATGGCAGGAGGTATGGAGGCATGCAGGTAGACAGGACGCTGGAGAGGAAGAGTTCCACCTCCAGATCTACAGGCAACAGGAAGTGTAAGAGACGCTGGGCCTGGCTTGAGCATTTGAAGCCTTAAAGCCCACCCCCAATGACACACTTCCTCCAAAAAGGCCACACCTACTCAAACAAGGCCATACTTCCTAATAGAGCCATTCCTTGGTGACCAGTCATTCAAGTATATGAGCTTATGGGTACCATTATTCAAACCACCACAAAACTCTATGGAAAAATCCTTATGAGTCTGTTGGGTCATTTGTTCAATAGACTATGATTCTTCAGTTGAAGCTTCTTCTCATAGTGTGTCAGGCTGTGTCTTTTTGTTTTTCTAGTAGTTTCCCTAAATGCCCAAATGGGAACTAATAGGAAGGATATTTGATTCATGTTCCCTGGTATAGAAAACTTGAATTGCATCAATCATCATTAATTATAACATCATGTTCGGCTGTTTGATGCAATAGAGTTTGATTGACATAATTATGTCATATATAGCAATAAAAAATTAAACAATAGCTCATCTTTTATAAAGACAAAAAGCCAATGCAAGTGTAACAGCAACTGCCCAACTGAGTTTGATTATGTGCTTATTCAGTTCCTCAATTCACAAATGTGTGTGCTCACCATGAGTGTATTCATGGGACAACATTGGAGGTGAGACAGAAATGTCCATTATTTGTTACCAAGAATTTTGATATATGTAATTTTACTCCCCTATACGTGGACATACTCACAGGTAAAGAGAATGCTAAGAATGTGGCAGTTTCTCTAGGCAAAGCAGAAAGGATTTGAGATGGCATAATTCCTTACCTGCATATAAAAATGAAGTGTTCACCCATTCCCAAAGAATGTCAAGTGTAGTTAAGGAATTGAAATGGATACAGGCCTGGTACTGTTTTTCTCATAGTACAGTGGGCCATGGAGTTGCCAGTAGAGAGGGGCAGGATTATACCACATGGTTTCTGACAAAGCTTCGAAAATCTCAGCTATTTTTGCACTCATCCTGGAAGCAGC
This sequence comes from Acomys russatus, assembly GCF_903995435.1. Classification (NCBI taxonomy): domain Eukaryota; kingdom Metazoa; phylum Chordata; class Mammalia; order Rodentia; family Muridae; genus Acomys; species Acomys russatus. The sequence goes on from NC_067137.1 coordinate 97,859,658, forward strand.
AGTCTTTAGAGTCTTGTCTTTTCACAGGAAATAGTATATTTGGCCAGCGACTGTTCTGCATCTTAGCCTTTGTCTACAGCATGTTAAAATAAGAGCACCTCTGATTCATAGGAGCTATAAAAATAGTATAGTAATTACGAAGTTTACTTTCGTGACTCACTTTGCTTTAGCGTGTGGTCCTCTACAGGGAAGCCTTCTATCTGAGTTAAAAACCTCACTTGCTGTTTGCATTTTCTAAGTATAAAGGTACAACATTTTGAGGTTGAATCATTCTGCAACATGGGGTCTGGAGAGCTAGAATGGAGGCTTGGAGAAGTGCAATTTTGAATATTTGTGTATATCTCTTTTTAAAAAGCAGGAACTAAATGGGCTGATTTGTCATGACTACATTGTGTGTAAGGCTTGATCACAGAGTACCTTGTTTTGGGTTTGTATTTATTTTTCTCCCGTCCTCTCCTCACTAATTGCCCTCTCCAGAATGGAGGCCTCCACTGCCTTTTGGCTTCATTAACGACTTTCATTTTCATTAAAGAGCTCTGCACTAATGGACTGTTATAAAATGCACAGTTGCTTCTTGTAGTCACCGCCAAATGACTCTCATCATCCTGGCAGTTTTCCGCATTAGGCCAAAGGGAAATGTGTGTGTGTGTGTGTGTGTGTGTGTGTGTGTGTGTGTGTGTTTGTGTGTGTGTTGTGTGTGTTGGGGGGCTTCAAGTCAGAAGGCGTAAGAAATATACACATTGAATATCCATCTATCTCCATCTTTGAAATCTGAATAAATTTGGAGTCCACACCCAGAATTCTATGAGTAGTTCTTGGGTACTCTAACATGCTATTTGGTTGGCAAAATTGAATGAAAAGAAAGGCACCAGGAAGGTCACTTCTTATATTTTGAACTTTGAGGCTTGTTGAGAACTAGACTTTCCTAAGATCCACAAGAACAAACACTGATAATGATCAGATTTTTTTAGATCAACTTTGCTCCAGATGCATTGACCATTATTATAGTTGGTTGTGAGCAGCAAAGCAATTGACATGCTCAGGATTATATTTGGTCTAGTGTTCATCCTCTTTAACAGGTGGCTCAGTATTGATGGAAATACAGAATCCTATTGCCCTATAAAGTGGAGGGAAGGGAGTACCAGTATTTTTAGTGCACAGCAAAAGAGACTACTCTAAAATCTTAAGTGAGCTCAGAGATGTTTAACTTCATCTCCTTTCCTTTACATTTTCTTGGTTATGTCATCAAGATGTTATAGGGGACACCTTGATCGTGGGAGATTTAGTCAAACTTGAGAGGGTCTCTAGCATGGCTTTGTGAGAGTATAAACCCATCCCTACCTCAGTCTTCTTTCTGATTCTTTAGGGACCCTTTATTCTCTGGAATATTACACATATTGTTCCCCTTGATTCACACTTTACTTTTGTTGTTGTTGTTGAAAGAAAATAGCATTTTTAAATTTAATTTATTCAGATCACATCTCAATTGTTATCCCAGCTCTTGCATCCTCCCATTCCTCCCTCCCTCCCACTTTCACCCTATTCCCCTCCCCTATGTCTGTGACTGAGGGGGGCCTCCTCCCCCTGTATATGATCATTCACACTTTATGAACCTCTCCAGTTTCAGGTGGCCTTGCTATGTCTCTTTAACCCCCATCCTTCCAATACCTTTCCCAAGCAAATTTAACTCTTCCTTCTGTGACTTGTTTATTTTCTTATCAATTGATTGTTTTGTTGGAGGCAAGGTCTCATGCAGCTCCTTTCTCCACATGCTCACCAACATGTGCTATCACTTGAATTTTTGGTCTTAGCCATTTTGGTAGGTGTAAGATGGAATCTCAGAGTCATGCTGATTTGCATTTCCCTGATAACTAAGGATGTCTTTAGGTATTTCTTGGCCATCAGAAGTTTCTCTGTTGAGAATTCTCTGTTTAGTTCTGTATCCTAATTTTTAATTGGATTATTTGGTTTGTTGGTGTTTAATTTCTTGAGTTCTTTATGTATTTTGGATATTAGCCCTTTGTCAGATGTAGGGTTGGTGAAGATCTTTTCCCAGTCTGTAGGCTGTTTTATTCTGTTGACAATGCCCTTTGCCTTACAGAAGCTTTTCAGTTTCATGAGGTCCCATTTATTAATTGTTGATCTTAGGGCCTGAGCTACTGCTCTGTTCTGGAAGTTGTCTTCTGTGCCAGTGAGTTCCAGGATCTTCCCCCACTGTTTCTTCTAACAGATTTAGTGTGTCTAGCTTTATGTTAAGGCCTTTAATCTACCAGGACTTGAGTTTTGTGCAGAGTGATAAATATGGATCTATTTTCATTTTATTACATGTAGCCATCCAGTTAGACCAGCATCTTTTGTTGAAGATGCTATCTTTTTTCAATTGTATGGATTTGGCTTCTTTGTCAAAAGTCAAGTGTCCATAGATGTGTGGGTTTTTCTCCCCTGGATCTTCTATTTGATTCCATTGATAAACCAACCTATTTCTATGCCAATGGACATCTCATTCTCCATAGTTGTGGGGGGAATGGGACTTCCTCTGACATGAACTCTGGTGCCCCCAATTTGATCACTTCCCCTTGGTGGGAAGGCCAGTTGGCAGACAAAGGAAGGGGAAGCAGGCTACCGAGATGAGACCTGATAGGCTGTGGTCATATGGTGCGGGAAGAGGTCCCCTTCTGTCAGAGGTCTAGGGGAGGGGAGTAGGGTGGAAGAGGAAGGAAGGGTGGGAATGGGAAGATACAACTGAGGGGATAACAATCAGGATGTAATCTGAATAAATTATAATAAATTAAAATTTTAAAAAACTCCATGCTCTTTTCATAGAGTAATTTATTTGCCATCAACAGGAAGGGCTATGTGGTTCCATCCATCACCATCTTTAAATTTTCTGTCTGTTCCACTCCACAGAAAGGGGCAGATATCAGACATTTTAAGAGGTTGATAACCTTGAATCAGGCTAAAAGTTTTGTGTTTGGTAATTAAAGTCTTTGTACTTAGCTATTTCTTTTAAGTATATAAATGCTAATACAAAATTAATATATTTATAAGTGAAGTGATAATAGGTGAATTTGCTAGTAGCTATTTCTCTTATTAAATAAAAGACACCAGTAAAATTCCAAGCATCACCCATGCTGTGTTTTGCTATATTTTAACCCTCAGAGCCAGCATATGTTTGCTTTTGTGTTTGAGCATGCAAATTTCAAAAAAGTCAGCCTCTGACTCTTGTTATTTCATGCAAGGTATTTTGCTCATCATGAACCTATAATGTCAAATGATAACCACAAGGATTTACAAAGCCCAATTTAAGAAAGGTCACCAAAATATATAAGTTGACACTGAGACTTGGTACCATAAGCTTCAAGTGAGGATGATTAAATCTTAAACCTTCCCTAAAGTTTGGAAAAGCCTGGCTGGATATGAACTTTAAAAACTCAGGTATGATTAGCCTCGGTTCCCATCCTTTTTTTTTTTTTTTTTTTAAATCACTTCAACTACTGAGTTCTGCCTTTCCAGTATTGTTCTTTAAAAAAGAAAGAGAGAGAGAGAAAGAAAGAAAACAAAAGTCTTGCCTTGTCAGTTATAACATGTATAACATGTATAATGGGATGAAGGAAAGATACTTGAAATTAAAAGATAAACCTGAAAATGTCTCGAGATCCCCAAGATGCATAGCATGCCTGGGGTGGAGAGAGCAGGCTGTGTGCAGTCCTCCATGTCAGAGACATCAAGAAGTGAATGTTTATCAAGTCTTTTAAAAATCTTTATTCACAGAAAGGACCAATTATAGTTGAATGAAACCCAGAAAATTGTGTTTGAGAGCTAGCTCCTAGAAGAGGTATCTTGAGAATTCCAAGACTTGTGGGCTGGGGAAACCATGCTACCCACTTCCAGGGAAATGCCTAGTGAGTCACAAGCATCTCAAGGGCTATGATTCACACCCTAGAGACTTAAGAGCATGTAGAGGACAGGCCGTTACTGTATGATATATCTGAATGTGAGCGCTTGATTATTCCTTATGAAAACCATTCTCCCCTGAGCTCTGGAATCTGCCTGTGCTGCCCATCTGTCAGTGTTCACTACCACCCATTACCTACGTTACTGCTGCCTAGTTCTAGACCCATAAGGTAGAAGAAAAACCCCTACGCAATGGTTGAACATTAGGTATCTCGGGAGTGAGATGTGGAGAAATGACTATGAATTTTGGGGCTAGACAGATCTGATTTGAGTCCTGACTCCTTCTTTTATGAGTTATAATGACTTTGGGCCAGCCACTGAATCTCTTAGAACCTTATTTTTCTCCTTCAACACAGGCATATGGATGAGGCTCTCATGGTGGTTGGTGTTTTATAAGTAAACGAAATAGATAAAACAGGAAACAGGACGTGGAGTACAGGCATCCTTTCAGTAGATGTCTTTTCCCTTACTTCCTTGCAACCCCTTTCTTCCTTCTCCATTATTGTTTTCTTTTTTTGCTTCAGGGTTTCCTCAGGGTTGCGCTGTCAGTCCTTTCCATGGACCTGGCTGACAAAGGCTTTCAGAATTGTTTAACCCAAGTGTAATACCTATTACTTGTTAAAAGCAACTTTTGAAACTTTAAAACTTGTGGCTTATAGACGCACTCTCCAAAGGTAGAATCTCTGACTCTCGGCTCACTGGTACTGTGGGGAGCTTTGAGGACAGCCTCATTGGGAATTTACACTTTATAATTTGCAAGGCTTTTTGTTGTTGTTTTTGTTGATCATTTTCTTCATGTGATCTGTCTAACTTCTTAGATAACTATAGCTTGATTCAGACCAGAGGATGATGCAGCTACCATGCCAAATTGTCTGTATGGAAATGAGATTGTGTGTAGCTTCATTAGAAGGTTTGATAAGCTAGCTCTTTCTGGAGACTGTGCTTCTCCGTTTGGTTGTTGGATCAGTTTGCAATTACTAATCTAGTTTCTGGAGATCATCCAAACCTACAGAAGGATTCTTCCTCCTGGCTTGTTAGGCAATAGGCTGGCTGTTAGAGTCTTATGGCTTTCCTGGCCTGTGAGGAGGCTGGTAATCCAGCAAGTTTATTTATTATTATTATTATTATTATTATTATTATTATTATTATTATTATTGGTCAGGGAAGATTTGTAGAAAATTGTATCATCAACCATAAGGCCCCGAGGTTTGTGCTGTGTGTGATTTGCAAATACAAACTCTATGGAGGTTCATTGAGAATAGAAGTACTGGGTACCATCCTAGGACTTGGGGGTGTGTCAGAGCATCTTCAGACTTGAGGCTTAGTACCCTAGTATGGGCATGAGAATAGCTATCATCGATACAAGGGATGGATACACGGATAAATGTTGGCCAGTGAAGTGTGCTGTAGTAGGAAATAATGAGTTTATGGAAGGGGTATTGGTAGGAGTGTGAGTAAAGGAACGCAATTTTATACCAGATGTCTAGAACAATGACATTGAAAAGGTACAGCATTTGGATAGATGAATGAGAGTGGCATAGAGATGAACATACTGGGCAGGAGTGAGAGTGTGGACTGCAGAACACATCTCACAGGCCTTCAGATGGCCATGATGAGGTCTGTGGCTGTTATCCTAACAGAATTGGAAGCCAGAGGAGTGTTTTAACCAGACTCCCACCTCATTTTAGAGCATCTTTTTGTCCCAAGACCAAAAAATAGACTGTAGAGCGCTAGGAAATGAACAAAGGGACAAATTGAGGTTAGAATCCAGGTGGGAGATGGGAGCTTGGTGCATGGGGGTCAGCAGTGGATGGGGAAAGTGGTCATGTTTGCAGTATATTTGGAAGATGATGCCAACAGAATTTGCTGTTGAGAGAGATGGCTGTAAGTGTGGCAAGAAGAAATAGTGGGGATCCCCAGGCCTTTGTCCTTAGCAAAAGGAAGGGAGATGTTTTCTTTACTTAAGATGGGGGAAAGACTAAGGGAGAAGATCATGTCGGCAGAGAGACCAGAAGTATGGCTGAGTTTTGTTGAGTCTTGGATGCCAAACCTTGTACTCATGATGGTTACTCTCATGCTCCTACTGGGCACTAAACCCACAAAGGTATTAATGCTTTTTTGGAACAGGCTTACTATGTGGCTATAAGCTGTAAAACATGCATTTACCAAAGATGAGTACTTAAGAACTTCTTTGTGCCTCTAAATATGCATGTGGGCACCTGCATGAGGAGTCCAGAGATCCATCTCTGGTGCCATTTTTTTTTTTTTTTGGGAGCCGTGTACTTTGTTTATGGAGACAGTATTTCTCATTGGCCTGGAGCTCACTAAGTAAGCTAAGCCAGCAGGTCAGGGAGCCCCAGGATCTGCTGTCTCTGTGTTTCTGGTGCTTGCATTGCAAGTGCAGGGCACTATACCTGGTGGTTTTGTTTGTTTGTTTTTGTTCTGTTTTGTTTTCTAAATGTTCACTAGAATTCAGTTCCTCATACTTGGATCATAAGCATTTTACTAACTGAGCCATCTTCCCAGTTCTAGAAACTTCTGATTAACAATATAGAGGATCAGGAATAGTTTATGGGAAGGGAAATTTTGTGAATTCAGGACTCCTGGGCAGCTGCACAATCTAGTATACTTAGGGTTCTGTTTCTTTGTTCCTATTGGAAGAATAACCACCAGGCAGTTGCCTGCTGGAGAGATTGCCTTTGTAAGATTGCACCAGCATTTGTTGAAGTATCTAATAGGACTCTCATAGCAACCAGAGGATGAAAGAATTAATACCTGTGAAGGAATGGTGGAAGAATAGAGAGGTGGACGCTAGGCCCTGGGTAGTATTTTTTTTTCAGAAGCCCCAATGGCCATCCACAGAGTGCTGGACTCAAACTAGAGAGGGTCATTCCTAGCTGTCCCTTTAAGGTCACTCTGCTTTAGCTTCCCCTTCACCCCATCAAATTTGCTGAATTTAAAACACACTACTTCCCAGAAATCCTTGTTGAGTTTCGCAAACTGCCTGAGTCTCAAGTCCTCACTTGAGGTGTTAAGAATAAGTTGGCATTGTCAAGCTGTAGGGATTGGCTCCCCCGGGAGGGAAACCGCTTTTGTATATTTCTTCTCTTTTTCTCTCCCTTAACCGTTCACAGGGAGCTCTCATGTCTTGTCCGTTGCCTGAGGTCCTCAGGCAATTTGTCAGCTCTTTTGTGCCATTGATAATTTCTGCCTAAAGTTGATGTCTTGTTTCTTAAAACGGATTGTAAAAACCCCAATGGTTAAACTTCTCCTATTTTCCTCATCATTCCCACCATTCTGATCAATAATTACCGGATTATTTTTACAATATCATTAAATTATTAATTTACTTACAGCATAATTCAAAAGCTTCAGGAAAATATAACAGACACCACCAGTTAAACAGAATTGAAATCATTAATGAAACAGTTTATAGGAACCAGGAACCAAAACGCCGCTGGAGTTTGTTACCCATCCCCCTGGCTTTAGTTGATGAGCATAGCAGGGTCACATGGTCTGAGGCTCTTGGGGGAGGGGGGGAGCGTCTGCTGAGGTCTTTGGATCATGGCAGAAATTATTTCAGAGACTGAAGCCATGTCTCCATAGAAAGCCTTGTCTCCTGCTCTGTTGATTATGAATCTGGGAGCTTGGCAAAGACAAGGGCAATCAGGCGAGGCTAACTGGCAAGAGGCAGCGTCGTCGCTAAGGTAACCAGAACCCCAACTCGGAGGGTTTTGCCTGGGTTCACAAGAGCCTTCCAGGTTTCCGTTTAAAAAAGAGACCACACAGAACAAATTTAGGGAGAAAAGCATTTAGATACTGTAGTCTAAAAAACTCAGAGCCCTCCCTAGAATCACGAGGAGGCAAGTTAAAATTTAGATCTTAGCTCTCCTGGCCCTCACCCCTAGTTTGTTTGATTCCGTAGGTCTGGTATGGGAGACCTGGTACCTCTACTTCATATGGTGGTTTATTATCTTATTTATAGATATAGGTGTTGTTTCTAAACATGATTGTCTTAAAGAATCACCTTGGTTTTATTGTGGCTATGGGTGAAGTGAGGACCTGCATTCTTGAGATTGGTCCCACTCTCCGTACTATGGTTTATTTATTTATTTATTTTTTGCCAGTGTGATGGCTAATTTTCAATGTTGTCTTGATGGAATTTAGAATTTCTAAGGTGTTACCTGTGAGAGGGTTTCTAGATTAGATTAATGGATATAGGTGGACTTAACCCTAAATGTGGGCAGAATAGGTCTATGGGCATCGGTTCTAGGCTGCATAAAAATAGGGTAATAAGCTGAGTGTCAGTGTTCACCTCTCCCACTCTACTCACTGGTAGGGACAGATATCAAATATACCTTCATACTAATAGGGATAGATACGTGGGGTGGAAGAGGTAGATGAAAGCTTCCTTGGTTGTACAGAGGGAAGCCCCTTGCCTTCTTGTCTTTGACCTTGAGTTTAGGATACCATTCATTTTCATAACCTCTACATCTCAGTGCCCCAGAACAAAGTACTGATGATTTATGCAAGTTATGGGCCATGTTGGATTATAAGTAGTAGCTGTAACTAGTGAAGGAGGGGAAGGGTTTATGAGACATGGGAAACAATGAAGACAACAAGTAGAGAAGAGAGGAATAAGCAGTTTAGGAGACGATAAACCCCTGGGCTGTCAGGAGCAGTTTTCTGCTTACACCATGAAGCCAAAGCCAAGACACTCTGTCTCTCAGCAGGACTCTTGGTGGATCCTGAAGAGAGTTTATTCCTGTTTATTTGATATCACATTGGAGATTTTCTCTAAGCTATTACATTTTAAATAAGATTTAATTTCTTCATCTGTCCTGTTTACTATATATTCTCAGAGCAGTGGCCTTCAACCTATGGGTTGTGGCCCTTTTGGGGATTAAATGGCCCTTTCACATGGCTGCCTAAGACCAGGGGAAAATATTGATTTCTACATTACAATTCATAATAGTAGCAAAATTACAGTTATGAAATAGCAATGACATAATTATATAATTAGGGGGAGGGTGTCACCACAACATGAGGAACTGTATTAAAAGGTTGCAGCGTTAGGAAGGTTGAGAACCACTGTCCTAGAGTCTTCAGAAGCCCATGTATGCAGTGTTTAAAAGACCATGATGGTTTGAATTCCTTCGCGTAGAAGTCCAGAAATGATTAGGTGAATAAGGAATGTTGGGTGGCAGTGAAGTGTGAAGGTGGGCAGGCTTACTCTTGAGAGTCACTCCTGGCCTGGGTTAGCTTCTTATGGTGCTTGGTGACTTCAGAGTATCTGCTGTCAAGTTTTCTGGGCATGCATGGGCAGTGGGGTGTGAGTACTGTGAATTTCTCTCTTCCCCTTGTGATTAGATTGTTATTGGTGGAAGTGATTCAGACCTTTCTGTCCCCAGAGAATAAATCATAGCCAACAGAGTAAATGTCGTCGCAGACATATTTGTGACACCCACCAGCAATGCCCTTTAAGTTGCATCTCTGTAACATTTCCCTTAAAGTGGCATTATCCAATATAGTGGCCGCTATGCACGTTGACTGTTTATGTTATAATGATGAAGATGAAGTAAAACTTAAAACTCAACTGCTCACCATGACTAGCCAGATTTTTGTACATAGTATATGTATGTGAATATATTCATATTTGTGCATATATGTGTGTATGTGGCTATATGTTCATATTTGTGCATATGTATGTTAATATATGCTCATATTTGTGCATATGTGTAGCAGCCAGAAATTAGTACCAATTGTTATTCCTTAGGCATTACTCACTCTTTAGATTTTTTTTTTTTTAAAGACAGAGACTCTCAATGGCCTGGAATTTTCTAAGGAGCCTAATCTGGCTGGCTAGAGAGCCCTAAGGATCTGTCAATCTCTGTCTCCTCAGCTCTAGGACTGCATGTGCATACCACCACATTTGGCTTTTTGAAGTGTAGGTTCTGGGAATGAAACTTAGATCCTTGTGGTTGCAAGGTGAGCACTTTATTGACTGAACCGTCCGTACCTGCAGTCCCACTGGTCACATTTGAAAGCCCTTACAGCCATATGCATCTACTGGCTGGTATCATGGAGGGAACAGAGCTAGAGAATATTTTCATTATCACAGGATTCCTACTGGACAGAGATACATAAAGCTTTGGGGTTACCCCTTGGGTTTGCTAGGGGGAAGTAAAGCCCTTTCTCTCCTGTGGTCCTTTAGTTGCCTGGACACTAAGCGTACTTGATGGCTAGCAGAGGAAGAGAACTGGCACACTGGGAGGGTTGAGGATAGCACAGTACTTGTTACATTTCCTCACATTGCATACATTACGATGGAAGTGCGCAGACTAGTCAATGCATGAACATGATGCAGAAACATAATTCAAGCCTAAGCAAATGAATTCTTTGTGACCTTTACACTATGGCTCAAACTTAGGACGTGATGGGGCCTCAGTAGTGCTTGCAGTCACCCTGATTCTTGAGATGAGGAAGTATTGGCTGAGTGACTTGTCCAAGGTGATGGAGAGGATCAAGTTGATCCTGAGGTCTAGAGCTCCTGACTTAGTTATTGGCTTACATTGGATTATATCACCTCTCATTGGAAAGAGAAGTGTGGACCCATGAGATCTGGGGTCCTGTACAGACAAAAGAGTTGCTCTTCTCATTCAACAAGACCTTGTTGAGGGCAAACAGATGGTTTGTATCCAGGGTTCTCAGTCTCATAAAACCTTGTGAATCCTTCATTGAAGAAGTTTGAAGGAGAAAGCTACTTGTGGAATCTTTATAACCCCATAGGTACTAGGCTAAGCACGGTGAGGTCTTCGTTATTTTGAAACAGCATCTTGTTCAATAGCACTGACTAGCTTGGATCCTGAAACTTAATATATAGAAAAAGCTTGCCTCATTGCAATCCTCTGTTTCTGTACCCTGACTTCAAGGATTGCAGGCATGTGCCACAATGCCTGGCTCTGTGTGCCAAGTCTTTTATATATTTTATCATGTTGTAAATAAGTGCTTTTTCTTTTTCCTCCATCTTAAGAGCTAAGGTTTACAAAAGTTGATGATCTTGTTTAAAGTCTCAAAACTAATAAGCAGATGAGACACAAATCTAGGCCCAAGTACCTCCCAAGTCTTGCTTTTGCGTCATCTGACAGCATTATGACAGGGAGACCCAGATACTGGTAGCAAAGCATGAGATACAGGACCTTGGAGGGCAGATGTACACATGGTATTGACTGTGGCATCACAAGATTAGGAAGGGTGTGAGAAGATCCCAGCCATACCACCTTAGATAGGATCCTTCTAGCTGTGTATGTGAAGAAAGAAAAGAAGCAGTGTGGAGATGGGGAGATATCCAGGGTTGCTGATTTCTTTGCCTTGGAACTTCATGGGTTAAGAACGGACTGACCACCAAACCAAATAACCCAATTGAGAAATGGGGCTCAGAACTAAACAGAGACTTCTCAACGGAGGAATATCAAATGGCTGAGAAAAACTTAATGAAATACTCAACATCTTTGGTCATCAGAGAAATGCAAATCAAAACGACTCTGAAATTCCATCTTACACCCACTAGAATGGCTAAGATCAAAAATTCAAGTGACACCACATGCTGGTGAGGATGTGGAGAAAGAGGAACACTCCTTCATTGCTGGTGGGAATGCAAACTTGTACAGCCACTTTGGAAATCTATCTGGTGCTTTCTCAGAAAACTGGGAATAGGGCTTCCTCAAGACCCAGCTATTCCACTCCTTGGAATATACCCAGAAAATGCTCCAGCACACAACAAGGACATATGCTCAACCATGTTCATAGCAGCCTTATTCATAATAGCCAGAACTTGGGGACAGCCTAAATGTCCCTCAGTTGAATAATGGATAAAGAAACTGTGGTACATTTACACTATCGAATACTACAAGGAAATCCCGAAATTTGTAGACAAATGGATGGGACTAGAAATGATCATAATGAGTGAGTTAACCCAGAAGCAGAAAGACTCACATGGTATATACTCACTTATAGTTGGGCACTAGCCCAAAAGACACGTCCCATGAAAATGTTTACTTACCAGGAGATTGGGATAGATATGAGGAGATCCTCCTGAGACTCTAGGTAAGAGAAATAAAGGAGATGGGGAAATAGAAGGACAGAGAGGGTCCTAGAAACTTACAAGAAGAACATCATGATGGGTGGATTGGGGCCCCGGGGGGCGGCTGCTCAAACTATTGCACTAACCAAGGACAATACAATAGTAAACATCGAACCCCTACTCTGATCTACCCAATGGACAGGACATTGACATAAACTCTGGTGCTTCATATTTGACCACCTCACCTTGGTGGGGAGGCCTGGTGGCACTCAAAGAAAGAATAAGCAGGTTACCAAGATGAGACTTGATAGCCTATGACCATATAGTGGGGGAGGAGGTCCCTCTCAGTCATAGACCTAGGAGAGGAGAATAGGGTGAAAGTGGGAGGGAGGGAGGAATGGGAGGATACAAGTGATGGGATAACAATTGAGTTGTAATCTGAATAAACTAATAAAATTTTTAAAAAGAAGGGATTGACCCTTTAACATTGCCATTTAGGGCAGAGCTTCCAAATGATTCCTGTTCCGAATGTTCATGGACCCTTACACTGGATGCTGGGATTCTAAGTAGAAGTAGGTGTCCTCATGTCACCATGTTGGTCCCACATGTAAGAGGGCATGCTTAATGAAGATGATAAGGGGTGGGTTTATGAAGTTTCAAGAGAAAAGGAGATAAAGTGAGAAGAAACGACCTTGACAGAGAGCAGAACAGCCAAAGGAAATGAGACATTTAAGACTCTACCATTGAATGCAGAATCAAAGATTCTTCTGTTAGCAGCTTAAATTCATGGAGGCCAAAGGGAGTGAGAAAGCAGCTCTTCCTGACTTAGGAAATGGGTACCACCTGATGGATGGATTCTATCAACCCCTAGAAGAAAGAATTGCTTGGAAATATTAGCTTAGAAAAGGAGGCCACAGAACGGAATTCTGTGTGGTAGCGTGCTGAGACCAGAATGCTATCTCTTCCCAAGATGGTAGGCCCATCTACCCAAGATGGATGTTTCCTTGACCAGTCGTGGCTTTACAGAAACGGACTCTTGGGAATAAGATGGGTGTTTAGTTTTGAACAGATGAAGGATATTAGGTATTTATTGCTGCAAAACAAAAGGGTTGCTAACAGCAACATGTTTCTTCAAACTCTGTGAGTTGACCCAGCAATTTTCTCCATGTAAGGGGAAACTGCATGACTACGTTGACCTTGCAGATAGGTGATGTTTAGCCATACCTGGCAGTGCAGGCCTATAATCTCAGTTACTCAGGGGATTGAGGCAAAAAGATTGTGGTTTAAAGGTCTGCCCAGGCTACAGAGTGAGTTCATGGGTAGTCTTGGCAAATTTGTGAGGTCTTGTCTCAAAAAATGGAGGCTTGAGGGTGTAGCAAAGCAGTAGACCACTTCCTAATAGAGCGGACTCCATGGTTCAGGTAGTTGCATGCAAGTGTGCCCGTGTAAAAGCCATGTAGCACATGTTGGTAATCCAAGCACTGGGGAAGCAGAGGGAGGGGGATCCTTGGAGCCTGCTAGCCAGTTATTTCTACCAAATTAGTGAGCTCCAGGCTCAGAGAGAGAAACTGCCCTGGCAAAGAAAGTGGAAGAATATAGAGGAAGATATGGATATCAACCTCAGGCCTCTACACGCATGTTCCCATATATGTCTATATGCTACATATGCACACAGCACACAAAAGTGGTACACACACATATACCATACCACATACATCTTTATAACACATGTATACAGACACACACAGACACACACACACACACAGACAGAGAGAGAGAGAGAGAGAGAGAGAGAGAGAGAGAGAGAGAGAGAGAGAGAGAGAGAGAGAGAGAGAGCACCTGAGTTTAATCTCCAGTATTGAAAAAGAAAGGAGGGAAGGAGGGAAGAATGGGACCTGAGGACTGAATGGTGGCTGGAGGATAAGCGCCTCAGTTCTTCTCTTTATGGCTTCTCATTTCAGAGTCTTTTCCCATGGTTCCTTAAACCAGCAGGAGAGCTTCAACTCTCCTAGACTTTCAAAAGTATGGTTGTTGAATGGTGATTGAGTTTCATGAGAATTAAACTACAGGGGCTAAAACCAGCTTAGTATCCATGTGATAGTTCCCATTGGCCACAGGAAGCTCAAAGTTCTGGCCAATTTCATGGGAGAAGGGAAGTAGACTGCCCTTCTTGATGGAAGGAATAATTTGTGGACATGGATGGATTGGGGATGTTGGAAGCTACCGTAGTGGGCAAATGTTCACAGGAAGTGTAACACTTCCTTCTCTGCTAGAAGGTACTAGACTCACCCTGCAGTCAGGTCTCAATATTTGGCAAATGAAAATATAGGGCACCAAATTAGAGTTGAATTTCATCTTTGGTGTATATTTACACTAAAATATTTGCTATTTATTAGAAATCCAAATTTACATGAGCCTTTTTTGAAAAAATCCTACAACTTTGGGAAGACCAGCTCTCCAGAGGACAACATTTCCACAGGGCCATAAATAGAGACTAAAAGAGGGAACTTGCAATCCAAAGTATGGATAATTGGAAAACCTCCCTGATGCCAATGATTCTTACATTTTATCTGCACATAGATGACCTGGCGACTTTTTAAAAGTGTGGCCTACTTAAATGATTTGAGATAGGGCCTGAGGTTCTTCTTTTTTTTTTTTTTTTTCTAACAAACTCTCAGGTGATGGATGCCATGCGAGTCCATGGGTCCCTCTTTGAGGAACAAGAACTAGATTTTCCAAGGACCAGATAAGGATGATCCTTAGCTTTAGGCCATATGATCTCTTTTGCAATGGCTTAACTATGGTTTATCAGGAAAGCAGCCTCAGGCTGTATGTAAGAGAAAGAACACGTTATTTATGCAAACATACAACATGAAGACTGAGGTGGGCCTTTCTTTGCTGACTCTGAGATGGGTTATTTCACTATGCTCTCTTCTCTTAAAAAAAAAAGTCCCCAATACAAAGAAGCAAAGGTCTATAATAGAACTCTATTATTTTCAGAGTTCAGAAATGATTGCTCTAATTCTTACACTAGGAAATACAAAGCTCTCTCTGCTCATAATTTCTCAAGTTCTTCAGCTAGTATTTGGCACTCTGTTGAAATGTAAAGTCACGTGTGAACTAGAGATCCTGTTATATTAATTAATAAAGAACATTTGCACCCAAGTACAAATGTATTTAGGGTCACTTCTTAGGAGTGGGAAAGAACCCGGCTTTAGGGAAGTTTGGTTAGAGATCATTTGTCCTTATGCCTAGGGAGGCGTGGCTGCTGCTTCTTGCCATATCCACCAACCACCCTGAAAGTATGCTTGCCAGTATTGATCATTAAATTACTCATCAAGCCAAAGGCATTCAGTTATGTGAAATAGAGGTTGCCTGTGCAACTGTTCTGGTTTGCCAGGGTGGGAGGGATTTGTCTAGGGTGTGTGACTTTCAGTGCAGAACCAGGACAGAGAGTGGGGGAGGGGACCGAGTAAGGTTGCCGGTGATCAATTCCACAACGATGATGTGATGACAGCACGAAACATTTCCACAGAACTCAAAGGCAGTTAGAAGACCCTCAGAGGAATATCCACTGCAATATTGTATTTGAATTTGAGAAATGCGTGCCATTTATGGCTGCAGGTGACATGAATGTACAGCTTTGCCTTACACAGAGACTGGGAAGGGCTTGTCATGAACATGTTTTCTAGGCACTGCGCTTAATCAGGTGCTCAGTGGATGCTTGCTGGTGCTGCCAGCAGTCTGGATGGTAATGGTAATAACAATAATAATTATACATAACAACTAACATTTATTGGGTGCTAATACATGCAAGGTACATTATGTGTTTCATATTCATTTTCTTATTACATGCTCCCTCAGCAATCGTATGAGGTAGGTACTGTTATCTTCTCAGTTTTAGAGATAATTAAACTGTCTCGTTGTCCAGAGTTACATGGCTTAATATGTTAGAGTTTAAACCCTCTAGAGTCAGGTCTCTTAATTATTCACAGGCCAGTAGAACCAGGGCCTTTCTTGGTTTTATTTGTTTGTTTGTTTGTTTGTTTTCTCCCTTCCTTCAGGAGCCTTTGCTGACACCCCTCTTTGAAGTAGCAGAAAACACACACTTGCTCAGTGTCTATGATAAGGTATTATTTTTTATTTTTTTTAATTAAAATTTTTTAAGTTAAAAAAAATATATTCACTTTCCACCGGAATGTGGGCCTCTTCCTTGTCTCCTCCAGGCTCTACTCTCCCTCCCTCTTTCCCCTCCCTCCCTCCCCTAGTCCTCAAAAGAAGGAGGCCCTCCTCCCCTACCATCTGACCCCAGCCTATCAAGTTCTTTCTCTGTGGCCTGGCAAGACCGCCCCACCAGGGGGAAGGGAGCAGGTACCAGCATCCACATCAGAGACTGCCCCTGCTCAATTTCCATGTGGGTCCCCTAATATGCTAAGGTATTCTATCCCTTTGAGTCTGTTTCCCAACATGCGTTTTAAAAGGAAGGAACATTTTAATTGTTCATCTCTTTCTCTACCTCACCCCAACGGTCTTTTTCAGGGTACAGTCCGAGAATCATTGGTATAGGGAAAAGAGCTTGGGATCTTGATAGAACACGGGTGGGTTGTCCTTCTGCCTCTTGTGAGTGATGCTCATGTCAGCTCAACATGGTGAATTGCCAGAGCCTTTGTTCTCTCTCATCTCCAATGGGATGTTCTAATCCCACAGCTCTACATAGGGCATTGCTCAAACAAGAGGGAGCTACAAAAGTACATTCATGCACAGTGTATCACTGTTGGGTTTGGGACCCTCTTATCTCACCCTGTTGTTAAGAAAGGGAAAGACCATTAGCCAGACAAAGCAACACTTATGCTTACCAGATCATGTCCTTTACAGTACTCCCATATGATTTTATGTACCTCTTCAACAAGTTCTGTGAGATGGACTCATGAGGCAGCTGAGGTACAGAATGCGGGTGCCTTGTTCATGTTGTTAGCAGCAGTTTATGAGAAAGCTAAGAGTTAAACACAGTTTTTATTTAAATTCAGTCTTTATAGAGGCAACAGACAAGCATGAAATATCCTCCAGCTAGTCATTCTCCACCATGGCTGCAGCTTGCTATCCCTTGGGGAAACTTTAAATGTCCCTGGTCAATTAATCTGTGTGTTTGAGCATGGGGCCCCAGTATCAATACATCATGAAGCTCTGCAGGATATGGAATTACACAGACGGTTGAGAACATGCCTTTAAGTTCCCTGGAAGTCCCTTGGGCACAAAGCTTGGCTTTAGATACAGTGTTAGAATCATCTGGGGTCTCAGAAAATTGTCTGTCCCTGGCCTCATCCCAGATCTCTGAGTGGGCAGGTCTAGATTTGGTAATTAGTATTGTGTTCTAAGTCCTCAGTTAATCCCACACTATGGCCATGGGTGAAACCCACATCATCTCGTGGTCTCAGTCTCATTACCCAGCATGCTCAATAGTTATGACTCCTCTACATTTCTAGTTTCATCACCAGGCAAAGAAAGCACTGACTCAGGCACCACTACCTCAGTTTACTCATAGGCCCATCTTTATCGTTTTCAAGCAGAATGAAACCAGATAGTTCATTAGGATTAGTTCCTACTACAGGACACACCAGAGCCTTCCCATCAGTGTGTGTAGACAAGTGGATCTGTGTTCATCTCTAGCAAGCTGCATTTAGTATTCTCTTACAGGCTAAAGAGATGGAGATGCTGGATTTATTAAAATTCCTTAGAGCACACCTGCCCACTCACAACACGTGCTCATTAATGCATCCCGACCAGCACCTTCCCTTCTTCCTGCACATGAGAGACATACACAGACACCAGCTGATGCCAGCATTGAGCATGGAGCAAGATGCTGCTGTTACATGCCTGCCTTCAGTGGAGATTTTGGGGGCGCTGAGAAGACCGATTGTTGAGTGTAGACTGAGCCAAGCATCTTCTTTTGTGAAGTCTGCTATTCACTGGATGGTGGTACAGATAGGACGGTGCTTGTCACCCTGTCCATGGGCCTCCTGTGGCAGCAGTTCCCTTATCTGAGGTTTGTCTTAGTGTGCTCTCCACTATCCATTGTCATTGTGGTTAACCAAGATCCAAGAATATTAAATAGAAAATTCCAGAAAGAATATTTTAAATAACTCTGTATAGCATGTTATTGTTGTTCTGTTCTAGTATTAGTTATTGTGTCGATCTCTGTGTCAAAATGATAAAATCTAATAGGTATTCAATTATATGTTCCTTAACGATGGGGGAAAATTTAAAATGTATCTGTAGGTGGTTTCAACATCGTGTGAATATCACAGGCTTTACTAACACATATGTAGGTGCATTGGCCTTCTATATACCCAGTGTACATAATGGCATTGCTACAATTACGTGTAAGTAGCAGAGTAGTAGTTTTACTGTCACCAAATGTCACCACATAGAGATAATGTATTTTGTCATAACATGATACTTTTTGTCATTAGCAATAGGCATATTTTTAGTTCTGTTATAGTCCCACAGAACCACTGCTCTATACGTGTTCTGTCATCACCCAGACACCCCTATATTATGCATATGTGTATAAGAGACTATTTAGTATATATAGGTTGAGAAATAGCTTCTTTGAGGTGCTTACAGGGGTATATTGGAACAAGTGTATATTCCTCTAATAGGTGGGGACCACGGTCTAGTATATATTGAAATTTGGTTCTTTTGGCCCCCCCAGAGATGCTGGTTGCAAATATGGGTTCCCAGACATCAGTGCACTTCCAGCGCCTTCAGGATCTCTCTAGACCTGGGGATTAGATTCCTTAATTGTTCTCTAGTTTTACTCATCAACCATTTAAGGAGTGAGCGGCCCTATGTCATCAATACTTGCATCCTTTTGAAAGCCTGGGATCTCCAGTTTTTAGGAATAAACCAAATGAGCTCATTGGACTACAGGGAGTTGTGCTGGGAGACTAAAAGAAGGGGAAAGGCATCAAGGGAGTGTCTAGGGAATGTGACAAAGGAGGCTGGCTGTGTGCACATGCATGGAGGCAGAGTGTGCCTGTGGCTTGGACTTGGGGGGCAGCTGTCACTGTTGCTACTTAGATATTCATAGCCAATTGCTTCCATTGTTCCTCGCTTTATTAGCTTTTGCCAAGTAGTTCAGCTTTTACTAAGGGCACCGGGTTTATGGCAGCAATATTTCTCACAGTGTCAGAGATAAAATATCAAGCTAATAACAGACTCCCTGCTAATGTAAATCGCACAAGGAAGGCAATTGTGTTCAGAAGGAAGTCCTGCCAGCGTAGTGCTAAGTCTGAAGTCTTTGAGAAAGCAGTCGGTGGCATTGGATACACCCTGTGCTTGCTAAGAAGATGAAATAAATGATTTGTGTTAAGTAGTAACAGCTGCTGAAAAGAACGTTTTCCCACACCTACCTCTTCCCAAAGGACTTGTTGCTTTCGGGGGGCGAAGGCCTCTAGCAAAAGCTGAGAGGTTCAACTACAGGATTTAGAGAGAGAGTTTCTTTTTTTCCTCTCTTTCTCCCTCCTTTTTAATTGTCACTTCCCAGCCTCAATATGTATAGAGAACCTATTAGCTTCCCTCATGTGTTATAAAGAGAAGCCCATTTGCGGATGATAGGGGGCCTGAGAGGTCTCTTGGCAATCTCTGAGATTTTTTTTTTCTTTCTCTTGGTTACATATAGGTACCTGCTGGGCAAACCTACTGTTGCCACTTGTTGCAGAGATTTTTTTTTCAAGAAGGTCAAAGGCAGAGCTGAGACTTAACAAAATGATGCTCAGGGTACAGCTCTAGCTTTGAGGAAGTGATGCTCAGGAGAGGGAGAAAGGACAGGTGTCAGCTTAGAAGGATCAGGAACTACAAATGCACAGAGACCTTGAAGTAAAGATTATGGGAGAGGGAAGTTTTCTGATGATGCCCCTTAAAGCTATGGCTGGTACAGTCTTGACTGGGGTTTCTGTCCATCCTGGGACCACCACACTCAGGTGCCTATCTTCTCAGCACTAAACGATTGGACCAATCCTAAGAACTTATAAATTTGCTCCTAGCAGATAGACTATAACTTATTCCCCACCCTTGTCCCAGGTCCCTTTTGTCCTACCTAGCCTTTCCAAACACTTCCTGTTGGCATTGACAAAAATTGGAGGTAGCTATTAGACCCTGTGTGGGTCACTATCAGCTTCAGAAATAATCTCATTGACTCCATGACACAGGGGTCAGTTCCTATGGAATAGGAACCAGGTCTTATGGCTTCCACTTTCCAGTTGAGGAAACAGACTGATGAGAGTTGTGTAGCTCATCCACATTTACATAGAGCATATGCAAGGGATGTGATGCCATCTTCCAATATTTAAATCAGAAGTCTTACCCAAACTGTGTTTTAGGCAGCAGAGCCTGGTATGATTACTAAATTGTTGGCACATGCTCAGATAGTTCTGCCTGAACCATATAACCTGACAAATGAATTGCAATGCCACCCCTTAGAGGTTGGAGCATGGATAGCCTTGACACTAAATATTTGCTTTTGAGTGAGCAGCGGGTGTTGGTATCCCCCAGTTAGGACACTGGGGAGAGGGAGTGAAGAGGATGGCAGGTGAGCAGAGTGTGGTCCACTAGACGTGAAAAGAGACACAATCACATGTTGGCACTCTGGGCAGCAACGCGGGCTTTGCTGACAGCCGCAGGTGATATGGATGGTGCAGGAGACTGCATGGGGCAAGAGCAGTAATGTGATCGAGGGCTCACATTACTGGCAATTACAATTTGAATAAGTTATCAATGGGAAGAAGGAGAGGCTTAGAAAGCTAGTTTATTAACCCCTGAAGTTACACCTCTGCCGATGCTGCAGGAATCCCTGATGGCCGCTTCCGGAGCAGGCAGTGTTTCATGGGGACGATTTCAAACAAAAGTCTTATGTATTTTAAAGCATCAAAGCAGGAAGAAGAATAATTAAAAAAAAAAAAAAAAAGAATGAAAGCACTGGGGCGAGGGGTGGACTCATATATTTACTTGCTGGTGAGAAAACGTTAGCATAAATCCTGCCTATGATTTTTCAGTATTCTGTTTTTCTTCTTTTGATATTGGATATTCTTCTAGGCACAATGCCCAGGGCCAAGATGCATTCTGCTTGTTACCCACAGAGTGTTTTGCTGAGTTACTCCCTTAATTAGAATCAAGTCCCAAACAGAGGTAAGAGACACTGGAACTACTTACTCGTCTCGCGCTGCCCAGAGGTCTCTTCCCTGGTCTCTCGTCATTCTAAGTCCTAACAGTGAAATGGAAGACAGAGTACAAGGCTGAGTTCTTTCAGTGGATTCCCAGGGAGCTCTGCTGTCTCCCCTAGGGCTCTGTTCTTGCCCCCAGCCAATCCTCTGATCATTTGCTGTTTCCATTTCCAAATTGGAGTTCTTTGAGGCCTCTCTCTCAGGAAATTTGGAGACAGAGGTTAGTGCAGAATCAGAGGAATTCCATCCTATTTTGAGACCAGCCATGGACCAGCTGTGTACTTAATGTTATAGTAGACTCACAGCCCTCACTGTAAAGAGGGAGGTGAGGAAGAGAGATAATCAAAGAGGTGATAAGACTGCAGGGGAGTTTGTGAAGGAGAGAGAAGACATGGCAGTGCCAAGTGGTTTCTGTACTATTGCCTTCATCTCAACATCCTGTGGAGTAGAAGTCACTTCCGTTTTACAGTGACGAAGCTGCTATGTCACGGAACCCCCCCCCCCAAATTAGGAAAATAAATCTAGGAGTGAAGGGCTCCTTGGTGTTAGGCATCAAAAGTCAATGTTTCCCATTACCAGAGCAAGTGTTCCTTTGACCCTGGTACATAGATATTTATTCACCCCAGTGTCACGTGGGAAAGGTCAGATCCAGAGGCTTGGCTTAATAAGACTCTGAGGAAATTCCCTTTCAAGGTTACAGTATAGCGGTTAGGGTTAGTGCATCAGAGTAGGGCAAGCAAGGCAACAGGAAGAAGAGTCAGTGCTGGCCTAGATGTAAGCTCTATGCTTTGGCTAAAAGTGGTTTTCCCACCTGAGCATCAAGAGTGGTCAAGAGCAGGCTAAGACCTTATGAGCATACACAGGGGGAGGAGGTCCCCCTCAGTCACAGTCATAAAGGAGAGGAGTAAGGGGAAAATGGGAGGGAGGGAGGAATGGGAGGATACAAGGGATGGAATAACAATTGAGATGTAATATGAATAAATCTATAAAATATATATTTAAAAAAAGAGTGGTCAAGAGAGCCCTTCAAATGTGGCAGTTCATGTTTGGGATGAGAAAAAAAAAACATATGGATGTTGCCTTGTCATAGATGAAGCTTAGGACTTGAAGGCACAAAACCCCCTTGTTCATTGACCCATTAGTATGGAAAAGCCTGAACCTCAACTTCCCTCACACAAGGTTGTGATGAGGCTTAATCAAGAGCTAGAAATGCTTAGAGCAGCAACTTACTCAACACACACACACTCCGTCAACCTAATTGCCCATGCCTAGGTGTGTCTTGTCAATTTCCTAAGGGACCATGAGGGAATGTCTGCTTCATCCCCATTCAGTTTTGGGGGATGGGGAGGTGTTTTGGTTGGGGAGGAAGGTGAGTATCATTTTCTAGGGTAGTGCATCCCACAGTGGTGTCGCCAGACAAATATTCTTACCACCTGGGAGTGAACCTATTTTAAGATACAGAATCTTAGACTTAGACCTTAGACCTCCTGAGTCTGAAACCCAGGGTTGGCTCTAACACTCTGTTTTCAAAAACACCATGGACGTTGTAATCATTACTACTTTAAAAGCTTAGAAGTCAGGGCTCTGAGAAGGCCTAGTCATTAGGGGTAGGGTACCTAAATGTACTTGACTCTTGAAGGTGTCCTTTCTTGCAGACTTCATGCATTCCAGTGGGCACTAAGGTCATATTATAATTAAGTGATCCCTTATAGGCTGTCACTGTGCAGAGAGCACACAGGCAGCCAATTCATTAGTTGAGAGTAACTTCTTGCAAATTAAAAAAATGTGAATAACCAGTTTTGAAGCATTGAGAGCCTATCAGGGACCTCATGCCTGGAATGCACATTTACCATATGGTAGCTTTGGAAGCTAATATTGATCCTCATTATTTTAAATGATTACAAACATTGCAGGTGTTTTATAATAATCTCCATTGTCTAATTAAAACATGCGTGAAACGAACTCATTCTGTCTGCTAACGAATATTGATTCCAACAACAAAACCCCAACACAGAAGCAGGACTGGGGATGGCTGGCCAACTGGCCACCACTGCCAGCCCTTTTGCTCACTAAATGATTAATCCTAGGATACAGAGCATTTTTGACAGGCAGTCATCCATTGGGGACCTTTGCCTGATTGAACCCGCTCCAATGTCCAATGCTTAGGCTTGTCATGACATCAAATGGGAAATTTGGAGCAAGCATCAGTCATTCTGTGACCCTTCCTTTCTGATTCCCTAACTTTTTTCTTTCACAAATTTTATCTCTAATTCATTTTTTTAGGCAACTTTTTTTTTCCAAAACAGTTTTAGGGAATCAGCCTGCTGGGATTGGTCATTACTTAATGTTTCAATTACACACTGACTAGTTATAGCTCTCAGGGTTCTTCATGCCTAGTATTTTTTTCTCTATCAAGAACAAAACAAAGCAAAGAATGTAAGCTTCTCGGAGACAAGGGTTATATCCTTCCCCTACTTTGTGACACTAGCGCTGTAGTGTTATTATTCATGCTGCTCCTAGTCATTGCCAAGTAAGTGAGTAAAAACTGTTCTTAAGAAGTTACTCCCTGCTCAGTGGGTGTTTGTATATGCATGCATATTTTAATATCAATCAGACAAAAGTTATTGTACACTAATTATGGCATGGACGGAAAGCACCTTAGGAGCCTTGGCTTCGATGACTAGAGACTCCAAGTCTCCCTGGGAAGAAGGCAGATAGACTGCTCTTGTGTCACCTGCTAATGTGATTATATAGGTTTTTTGGGAGGATTGAGAGAGGTGGGGTGGAGAGTAAGGGAGCCAGAGAGTGAGCCTTGAGCCCAATGGAAGAATATCCCCAAAAGGCATGTAGAAGTTGGAGTTCTTAGCCGGCATATGTGAACCTATCAGAGTGTGTTATGGGGGAGGAGTATCCAGGGCCACAGAAGGATGCAAAGGTGGCACAGCAGACAGATTGTCTGCCATTCAGAGAAGCTTAGGTTTTATTCTGAACGTGGAGGGTTTATATTAAGAGAGATTTGCATTTTGTCGAACAACATTTTAGGATCTATAATTCAGGAAAATCACCCTGGAAACACAAAAGGGGTGGGAGCCAAAGGCTGGGAGATTAGTAATGGCCTATCTGAGAAGGGATAAATGTCTGTGCTAAGGTAGTGTTATGTATAAAACAATACAGACATATTTAGTCTGTGAATGTTAACATTCAGTGTGAGAACATCATCTCATTTCCTCTCTTGATTGTGGAAAATTTGAAGTAAAGCTTGGAGAGAAACATAAATCTCTTAGTACCCACTTTCCAGAATTAACAAGCATTTACACTGGGTCTTATGTATAACATCTATTTTCATTACAAAAATTAAAGATAGCAAATAAACATTTCCATTTTGTTCTACCCACTACCCCACCAGGCGTTTTCAAGAAGTTGGTGTTTATTAATCTGGTCCAGGTTTCCTACATAGTTTCATATTTAATTATTCATAGACATTATAAAACTGTCATCGTACACAAACTCTGGTGCCCCCGATTTGATCACTTCCCCTTGGTGGGGAAGCCTGGTGGTACACAGAGGAAGGGGAAGCAGGCCATCCAATGAGACCTGATAGGCTGTGGTCATATGATGGGAGAGGAGGTCCCCTTCTATCAGAGGTCTAGGGAAGGGGACTAGGGAGGAAGAGGGAGGGAGGGTGGAAATGGGAAGATACAAGCAAGAGGATAAAACTCAGGATGCAATCTGAATGAATTATAATAAATTAAAATTTAAAAATTAAAAAAAAAATTGTCACTATAGCTTTCAGCAAACTATTTTTCCTGTTGATACATTAGTTCAACTTGACCCATTCAATCTGTATAGGACATGGTGCTGGACACTTCACCTAACTATATGTAAAGGAGTGCTTGTGGGACAGAGACTAGAAGCAGAACATTGGGTCTTTAGGAATATAGCATTTCCTATCTATTCCATACTGCCAAAAGCAGGATGACTGTCACAGTTCTAACTTCCCAATAGTGGAGACTGTTTCTATCCCTTTCCTTTCCAGCACTTTCTATTATAGACCTTGAAAATTTTTCCTCAGATTTGAGTTCTTTTCCCCCTGCTTTTCTTTAGTCCCCAAATAGATGTGCATTGGTCTTAAGATTTCCTATTTGGTGGGTGGCACTCTCATACTCTTTTGGGTCAGTAATCATACTTACTAGACTTGTTTGAGTTCTTTTATAGTCCAGATACCAAACTTTTTCTGCAAAGTGTTTTCTTAAGTAATATTTTCCCTCCATTTCCTTCTTCTTGCTTTGTTTATGGTATGTTTCCACAGAAAAGGGTTTTACATTTTGAAGTCAGAAAATTTATTAATTTGGCCCTCGGTGTGTTCTGCTTTCTTATGCCTTGTCTAAGAAATATTTTCCTATTTTGATACCATAAAGATAGCAGGCACTGCCCCATATTTTCTCCTAACAGTTTTGCTTCTAACCATAGCTTTCCAATATAGCAGAGATATGTTTTGTGGGTGTTGTGAGGGGCAGAGAATAGGCTTCTTATTATTTACTTTCTTCCCTTAATACAAATAGTCCCACAGCATCTATTAGCAGTCCTTGTCCACTGACTTACAATATGCCCCCTTTTATGCACTCAGCTCTTCTATGGGCCCTCAGCTATTTGTGGGTGTTCTCTTTTGGCTTATTTATATGTGTGTTCTCATGGAGTAAACCCCAAAGTGATGTTTTAAAAATTCCTGGAGTAGGGAAGATGGCTTAAGCTAGTGAAATGATTGCTGTGTGGATATGTGGAACGAAGTTTGGATCTCTAGCACTCATGTATATCAGCTGGGCATGGCTATATGTAACCAGCAGAGAGGTACAGGCTCAAACATCCCTGTTTTTCCCTGCTAGTCTCACCAAACCAGGCTCAGTCTCAAAAAAAAAAAAGGAAAAAAAAAAGTGGAGAGTGATTGAGGAAGATGTCTGACTTCTAGCCCCTGTATGTGCACACATACACACATGCACCCAGATACATGTGTACATGCATGAACACACACACACACACACACACACACACATAGATAAGAGCTCGAGTGCTTTAACTCTACAGACAACCTCTATGGCTATCAGGACTATATGTGTCTCTCATCCACTTTAAGAGAACTATGGCTGAGTCTAGGGGAACCATGGTCTAGGGTTAGGGAAACCATGTCTCTTGGCTAGGGTCTTGGAGGATTTTCCCTCTGATCAGGATTTTTGTGGAATTAAGGCACAAAAAGAAAATTTATGGTCTACCAAGTCTCATTTGTACTACTTGTAACCTCTCTAGCCTGGCAAGGCCGCCCTGCCAGGGGGAAGTGATCAAAGTTCGGTGGCCAGAGGACATGTCCAAAGTAGTCCCTACTCTCCACGTTGTGGAACCCACAAGGAAACTGTGCTACTACATCTGAGCAGAGGGTCTGGGGCCACATCATAAATGGTCCTTGGCTGATGTTTCAGTGTCTGTATTGTAGTGTGCTTATCCTGTATTATGTGGCTAGTATTTGCTTATGAGTGAGTATATGCCATGTGTGTCTTTCTGGGTCTGGGTTACCCTACTCAGGATGATCTTTTTTAGTTCCATTCATTTGCCTGCAAATTTCAAAATTTCCTTGTTTTTAATTGCTGAATAGTATTCCATTGTGTAAATGTACCACAGTTTCTTTATCCATTCTTCAGTTGAGGAACATCTAGATTATTTCCAGATTCTGGTTATTACAAATAAAGCTGCTATGAACATAGTTGAGCAAATGTCCTTGTTGTATGGTGGAGCATCTTTTGGGTATATGCCCGGGAGTGGTATGGCTGGGTCTTGAGGTAGAATTACTCCCATTTTCCTGAGAAAGCTCCAGATTGATTTCTAAAGTGGTTGTACAAGTTTGCACTCCCACCAGACCACTAGTTTTGGTCTAAGAGATTGGACCCAAAGTCTTACCTGTGCTAGACAGGAGCTCTATGGTGGACCTATACCATTAGCTCAAGAGCTATCAAAGAATGTGTGGTTGTCACGCTCTCCTTTTCAACGTGAGACCAAAGGTGGGCATTGGCTCCCAAATGCTATTACAGTCCTTCCTGCCTTGTCATCTCCAGTCCACTGGGACAAACCATCCATCTCTGAGATTCAAAATGCAATAGTCTACCTTTCTGCTCTTGTAATGAGTGACTGGTATCCAGTACAATTAAAACCATGTTCCTTGGTAGTTTGTGACTTTGGACAGATGGAGAACTCCAGGAGCAGCTTTGTCTGCTTTAAGAAGAGTTTCCACTACCCTTTACATTCTAGAGTCTTTCCCTTTTGTCTTGTCATTCCCAGAAGATATGTGTTTGCTAAACATTTCCTCTTTATTGTGAGTGACTGTTGTGAGACAAAATTTAACAAGAAGGAGCAAGGACTAGAAAAATCTCTGGATGGTTGAATGAGATGTTGGTATGAAGTAAGAGCATAGAGATGGCAGCTACTAAGGGGCACAGGGAATCCATTCTCTGATTGGAATGTTAATAGTCCCTGGGTATGACGCCAAGCAAAGTAGGAGGAGGCAGAGCTATTCAGAGACGTTGCCTGGGAGAAGAAGCAGATGGAGGGTAGGAGCCATCATGCATTTGTGAGCCTGTGCTCCCTTTTGGAAATAAGCCATTTCTTTGCTTGGATGATGACCAATAAGCCCCTCAGTTTTTCATGACTTTAACAAAATAAATGTTTCCAAAACAAAACTTTGTGGTACTACCCCTATATTTTCTCCCTTGCTAATAACTTCTAAGATAAAAATGGGGGCTCAGGAGATGCAGGGTTAGGATGATCCCTGGGGCTCACTGGCCAGCTAGCCTAGATACTCGGTGAAGTAAAAATAAGTGAGAGACCCTGTCTCAAAAACAATGACTAACAACTGCGAATGACACCTAAGGTTGTTATCTGGCCTCCACATGTATATGCACACATATACGCTCATACATACAAACAAGTACCTGCACACCAAACCACACAACACACTGGTTGCTTGTGTCACCCCATCCCTTTCACAAAGCTGCCAACATGGGCCAACAAGGTCTGAAATCATTATTAAGCACCTGCCCGTCATGTTCTTCCAACTTCTCCTTCTTCATTTCAGGTTTCCAGCATGTTGGCGCCTTTTCAAGGTCCCTTGTGAGCCTATTCCCTCAGCCACAGAGCCTTCACACTGACCATTCCTTCCTTTGAGGGGCCTTTTCTTCCATCTCAGGGAGCAACCCAGTCACTGGTCAGTAGTGCACATTTAGTGAGGAGGTTTGAGATGTTCATTTATGGTGAAAGTTGGCCAAGTTCTGGTGATGATCTTAAACATTTTTTAAGGGTAACCTTAAACAGGTAGCATTTCCAAAATCTTCACTTAGTTTTTCAACATATAGAAGGCTCAAGAGAACTTTCCAGATAGGAATGTCTAGGGAAAAGATACTTATTGATACAAATGGTCTCTCATGTTGCTTTTCTGGCCTGGGTTGTCCCTCCCTTATCTTAGATGATGAGAGCCTTCAAGCCTTAGAAAGCTATTTAATTCTAAGTCTCTTGATTTTACCTGGACATCATTTATCTAGGGATAGTCAATTAGCAAGAGTCCTGGCTCCAGACTCTAATCTGCTTAACCTGTAGTTCAGGTCTCTTGAAAAGAAGTTGGGAAGTCAGAGAGGAGATGACTCAACTCAAAGCTTCACTTTAGAAGTCCTAACAAGATCAAATCCTTATTACTTTCTTCCCTTTTTAGATTTGAAAAAACTGGGAGTACCCCAGTTATTGCTACCTCTTTGGACCCAGGCTCCCCTTCCAGATGCTCTGCTTTTTCATTCATCCAGTCTCCTCCTTCCTAGGGGAAACTCATCCCTCAGGGTAATCAATGTCCTTCTCAGCCAGAACCCTGTTACCAGGGCAACCATTCCAGGCAGTCAACTTGGGCTCATTGAGATGCAGATGCTGAGCCCAGGGCCCACAGAAGGGCAACTGCTATCAGAGTGGGCAGTTTCTGGCAACTCTGGAGTGTATTATACTAAGTGGGACATGGTAATTATGTATTTGTGGCTTTCGTTATGTGCCAGTTTAATTGTCACAAATCCATTGTTGTTTTAAAATTTTTATTTTTTTTCCCTAGACCACTCAGCAGAAGACAAAAATTGATGCCAGAGGGCAGATTTCTTTCGGGAAGAGACATTCACTTGGGTAGAAAATAAGTGTAGTGATTTAATGTCTTCTGATTGGTTATGAAGTTTTCTCCATTGGTGGGTGCACAACCTCAACATGGCTGCCGATGGGAGGTCATCTAGGGCCCAGAGCTGTGTTGGTATGTGTATAAAAGATAATATAAAATGATAAAAGATGAACTGGGCTTGGCATGAAGGTTTACAACTTCCCTTGGAAAAGAGAGACATTCGAAGAATTGGAGATCATTGTTCTCTTTCCTGCTGCCCCTGGCTTTGTTTCCATATTGGTGAATCTCTACTTTCTTTCTTTTTCTTTGTTGTTGTTGTTGTTGTTGTTGTTATTATTATTATTTTATTTGCATTTTATTAATTTATTCAGATTACAACTAAATTGTTCTCCCATTACTTGTATCCTCCTGTTTCTCCTACCCTCTCACCCCCACCCTATTACCTTTCCTCAGGTCCTTGTCTGAGGGGGATCTCCTCCCCCACTTTATGGTCGCAGGCTAACAACTCTTATCTTGGTAGTCTGCCTATTCTTTCTTTGAGTGCCACCAAGGCTCCCCTCCAAGGGGAAGTTGTCAAATATGGGGCACCAGAGCTCATCCTCCACAGTTATGTGGAGAGCAGGGACTAACTCTGACATGAGCTCTGGAATCTCTACTTTCAAGAAGATAGGTTTCTGAAGTCAAACTTGCTTAACTAGAATGACATATTTCCCCTGACTCTTGCTCGTGACAATTTGGTAAGTAAGTTGATAATATGGTGGGTAGGATCAACTTGCATTAAATTTTCCTGCAGTATCTCCAATCTTGTGCTATTAAGAACCATGATGGCTCACAAAGACGGCATGCACATTGTGTATATGTCCCATCAACTTCTTAGTTTTGCTGAGAGCGAAGGTATATACGGCTGCACTAAGTACCACTCTAGAGAGGGCTCAGCAAGGCTTTGAAGTCAGTTCAGATGAGAGGGTTGAGGATGCAAAATTGAAAAAATGGTTGAATCCTGGACACCACTCATTTCAGTCTGTGGAGCCTGGACCTAATCACTCCCGCACTCCTAAACCTTGGTTGTATTTGGAGCAAAAGAGGAAGAGAAATGAGTCATCAGTGCTTTGGGGACTGGTGTGGTAGAAGTGGGGAAGAAGATGGTAGCTAGGTACCATGCATAAATTAACCACTAGAGTAGTTTCTGGTGAGGAAACTGAGGCACAGAGAGAGCACATAGCTACTGTGTGGTGGGGCTAGGATCCTAATACATGACATTTGCTGTTGCTCTGCTAGTGTTAGGAACAGAATGGAAAACTGTCCTTGCTCTCATACTGAGAGAGTACCCATTGGAGGTAGGTCTACATGGTTTCTGTCAGTCATGTACACCTACTTGACTCAGGATCACTGTAAAAGGATGGGATGTCCCGGGGCACTTAAGGTCTTTCTTCAGGGAAGGCCTTTATATTTTTCTTTTTCACTACAGTAATGTATATTCTGTTAGAACACTGGGTAGCTATGCAGCTGACTATTTGCTGCCCAGCTATGTTGTTTGGACTCTCATCTCTATTTGAGCCCACCTTTTGGAGTGAATTTGAAGTGATGGATTTGAGGACAGTCAGATTCTCCTGCCTCAGCTGGGCTTTTTGTCCAAAATGCATGGAAGGACCTTGTATCATGCATTGGTTTTTTTTTTCTAAGAAGGGTTGGCTCTGGACTAGTGCCAGGTGGTTGTGAGCCATGTGAGGTACGGGCTGGGAACTGAACTCAAGTCCTGTTGCTCTTAATTTATTGAGCTATCTCTCCAGCTCCTAGATTGAATTGGTTAAAAAAAAATTTACAAAGCAAATATTAAGTCACATTCTACAAGTGGACAGTGGTTCTCAGCCTTGGCTTAACATCAGAATAAATGCATAGCTTTAAAATAGTCTGATCTATATTTCTTAACCCACTTGCTCAAAGAGCCTGGTTTTAAGAGGTTTCCAATGTGCCCTGAACATGGGCATTTTTAAAGGCAACCAGGCAGGACACTCCATGAGCCCGTCTTTCAGTGCAGGCCTCTGTTTCTATGGGGATTTTTGGCAGATGGGCTTGCAGCTCCTACCCTGAGTCTCTCACTTTCTCTAGAACCTTCCGCCACCATCAGTTTTCCCCTGACTTTCTCAAAGTTTTGATCCTCCTTTTCTTCTGGCACGTTTTCTTTTTCTAAAAATAACTTTCCTCAAAGTACTACACCTCTCCAGAAAGCTGTCGAGTGGAGTAGTTGTTCCTGGCGGTCTCCAGGTGCTCATGACCCTTGGTCAGCTCTGCAGTTGATTGCTCCTTCTGCAGATCCTTGAAAGGTCTTTCTGCCAGGTGCCCTGGCTCCTCCTAATAGCTGAAATGGCTTTATCTCAGTTCCCATCCTCAGAGGAACCTGGCAGCATCCAGCCACTGTTAGCACCTTGTTAAATATAGAACCTTATCATTCCCACCCTGAATTCGGATCCACCCATTAGAATTTCCTGGTGGGGGGTGGCACAAGGAATAAAGCCTTATTATTGTTTTAAAGATCAATTCCATTGCTTCGTACACGCATGAGTGCTTAAGACCACTCTCTGTTGTTGACTGAGTCAAATCTTAGCGTTTGTAAAGCCTGTGTCACTTTAAGTTTTCACATCAGATGTTTGCTTTGTGTCTAAGTTACACATCATTGAGAGATGGTTGAGAATAGTGATTCAGAGCACGGGCCCTGGGGCTACTCTACCTGTGATGGAACCCCAGATCTGTAACTCACCACCTGCTGCTTTCATTTCTTTACCCTTCCAATGGGATAATAGTGTCCACCTCACAGGATCGAGGCGTTCTTGGCTAAGTCAACACTTATAAATCACCCAGAACACCACCCGTACCTGGTAAGTGTTCCACAAAAGTGCCTGTAAGATTATATAGGTTTATGTTATCTT
Organism: Acomys russatus; assembly: GCF_903995435.1. NCBI lineage: Eukaryota > Metazoa > Chordata > Mammalia > Rodentia > Muridae > Acomys > Acomys russatus. Next base: position 97,892,028 of record NC_067137.1, read on the forward strand.
TAATACTCGTTTTAGATGCTTACCTTCTCCTAAGCTGCAGTTAATGTAATTGATCAAGGAACTTCAAGGCTTTGTCAGCTCTCTGTGTGGTGAATTGGTCCTGATGAGTTGCTTGAAGCCATTGTCTTTCCCCTCCTCATTTGAAGCTATCATTTCCAACCAGATTTTTTTTTCCTTCAGGTGTCTCAGTCCATCTGAAGAATTTATTGTCTATCTATCAGCTGTAATGATTCCCCACAGTAGTGGTTTTTACCTTGAACTCCTCAGCTAACTGGACCCATGGATTTGTGGTCTTCTATGATATAACTTCTAATCTGGTAATATCGAGTCAATTATAATATACCAAGAATGAGAGCATCCAAAGCAGGAGAGGGAACGAGACTATTAAAGTTGTAGAGGACTGCCTGTCGACACTTTCTAAGCCTCAGAATCATTTGGTGATACATCAGGCATGGGACTCAATATTAGCATCCAGGGATGAAACTGTTTTCTTGTGAGACAAGCCTTTGTGTTTCACAAAGTTCATGCAACTTACTTGGATCAAGTGGCTCAAATATATGGCAAGAGAACAGTCCGCAAAAGGCCAAGAGGGAGAGAGATGGTCATGAACCAGATGATTTAATGGGCCATCTCCCCTGTAGTTAATTTCCCTAGATCTCTTGTGCTTTATTGATTTTGCAAATAGCTATTGTCACATCTGCCCCTTCAGCCTGTGGGAACCAGTGGATTTTAAAAAATTGAATTGGGTGTGTGTGTATGAGAGGGTGCAGATTAATCAATATCAAGATTTATTGACTTGGGACATTTATATTAACAGTAGCAAAGTCAGGAATCATTTGAGCCTTTTTAATGCTTGATTAAGTAGCATAGTTGAGTGTCTAAAGTGTAGTTTGAAACTATTCCCCTTTGTGGATGTGACATGGCTCTTGCTTCCACTTCCTGTGATGCCTGCCTTCATTTGTGAAGCTGGTAGGATTTGTGTTATGGTAGCAATCATATCAAGATACTTTTCAAATGCCAAGTGATAATCGTAAGGAGAGTCTCAAGTTTCCTCTTGTTCATGACATTTTTTTCCCTTCTGATTTCTCCCTTTAAAACACATCTCCTGACTTCCAGGTTATATCTTTGACAGTTTTATTTTTAGAGGCAGGAATTCTGTTCTTTGTGAAAAATATGCCTACTGCCTTTAAAAAGTCAACAACTACTTTGTTTAATTGAATAATTAATGTCTCCCTTTTTACCAGGAAAAAGTTGCACTGTTCTTTTTCAAGGGCAGAAGCGAGAACATTTCCAATATAACAGAGATGCTCTTCTTATCATTATGCTTGAGGGGGCCTTATTATTAAGAAGGAAGTCATTTTGAGTCGTCTAGTCCAGTGAGAGTGGTGTGTTTATAATCAGCCACCTATAGAATCTTTTTGAATGATCTTATGAAACGTTTGAGGGTGGCAGAAGCAATTATGGCTTTGCTGTAGGGATGTAGCTCCTGGGTATAAGGTAGTTGTTAACTAATTGTTTTTTCTAAGAGGCATTGATCCCAGGCACTGTTGTAAGAGCCTTGGAGTGTCAGGTTGCTGGGGCAAGGCCCCAGTCCACAACCATTGCTGGAGGAAAGGTAGCTGGATTCTAAGGATCTATATACTAAGAAGAGGTGAGTCCTATTTGTTGGTAAAGAAGTGACAGCTTTCTGTCAAATCTGTAATGTCTCTGGTCTTTCTGTTTGCCCTCTACTCACTCTCTTCATTTAGGACATCCTCCTGGAAGTTGCCAGAAGCCTTCTTGCTGCCCTTCCTCCATCCTGGCTGGAGTTTGGTTTTTTTGTTTGTTTGTTTGTTTTTGTTTTTATTGCTCATCATCTGTGACTTCTTGCCAGGGTCTTATAGGAAGTGAATATCCACTCTGCATGACCCATCATGAAGCACTCCTCTAACCTCTGATGTTGAAAGATGTGTGCCAAGCCTAACTCCCAAGCACTTGGCAAATGTTAGCTCTGTCTTCTCTATGTTCTCTATTTCCTTTAAAAGACAGGCTAAGCAAGGACAAGAAAAGTGAATGACAAAGATTGTGAAGAAGATAATGATTTATTGAGAATCTATTACAAGCTGACTCCTGGGTTTTTTCAGGCATGGTTGTTATTTCATTAAGTCCCTGAAAATGTGACTCCATGTTCTGATTATAATATCTCTATTTTGTTTATAGTAAAACTGAGTCACAAAAAGTGCTGATTGTTACTCAGATAGCAAGTTGCGATGTCAGAGCCTTACCTTGAAGTCAATGCTGACTCTAAAGTCACTGCAAACCTTCACCCTAATCCTGACCATGTAGCCCATGGCTGGGGTCTCTCTGTCTGGTTGGAGAGTCTGTGGAGAGTTTGACTCACCAAGTGCCAAGGGAGCCTAACTTTTCTATATATTTCTTGTGAGCTAATATCAATAGTAAACCCTTGTAAATTCCTCTGGGGTTGTTCTTAGCCTGTGTTATAATAAACTATCCTCAAGATGCTCCCAGAAGACAGCAGCCAGTAAGATGTTCATCATTCTTGAAAATCTCCCTGCTTCAATTCTTGTCAAGTTTCCACTCTGGAACTCTCATGCAAACTATTCAAGTCAGATCTCTTAAGAGCTTCTGCCTCTCTCATAGCCATCTTTCCTTTCTCCTTCCTTCTCTCTCTCTCTCTCTCTCTCTCTCTCTCTCTCTCTCTCTCTCTCTCTCTCAATTCTTAGAACAAGGTTTAATTCATTGAAGAGGCAGTCAGGTAGAACCTGGATTTTATAACTCATGGCTCAGGGGACTTGTCACTACCTTATACTATCTGCCAGTCTCCTTCTTTAGCCATATGCACTTACATAAGAGAATACAGTAGGTTTTATTTCCTCTATGACTTGCCTGAGGACAAATCAAAGAGAGCTTGGCTAATAACTCATGACACTCGAAAGAGAGACAGAGCCATCTTAAGAGGGAGGCCTCTGATCTGGGAATGAAGTGGGGGTTACTGTAGAAGAGAGTTAAGGTACAGTGACACTAGCCACCAGACTTTGTTCATAGCTGGAAGGCGGGTCTTAGACTTCAAAACCTGAGAGCAATAGGATTTGGACGTTTAAAGCACCTGCAGGATGCTGGTCTCCAAGCAGATTGTGCTCATTGCAAGGCTCACCAGCCATCATTTACTTTATCATGAAAAAGGAAAGCGAAGTTTGATATATTTTTGCTTATGTATTTTTTTCAACATGGTGCTATTTATAAAAACAAGAAGTTAGAAATCACCTCAACAAAGGAATGATATGATAAATTATGCAGCATCTGTACAGTGAATGTCCACAGAGTAGTTCAAAGACTGCACTAAGATGGAAGTAGCAGTGGGACACATCTTCAAGGAGTCAAGGACTGATGGCCCTGCAGCCGAGCCTTCGAAGGCTCATGCCTGCCAGGGTCTCCCCACCATGACTGTACACAGATGCCCACTCTTAAAACACAGCTGGCAGCTTGTCTGCTAGACCCAGCACCTCTTCGGGTCTGGCTCACCTCTGCACCTCCACAATGTGAGCACTGCCAACACCAGCGGGCCACATAGCGGCGTGATACTCAGCCACTTGGCTTAGTTTTACATATTTTTAATATCTGCACTGAAATGATCTGATAGCAGGTGATATTACTTACAGCTTCATGTAGGAAGGGTAGAGCTGCTGCTGCTGCTGCTGCTGCTGCTACTTCTATGGATTCATTTGCACTCAGCAAACTGGGACAGAGCTCATTTTAGTTGTGCCTGGTTAAAGGGATTTATGGATTATGTGATAAAGTGGGTTTTTTTTCTCTTTTGAGCCAACTTTCACAAAAAGGACTCACATGTGGCTTATGTAAACTCCTTTAAGGACTGTTGATTGAAGATAATACCATTGTTGTTGTTGTTATTATTATTATTATTATTATTATTATTATTATTATTATTATCAAATAGAAATAAATTCCATACATGAGTACTGCATCTACATTACTCTTTTCTCTCCCCACTCCATCTTCTCCATTCTCCCTTAAATTTATAGTCTCTTTTAAAATTAATATCACTATATGTATGTGTATATATACATATATGTATACATGCACACATTGTAGATATAACCTATTGGGCCTACTGAGCTTCGCTTCTATGTTCGAATATCCAGGGCTGACCACCTGGGATTGGACAACTTGATTGAGTTTGTCCCTGAAGGCAATTGATTGTCCCTCTCTCAAAAGCTGTTGCTCTCCTGTATCTGCCTATCCAAAGGTGGGACTATGAGGAATTTACCCTGTCCCCAGTTAGCATGTCAACTGGTATTCTCATTTTCTGGTCTTGTTCAGGCAACCCTATCGTTGGTAGTTCATGGATACATTTTACTTGTCATGTCTAGGGGACTTAACTATCCAAAAGCTTTCTGAACCTCTGACTTTTTTATAAATTTTCTGCCCCTTGAGCATAATGCCGATACTTTCTTTATCACACAATAACAAAATGGGAGAGTCTTACATAAAATAAAAACTGAGTAGGCCACATGTGGAGGTATGTTTGTGTATTAGTTACTTTTATAGAGCCGTGACTAACATACTAAGGAAGGATTGATTTTTTTTCTCACAGTTTCAGAGATGTTAGTCCATAGTCTTTGGTGCTGATGATTCTGGGTCTCTGGTGAGGCAAAACAGTGTGGTAGCTTGTGGCAGTGCAAGATGGAGGCTACTCATATCATGATAGCTAGCCAGGAAGCCAAGGAATAGGTGTAACCTTCAAAGAGATATCCCTAAGAAACTATTTCTTCTGTCAAGGGCCTACATCCTAAAGTTTCCAGAACCTTCCCAGATAGTACCACCAGGTCAGGGAAAGCAATCATTGAACATACCTGTAGGGAACACTTTGTGTTCAAATCATAACAGTGTGTATATGTACACGTTTTAAAAATATGTGTGGGTGTGTGCTATCTGGGAAGAGAAACTGCTTTAAGGAATGGCTCTACAGTCTCTAGGCTTAACAATATTAGGTTCTGTCATCATTCATGTGTCCAGAATAGGTCAGCTGAGCAGAGACGGGCATTTATAGACCCTGGTTTTCTGTGTGTACTTCCTCTGTCATGCACCCATTTGGTGAATAAGATAAATGCATGTAGATCTTTACAGGATGTTTTCCACCACATTCTGTTGGCTTGAACTTAAATCTAGAGTCTATTCATCTCCACAGGGGAATCCAGGAACATCTAGCTATGAGTCTATTGGACTAATGAAAATTATTTAGAGAATAGTAGCCATTTTTTTTATCTGAATGAGAGATTAAATACATATAGAGAGCTCAGAAGGTTGATGTAGGATTTCAATGTAGACAATTTTATTTATCAGCCCAGCAATTGTTTACTAGGCTGCATGTGTCAGACACATTCTTGGCTCTGGGAGTATAGGCATGATCAAAACAGGCAAGTTTCTTCTGCTTGAATGCTTATATTTGAGAACGTATCTTGAATAAACGAAGGTTCATTGGAGTACAGGAGCAAGCAAGGATGGAGGAAAGAGCAAGAGGTGATGTTTGAGATACTTCACTTTGAACCACGTGCCTTAAAGCTGAGGATTCACATTCTTGGCTCTGGGAGTATAGGCATGATCAAAACAGGCAAGTTTCTTCTGCTTGAATGCTTATATTTGAGAACGTATCTTGAATAAACGAAGGTTCGTTGGAGTACAGGAGCAAGCAAGGATGGAGGAAAGAGCAAGAGGTTTGAGATGCTTCACTTTGAACCACGTGGCTTAAAGCTGAGGATTCAAATGGGTATGTCTTGCCATACTCATCTTCATAGTCAGGAATTTGCCATGCAATTTTCCAACAAGGTAAAACCTCTTAAGTCTTTGGATGGTTTCTTCTATGTAAATAAAAAATATAGTGCTCTCCATGTAAGGGTGCTCTGATTGTCAAATGAGACAATAATCACATAGCACCTAGTTCAGTGTCTTAGGTCACAGTAATTTCTCAGGAAATGGATGTTAGTGACAATGACATCATGAGATAACAGTTATTATGAAGGATGGAGGCATTGTCCATGAAAGTTCCCTGGGCTAATAATTCACCAAAAACAAGGCAGATTTCACTGAACTTTCTTTTTCGTTTTGCTACACAAGTGATTATTAAGTTATTTTTGTGATTAACATTTATTTATTTATTTAATCTCTTTACACCCTTTAATGTCTTCCTTCCCTCTGTCCTCTCCTCTCAGTCCCACCTTTCACATCCCTCCCCCATTTCTCCCTCTCCTTCTTGGAGAAGGGAGGGCCTCAAGGAGTACCCACCCACCCTGGGACTTCAAGTCACAGCAGGACTAAGTGCATCCTCTGCCACTGAGTCTTGACATGGCAGTCCAGCTAGGGGAAAGGGTTCCAGAGGCAGGCAACAGAGTCAGAGACAGCCCCTATTCTCATTGTTAGGGGACCCACATGTTGACCGTGCTGCACATCTGCTACGTATGTGTAAGGATTCTAGGTCCAGCTTCCCTGTGAGTTGCCATGGGCTCAGGTTAGTTTGCTTTGTAAGCCTTCTTGTGATGTCATTGACCCCTCTGGTACCCTCTATCCTTCCCCCTACTCTTTCACAAAACTCCTCAACCTCAGCCTGTTGTTTGGCTGTGGGTCTCTACATCTGTTTCCATCAGCTGCTGGATGAAGCCTCACAGATGACAGTTAAACTAGGTTTCTGTCTGTAAGCATAACAAAATATCATTAAGAGTATCATTAATAGGGACAGGGATCGGCTCTCTCCCATGGGGTAGGTATCAAGTTGGGCAAGTCGTTGGTTTGCCATTCCCTCAATCTCTGCTCCATCTTTATCCCTACACTTCTTGTCAGTGAGACAAATTTTGGTTTGAAGGTTTTATGGGTGGGTTGGTGTCCCCCTCTCTCTACTGGAAGTCTTACCTGGTTACAGGAGATAGTGACTTCAGGCTCCATATCCCCCCACCTCTGTTGGAATCTCAGCTAGGATCACTCCCATAGATTCCTGGGAGCCTCTCTTGTCCCAGAGATGTCCTTAGAAATTTCTCTATACCAGTCCCTCCAACCTGGGCTCTCCCCACACCTGATCCCCACCCCAGTTACCCTTCCCCACCCCCTCTCCCACCAAGTTCCCTCCCTCCATCTACTTTGGATGTCAATTTTATTTCGTCTTCTGAGTGAGATTCAAGCATCATCCTCCCTTGGGTCCTCCTTGGCTTCTTCGGTTCTGTGGACTATAACATGGTTTTCCTGTTCTTTATGGCCAATATCTATATCTATATCTATATCTATATATCTATATCTATCTATCTATCTATATATATATATATATATATATATATATAAGTATATACGATGTGTGTCTTTCTGGATCTGGGTTACCTCATTCAGGATGACCTTTTCTGGTTCCATCCATTTGCCTGCAAATTGCCTGACATCTTTGTTTTTTAATAGCTGAGTAGTATTCCATTGTGTAAATGTACCACATTTTCTTTATCCATTTGAAAGAACATCTAGTGTTTCTAGTTTCTGGCTATTGCAAACAAAGCTGCCATGAACATAGTTGAACAAGTGTCCTTGTGGTATGGTAGAGCATCTTTGGGGTATATGCCCAGGAGTGGTATAACTGGGTCTTGAGGTGGATCTAGTCCCAGTTTTCTGTAGAACCTCCAGATTAATTTCCACAGTGGTTGTATTTTTTTTAAGAATTTAAATATGCATTTCATAAAAATATGTATTTAAAATCATTGTCAACCTTTTTAACATATTGAAACTATAGAAAAGGGTGTATAAAAGGGATAGCCATCTACACTCCCTCGCATTTGGAAACACTTGCTTTTATCATGATACTGTCTTCCTTCCTGATTTTTTCCCTAAATAATCTCAAGCTTAGAAAGACATGCTTGACTATTCATGGTTGGGGCGAACTCTGATTTCCTTAGAAACAACAACTAACTTGATGGGCTTTTTGCCATGATATGATTCTTACTCCCAAGGCTCAGATTGTCCATTTTAGCTCTTTTATATTAAATGTTCTGGTTGTTTCTATTCTCAGAATACTAAGTAGCATTTTTCTGTTAGTTTTGTGGTTTGAAGCAGTAGTTAGAAGCAGGTACACTTATGAAATTATGCAAACAAGAGTTGATTTGTCTCTTTCCCAGAATATGGTAGTCTGTAACCTTTCTGGGTATGGGTTGAATAACATTAGAGATCAACTATTTAATCAGTCTCTATCCTTTAAGGCGTAAAGCATGGCCTCATCCTGTGGTAATAGGAGTCATATGCTCACAGCTCAAGATGGACAGCTACTCTTTGTCAGTTAACTATTTTGCTGACTTGGGGTTGAGTTTTTTTTTTTCTTTTTTTTTTTTTTTCTATGTATTTTTCTCTAGGAGAAAAAGAAACCACAAGAGTGAGGATTTGCTTCAGTAGATAACCTGTGTTAGCAAACAATTTTTATCTGTTGTTTTGGGAAGGGAGAATTTCAGGAGGAACTTCAGGGCGAGAAAGAAAGGAAGAAAGGAAGGAAGGCAGAAAGGAAAGGAAAGAAGGTAGCAATTGTGTATGGTGACAACAGTGTTTGTGGAGCAACTGTGAATGGGGAGCGACTGTGTATGGATAGATCTTAGCACTATTTGAATCTTGTTCTGATTTCATTTGGATTTCCTCTATCTAAGCTGTGGTTTACTTTTGCCTCTCATGGGCTTCCTTCCAAGGTCTGGATAACACAAACTGATAATGTAAACACGGCTGTGCGGGAAGTTGGGCATGTAATGTAACACTTCAAAGACAAATATTTCCTTTATTTCGACCACTAGGTTTTAAACACAAGTCTGGGGATGAGTTGAAAGGTCTTGTACAGCTTCTTGCTTACAGAAGGCTGATATGCTAATTAAAAGCCCCTCCTAGCAAGTGAGGCTGGTATTCCAAAATCCGGCTGCCAGGAAACGCTCTGTGGCTTTTAGTCATAGGAAAGCATGACAGTCAGTGTTTAAAATGCCATTATTTAGTCTTACTAAATTAGACAGGTTTTCTTTATCCTTTATCCCATTAAGCTTGCTTGGAGGTTTCATAATTGAATATGCAAACCAAAACATGTTTTATGCAGGGAAGTACTTGAGAGCCCATGAAAATAATGCAGAAAACCACAGCAATTACCCAAGTACATAGCAGGGGATACTGCAGTCCCAAGTCTCACAGTGATGGTCTGGTGTTAGCGGTCAGATGTAGATGGGAGAAATTGGAGGTGTAAAATTTCATAGATTAGTTTTAGATAACATTGTATTTGAGTTCATTGAACTCATTGAATGTTGAGTCGCCAAACTCCTAAAAGTGGATTTATGGCATTTCACAGTATCCTAAGGAAGACCTTAGAGCCTGGAGAGGTCATATCCCAACCCCCATATGCCGGCTTAGTTCTAAGCTGAGACAGGGTTCCACAGCAAAACTCTCACTGGGATTATACACCAGTCCCTTAGCTTTGGGCATCCCTGATGCTAGAGTCAGGTGCTGAACTTTGAGTCAGGATATAGGATCCAGCTGAAGTTCTGGGAGATCTGAAGGCTGTGGACCAGCTATCTAATGTGTCTTGTTTGCGTCGTATCTTATCCACCTGGGGAATGGACCTGGTGAAGTTTACTCTGTACATATCACAAGGATTTGGAGATGTAAGTGTTCCTATTTTATAGATGAGGAAAACAAGGCTCAGACAGGTCATAGTGCCTGGGTGGTAGAAGTAGAAGAGCTTCCACATGCAAAGTTGCTTGTTAGTTGAGTTTATTCCCAGAAAAATTGTATCAAAATGCATATAAAGACTCTTAGGGCTTCTTTGCATGTGGCCCCATTTCTCACTGTTGGAGTTTTAATTTCCTTCTTCCGTAAATGCTTGCATCTACTTGCTATTCTTCCCTTTTTTTCTATCTTCTTTCTACTCTCTTGCTTGTCTTAATATTTCCAATAAAAGCACTGAGCTCATCTGGTATGTTTGTTCAAAATATTTAGGGTGATACATCATAGGCTTTAGTAAATATTGACGCCATCCCTATGGCCATGGGCTTCTTGAAAAGAAGGTGTCTAAAACTGATGATTAGTCTTAAGACCCAGAGAACATCGTATAGTTTAAAACTTTAAGAGTCGAAGTTTCTCAAATATTAAACACAGGAAGTGCCATTTGGCAAGTCCAAAGTAAAAGGGATCCTTCCATAGCGGAGGTGAGAAGCTCTTTGAGATGTGTGATCAGACAGGAGAGTAGTGGTCAGTTGATGGGGAACAGGAGTGGGAGGTAGGGAGGATGCTATGGGAACTCCTTAGAAGTGGAGCAACCTCAGGTAGCCACCTTAAAGCAGTTGCTTCAGAGTAAGCAATGACACTATGACAGCAGCCCACAAACTCTTGCCTGGCCCTTTGTTTCCTCTTTTTGAGATGATGAGATAACACTTTGCCTGTGTGGAGTGGCTTCATGGGGGCACAGACGAGTTTTAAATGTGCCAACAGTCACCAGAGATCTGGAAACCAGAGCATGGCCATGTGGTTATGTGTCCTTTCCATGGTACCCACACGTTATCGCATCTTATGGAGACTACATTTGTCTCATGTGGCTGCTTGCATCTTTTGATGGAACAGCGATGGGAATATCTCTTCACCCAGTATTGAGACCTAGAAGCAAATAAAGGATTGTTGGCTATGTGGGGTCAGAAGACAGTAGTGTGATGAAAAGGCAAGGCAGGAGTAGGATTGTTGTACCACAAGGAAATGAGATGGAGCCACTCAGGAATGCCTAGCCAGGAAAAAGGAATTGACAAGAAAAGAAGGAAGAAAAGGGGCACCAGAGTTCGTGTGAGAGTCAGATCTCACTCTCCACTCATGGTGGAGAATGTCTTGTTCGTCGGCTAGGTCTTGGTAGGGGTTCGAAGTTTAATGCCTACATTCTCCTTGGCTGGTGCCTTAGTTTGAGGAGGACACCAGGACCCAGATCTGCCTGTCATAAAGTTCTTCTTGTAGGTTTCCAGGACCCTGTGGATCCTACTATTTCCCCATTCTCCCATGCTACTCTCGCCTAAAGTCTCAATAGGATGTCCTCTCCTCTGACCCACTTTCTTGGTAAGTACAGTTTTTCATGGTACACATCCCTTGGACTAGTGTTTTGATATAAGTGAGTATATACCGTTTGTCTCTTTTTGCTTCTGGGTGAACTAACTCATTATGATAATTTCTAGATCAACCCACGAACTCTGGTGCCCCTTTTCTGACCACATCCCCTGGATGGAGAGGCCTGGCAGCACTCAGAGGAAGGATAGCAAGTTACCAAGAAGAGACTCAATATTCTAAGAGCATATATAGGGGGAGGAGGTCTCCCTCAATCACAGACATAGGGGAGAGGAGAAGGGGGGAAGTGGGAGGGAGGGAAGAATGGGAGGAAACAGGGGAAGGGCTAACAATCGAGATGTAATATGAATAAAATAATAAAATGAAAAAAATAGAAAAAAAAAGAAAAGAAGGAAGAGAAGCCATCACCCATGTTTACAGTATTATCACTGTGGGAGGAAAAAAATGATAAGTATATATTGTATATTCAGCTTGAATCTGAAGGAGACTGGTAACTTAAGAATATTATTTGTCATTTAAAAAGAAATATTAGTTTTAAGTATGTAACTTTAGGAGTAAGTATGTGGGTTATTAAACTTTTGTGATTTTCTTAAAAATCATTGAGCTGGGTGTATGGTGGCACATACCTGTAATCTTAGCACAGGCCAGCCTGGTCTATGTAGTAAATTTCAGGCCACCAAGGCTACATAGTAAGAACGCATACGTGCACGCACACTCTCTCTCTCTCTCTCTCTCTCTCTCTCTCTCTCTCTCTCTCTCTCTCTCTCTCTCACACACACACACATTTCAAGTTGAAGCCAGGTATTGGATGTACATGTCTGTAATCCCACAAAAAAAGCTAAGGCAGTAGGATATTAAATCCAAAGTTCAAACCTAGCCTGGGATGCATAATGTGAGATCCTGTATCAATCAGAAAATGAGATCAAATTAAACTTAGAACATAACTTGTTCAGTCTGAATTGTAAGTCAATATGAGGAGCTAAAAATAGACTTCTAGTAGATCTCATTGCTTTCTACATTGTATGCAGTTCCAGTTGCATTAGGAGAACTAATTATTAATGAATTCCATAAATATTAGATATGGAGGCCTAGACTTCTCTGATCATGGACCAGGTTAGAGAAACAACTCCCGAAGTTCCATGAGTTGAGCCACATGTGCGTTTCTAAGTGGCTTTCTATGAAAGAAGTCTTTAGTCTAAATTCTATACTCTCCTTCCAGTTGGGGATCTGTCATAGACCCAAGGCCTGCTGGGAATAGCAGAGAGAGGGGAAGAAAAGACGGGAGTGGCTGTGATGGAGCTCTGCTGCTTAGAAAAGAAAAGCTGCAGTAATTCCCGATAAACGTGTTTGTGAGAACATACTAAATTACTCGAAAAATATAATTTGTTGGAAAAGCACTATGGTCAGTGCAATATTTTAATATTTAACTTCTAAGATTTGGTCTGTGATCACATCACTAACATTTTTTTTTTGTCACCTCAGTAGAGTAACCATCCATGTGAGGCACTATACTGTTCATGTAACCCTAAAAGGCTCTTAGGAAATAATGGTATTAATTATAAAGTGCTTGCTAGCCTGGCTTCTAAAGAAAGCTGACTGTTAGTTGCTATTTTTCATTTCATATTATCTGAGACTTAGACTTTTGATAGATGAACTTGTTGCAAGCTCCATATGCTTAACCCTAAGTTGAGCTGTGCCGCTGTACTTGTGAATAACGAAACCCTAACTCTTTCCCTCCTAAGATGTAACACTATGGGGCTGAGGGGCATTTTGGAAGATATTGCTTTAAAACTCTAAAAGGGGTAAGGGTCACCTGTTGCAGCTGACTCTTATATGGTTCTAACCACCCTCAGTGCCTGGAGATATACTGCATTTCAATTGTTGCAGTATATTTTTTGCTGTTAGAAAGCTATTACATGGAAGACAAATTTGTCTCAGCAAATTGACTCTCATGGTATCATATAGAAAAATATGGACCATAATTATTTACATATTTACTCCTCCGATAAACAAACCTTTAAATATTTGAAGACAGTGATCACCTCACCTTTCAGTATCTCTGTTTCCCAGAATCCTCAAAGGCTAACTATCTCATGGCTGTAGATTTTCACCATCATATTCTGGGCAATTTCTAGTTTGCCAGAGTTGTCATTAAGATGCTTCAGGATGTGATTCATCTGTTTATTATGTGCTTGTTAAATTCTAGTTATGTGCCAGAAAGTGGAGAGACAATGGTGAATAAGATAACAAACTCCAGATTTAAAGAGTCAGGAAGCAAACAAACATGTGGATATGTAATGTATTTTCATATAATGTTAAGTGCTGTAATAAAAAAAATCTAGTAAAGAGAAAACATTGACAATGAAAGAGAGCTATTTCAATAGAGCAGAGCAATTGGGTACGATATCTCTGAACACATGCACACACACACACACACACACACACACACACACACACACACACACACATAGACACATAGACACATGCACATACACCTACATGACACACAGTATGTGTATATTTGCATATGCACCCAAATTCTCCTTAAAATAATATCTTCCCTACCAGATCAGTTCTTTAGACATTTGTGATATGTAATTAAAAGAGTGGCGAGAGGGAGAGGGATGGAAAGAGGGAGGGAGAGGAAATATGACATAACTGGAAAAAATGAGTATGTTTAGTTAGGAAGAAATTATTTGAGTTTGAAACTAAAGTCCCTGTAAGTATGAGGGGCAATATCAGTGACTGCCTCGAGTTGGAAATAATATAATAAAACTCTAATTGTAGCACAGACCATCTAAAAAGGTCAGTTCCTACTCAGCTGGAACCGTCTGTCTGAATGCATAATGCAGACCCAGTATCACCATATGGCTTACTTTTTCAGGAATAGCCACAAATCTGGTTTTTACATGAGATTTCCCCCCAATTTTAAAAACACTGTCACAGGGACTCCCACTTCCAGGTAGACAGGCTAGACACACTTGTCTCTATTGTACCAGTGAGCACAACTAAAACCTCTTGACATTATATATAAAATAGGAGAAGATTCTCAAGGGTGTGAAGTGATCAGGCTTGGATGTGATTTGAACCTGGAAATCTTGTGTTTTTATTTAAATTACTGATGGTGGACTCTCTAGGAGATGTTTGGATCCCTTGTGAAGGGATTAATATAATTCTTCCAAGAGCGGGCTAATTATTTTAAGATTGTGTTGTTGTCAAGTGTCTGCCCCTTTTTGCATCTGCCTCTTTGTATGTCCATTTACAAAACCATAGGGACCCTTACCAGATGTGGAGCAGATGTTATTGCCGGACTACTGGAATTCCAGAATTATGTATTATAATAATAAATATCTTCCTTTAAAAATAACCCCGTTTCTCACATATGATCCAGATGTACCACCTGGGTATACTATCCAAAGACTCAAACTATCACAGAAACATTTGTACATCCAGTTTATTGCTACACAATTTACAACAGCTAGGAAATGGGACCAGCCTAGATTTCTATCTAATGAGCCAATGAATAAAGAAAATGTGGCATATATACACAGTGGAATTTTATTCATCTGCAAGGAAAATTAAAATCACAACATTTACAGGAAACTGGAAATTATTTTTTAGTGTCATAACCCAGACTCAGTGATAAATGCTGCATGCTTTTTTTTTATCATATGCAGATGATAAAATTTAATTTTTATGCAAGTGGGAGATATGGGTATTGAATATGGAATTACAAAAAGGACCATGAGTGGTTAAAAAAAAAATGAAGACTTAAGGAAGAAGGTAGGAGAAAAAAGCAAAACAAAACAAACAAACAAACAAACAAACAAAAAAACCAGAGGTCATAGAACACATGTGAAATGAAAACAGCCGTGGGGCCCCTAGAGGGAAACATCAGGCAGGTCTTTGAGAATGGGGAAAGGGGTGGGGAAGGAGAAGCAACAAAAACAAAGTATGCATTAAAATCACATGATGGAACCCAGTTGTGTGCTAATTGAAAAAAAAAGCCCATTCTTGGACATTTTTTTTTATTCATAAACAATAGACCAACATGAGGGGAGAAAATGAGAGAAACCATGTAGGTTTAGGATTTTAGGATTTTAGGATCTTATGCTCTTAGGCGTCAAGATGAATTCTTGAGTATTCTTTTTACCTCCTGTGTTCATATTAGGAGCCAAAGAAGCTGAAACATCAATGGGCACAGACAAAAAGTTCCAGGTAAAGGTAGTCATCTCTTCGCTTGTCTTCTCTTCTCTTGTCTTCTTTTCTCTTCTTTTCTCTTCTTTCCTCCCTTCCTCTTTTTTCCCTTTCTTTCTTTCTTTCTTTCTTTCTTTCTTTCTTTCTTTCTTTCTTTCTTTCTTTCTTTCTGTCCAGTTTGTGTTACACAGCTAGTCTTTGGAGTGAGGCCTGCTCTAGCACATGGTTGACCTACCGGAGGTCACATATCAAAGGAACTGAATCTCCATCTCCTAGTAGTTATTAGATGCCAGTATCTCTTCAGTAGCGAGATTTTGTGCCCACATTTTTCTTCTCTGCTGGGATTTTGTCTGGCTTTTACCTCACAGAGGTCTTGTGTGCATATTGTTACAGTCACTGTGAATTCATACATGATTGCCCTGTTATGTCTGGAAAAATATTTCCTTGGTGTTATCAATCACCCTGGCTCTTAGAATGTCCCTCTTCTGTGAAGATCTTTGAGAGTTAGAGGAGGGGCTGTGCCCAATTTAGAGCCAAGAACTCCATAGCATTTTATTTTATGCATGTTGACCAGTTGGGTGTATATGTCTCTATGATGATTGGCCATTTACTGCAAGGAGAAGCTTCTCTAATGAAGGTTGAGAGATGTGGACAAAACATTAAGTCCATTATGCTTTCTAGATACACATCTATACATCATTGTTAACAGTTTTTCCAGTTATTATGTCATATGTCTGTAACTTATCACAATCTGTTACAGATCTATAATATGGTAGCTAGAGGATCTGTTAATAAGGGTGTGCAGAAGTGTAGCTAAAGGATATGATGGATACATTAAAATAGAATTCTAAAAAAATGTCCAAGAGTCAACAGAAATGGAAAGCAGAAAAGACCAGAGAAAATGAAATTTAGAGTTAAGCCTTTAAATATTAACAATTATATTATATTTAAATTGTTTAAACATACAAATTAAATTATAAAAATTTGAAGGGTGAATTAAAAGTATGACCTAGCCACATACCATGAAACAGTTGTGTAAGTAGCACAGGACAGTGGAGGGAAAAACATCCTGCTGATGCTATGTCAAATAAAGTAGGTACGGTACTTAATTTTGGTTGCCAGATTGGTGAGATTTATTATCATCATAGAAATAAACCCCCGGGCTTATCTTTGAGGGAGTTCTTATTGGTTTAATTGATGTGGGATAACATACCCTGAATCTGGACACCATCCATAGGCCGGGGGTCCTGGACTGACTGAAAAAGGAGAAACCAAGGTGAGTCCCCATCCACGTATCTTTGCTTTTTTAGTGCCGATGTGATGTCCCTAGCTGTTTTAGGCTCCTGCCTCCATCATAGACTGTACTCTGGGACCAAGAGCCAAAACAGTCCTCACTGACCTTAAATACTTTGCTTCTGTCAGGTAGTTTGCCACACCAACATGGTATATATTATATTATATATCCTACTTAGGTTAAATATAGCAAGAGTAGCCATGATATCAAATCAATTAGATGTTAATGCAAAGATTATTGTCACAGAGAGCGATATTATTCAATAATAATTGCACCAAGAGAACCTAATAGTCATGGTTATGTATGCTCAGAACAACAGAGCTGAAAAAACAAAAACAAAAACATATTGCATAAGCCAGGTGTAGTGGCTTAAATTTAAATACCAATATTCAATAAATATAAAATGCCAATAGTAAGGAGCCTGAAGCAAGAAGATTGTGATTTTAGGATTAATCTGAACTACACAGTGAGTTCTAGGCTAACCTGGGATTCTGGTGAGATACTGTCTCAAAAACATTGGATGCGAAGACATTGAAAGGAGAAATAGAAGAATCAGCATATATAGTTAGTAGTTTCACACTTTGCCCTACAACTAGTAGAACACCAGAACAGGAAATCTTCAAAGTTATGTAATGATCACCCAGGCTGCCATAACAAAAACTCACAAATTGGATGGGTCAAGCAACATAAATTCATTTGTTCTGGAAGATAGAAGTTCATGGCTAAGTAACAGAGGTTCAGTTTCTCTTGAGATTTCTGTCCTGAGCTTTCAGATACCTGCCTTATCACTCACAGTATCCTCACATTGCCTTTCCTATGTCCATGTCCATGTGTCTGGCCGTCTATCCGGGGTACAAAGACACCACTCCTATTTTATGAGGCCCTACTCTATGACCTAATTTAACTCCATCTGCTTCAGTAAAGACTTTATGTACACACACAGTAACATAGAGAGCTAAGGCTTTGCTATATACATTTTGGTAAGTCAGACCATAGCACAATGGAAGAACACTATAATACTGTCATCTAACACGAGTTAATTGTCATTCATAGAACACTTCACCAAACAGCAGCAGATTGCAGTTTTTTCCCCTTGGTTCCCATGGAACATATATCAAGAGGAACTCTATCCTGGGTAATAAAAGAATTCTAAAGTAATTGAAATCACAAATAATGTGTTTATTAGCCCAAAATGACCCATACTAAAAATAAGCAACAGATAATAGGAAATTGTCCAAATATTTGTCAGCTAATCACCCATAAGTCACAGAAGGAGTTTAATGAAATCAAGTAATATGTTAAGCTAAATGGAAATAAAAATACAACTTAGCATTTTTTGGAACTCAGCCAAAGAAATGTTGAGAATATTTACATAACCAAGTTCATATAATAACAGAAGAATTTTCTTCAGTCCACAGCTTAAAGTCATATTTCACAAGCCTAGAAAGCAAGAACATAACAAATCTAAAGCTAGAAAAGAGTGAACCATAAGAAACAACAATGCAGTTTAAAGCAGAAAAATAATAAAGGAAACAATGAAACAAATAAATGAATGCTCCTTTTGAAATGTCCACACAATTGACAAACTTCAGCTAGATCTCTAAAGAAAAGAAGAAAGACAAATTCCCAGTCTGAGAAATGAAATAGAGGACGTTATTATAGATTATATGGAAACAAGGTAATAAAGCAATACTACAGAACAGCCCTACACTTAGAAGAGAGACAGACCACTTCCTGAGAAATACAATCTGCCACGACTTGGACAGTATGAGAAGCAACGTAAGTCACACAACTATTAAGGAGGTTGAATTGATAATTTACAAACTTCTCAAAAAGAAGTCCCCAAGCTTAGGTGATTGATTGTACCAGAGAACTCTACCAAAGATAAGCATTAATACCAATTCTAGGAAATTGAAAAGAAGGGATAACTTCTGGGTTTGTTTGTAAAAGAACAATAACACAGAAAGAAAGAAAAGGAAAACTAAACCCTAAGGTGTGTGAAATAGAATCTAACAAAATATTAATACATTTAATAATATGTAAATAGAAATATATACTCTCAAAAATGGAATGTATGTATGTATATATATATATATATATATATATATATTTTTTTTTTTTTCCCCCCCTTAGGTTCAAGTTCCTTGGGTCATCACTCAAACTTCACATGAGGTTCAGAGTGTAATAATTAGCAGTGCTTATATTCACCAATACATTTGTACAAACATATGTTGGCACTCAGTTCTGTATCAGCTACACATCAAAGGAGGACACTGAGGAGGGAGGAAATATTCCACCCCAGGTCTGGATTAGTGTCCTAGCCTCAAACAAGCCTCATTGAAGGGTATGGTTTGGGGAAAATTAAAAAACTTGTCTGACCTGGGTATTGGAAGGACTCCATTAACAAAAAGCCATGCTGAATATCTCTGCAGACCTTTTTCCTGCCTTGCCACTGTGGCCCTGCAGCCCGCTGTAAACCCTTCTTTATCTCCAGATTGCCTTTACCAAACAGGGACCATGCATACTTCTCCAACACCTTACAGTGGGATGGATGTGCCCAGAATCTGCAGACTAGAATTTCTTCCTACCAACATATGTTTTCCAATGTGCACAAACCACGTTGTGCAGGTCTGCACTACCTCTCCTCTGTATAGAGAATGAATATTATATATTATATGTATATTATATATATTATATATAAATGTTAGCAAAAATGGGTTAATTTCTTTGTGGTTGAAGATGTAAGACACTGCAGAATTGCCTTGTCTTTCAGCACTTTGATAACAATGCATTTACTCAAGGAATTCACATCAAGTAGTTGCTAGAAGAAACTGAAGCACAGCAGATATTTATTTTTTAAATGAAAAAGAGAAGCTTAGATATAGAAACTAGAATTGTTTTGATACTTAAATAAAATTAAAGTAGAACAATAAAACTTACATAGACTCTACAAAACCAGAAAACAATGTGTGTGACAAACAGTGAAATAATGAAAATGATTTATGAGTAGGCAGTAGAGTTACTAAGTAAAAAAACAAAAAACAAACAACAACAACAAAAAAAACCCAACAACAACCAGATGAATAGTGTGGGAACTTGAGAGTGGCTGGCTGTGCCCAACAGCATTCAAATTCAAATCATTTTGGAGCACTTTGGTGGCTTACCATAATCGGGGAGATCAGAGCAGCTTTTGTCCTCAGCATTATGGTCATCCATTTACACAAAAGTAAAAAGATGACACTTTCATCAGCTGCCTACATGTCTGAAAATCAAGCATTTTATTTTAGCTTGAATTATATGAAAGTGTCTCTGGCATTGGTTTTGCTGAAAGGCTGATCTAGTGGCTCTAAATGGTATTGCTACTTCTAGTGACAGAAGAGTTACCCTGTTGTTGATGTGTTTCTGAATAACTCAAATCCCAATCATCAGAATTTTAGACTGACCAAGATAGGAAAGATGTTTTCTTCAAGGCTGCCAAATTCAAATAGCCAAAATACTATGAATGTAATATTTATGTAATTCCTGATTGTTTTGTGCTTCTTCTAGCTGTAGGTAGTTTATTGTATATATATAATAGTATAAATATATGTGTAAAATACTTCATTAAAAAAAGAAAAAAATTCCCCCCAAACGGAAAGGATGGTAAGAGCACTGCAAATCTGGCTTAATATTTGAAAGATAAGCATGAACAACATATTTACAGACAGGAAAAAAAATCACATGCCGTTGCATAAATTGATATGGAATTGATGTAGAAAGAGTAGTGACGGAATTCAACATGTATTCATAATAAGTCTTGAAAATGAATAGAGGGGAACTTGTTCAACTTAATAAGAACAGCTTCCAAATATACTAAATATACTTAACATCAAAGTTTAGTCCCTAAGAGGAGCAATGAATAAATTAAACTTTATTAAAATTGAAACCTTTTCTTCCTGTTAGAAATCTTCTTAAGGGGGGTGAAGCTATGGAGTGGAAGGCAATTTAGAATATTAAACAAAGGGTAGATATTTGTAATATATAAGGAGCTCTCCAAACAATGTAAAATGTAATAAGAATTGAAACAAAAACATAACTATTAGTCAAATAGTCAAAACACATGGAGATATAGCTTGCTGAAGGCTGTGGAAGGGAAGTGGATAAGCACATTAAGTGAGGCTCAACATTATTGAGCATTAGGGAAATGTATCTCTTTGAAGAAAGTATCAATATCTGTATACCAGAATCAGTAAAATAAAAGACTATTACAGTTCCCCGTGTTTGCGGTGGTATAAAAAGCTGGATCACTCACACTTTGCTGATGGTACCATAAACTGGTATGATGAATCTGGCCATCTCAAAAAACAGCTCAGACACTCAAATGAGCCACCTAATTCCAGTTTGGCCGTTTACCCCAATGGCCAAGAATATGATAGGACTGCACAAAATCCCGTGTATGTTTGTTGTGGGTCATTTTATTATGATATGTCCTAACCAAGGATAACATAATTACATTCCTGTGAGAGAATGGTTAAGATCAATACTGTGGAATACTTCCCACTAATTAACGAGGAACAAGCTACTGATATAGACAGCAACCTGGATGAAATTTCCAGCAAGCTAAAGTGAGTGAAGAAGCACTCATTAAAGTTTACGCACTGTGTGACTTTACCCTACCACTCACCATGTACGTGTGCAAATGTATGTGCTTTGATCTTTATCTCATTTTGATCCTCCAATTTCTTCCACCCAAATGCATATCATGACTTCCAACCTATGTTATATTCTATTACTTGGATAGAACAATTATGGAATTGTGAGCAGATTTGTGGTTTTCACTAGTCAGAGCTGTGAGGAGAGAAAGTGGGTAAGGTCATAGGTCAGCTTAAAGTGTACTCAGGATGGAAGTCTTCTGTGTCTTCGCATCTTCAGTATTAATATTCTGATTGTGGATAGTAATTACAGCTTTTACAAGACAACGACTTTGAGCTAGAGATACGGCTTAGAGGATGACCATGAATGCCCACGTTTCCTTAGGACCCTTGTTGGTTCCTAGCACCCATGTTAGGCTACCCACAAACACATATAACTCCAGCTCCAGGTAACTTGCTACCCTCTTCAGCACACACATAAATAAACAATAGAATACATTCTCAAAAAGGCATTAATTTGGGGGAAAACTGCACAAAGGACACTTGAGATATCATCATAATTTTTTTTTACAACATGGAAGTTATATGTAAGTGTATAATTAACTCAAACTGAAGATTTAATTTAAAAGAACCTCACATTTAGCTAATAAGAATGTATGCTTACAAATGGTGCACTCACTATCAGTTTGCACTCTCTGCCTGATCCCTAATGAAGTGTAAAGAGGAAGCAGGAAGAGGGAGATGGTTTATAAAGCTGGAGACACTGGGATGAGGTGCCCACACTTGTGGCCAGAGATACCCCAGAACAGCTGTGGGACAGGATGAAAACACAGAAGGAGATTTTTGTTAGTGATGCAGTTTGTTTGATGAACTTTTCTAGCCTAAGCCCTTGATGATTGAAGTTAACCAACGCATTTCTTTGATAATGGTAATTGTGTGAGACCAAGTCTTATAGACTTGTATTTAAAGATAATCCTGGGAAGAGCCTAACATATGTGTAAGTTAGGGATTTAAGAGTGAAATGCATACATGCACAGTGGACAGTGCTTTTACCTTGCAGACCTTTGCTCTCCACTTCCTATTGGCATGGGTTCCTGTAACTAGTCTCTTTTCTTAGTAAGGAGAAACTGGACTCCAGGTAAACCATCGTTCTGTATTCTCCTTTCTTCATTTCAGTTTGTTCCTAGAGTTTTAAGATGGCAGGACTCTGTATGTGTGTGGATGTATTCTTCCCTGGACCCCGTGGGGCTGGATGAAGACTTTCACTAGGTGCTGCAAGGTTGGCTTGATCACTTTGGCCTAGGACACACTTCAGGGTCGGGACAGAGGTTCCTGTTTTTGTTCTTTTCGGTCAGCCTAAATGTTCTTGTAGCTCTGAACTCACTCGCTGCTGCTGATTCTGGGCAGAAGGTGAATGAGCTCAGGTGCGTGGAATTGAAAAGTAATGAGAATGATTAATCAAATTCCTTCCAGTAAAGGCTGCCATGCACCAGCCTCTATCCTGGCTCACCCTCCTACATGGGAAGCAGAGGCTGGGCTCTGCCCTCAGGTATTTGGTATCTCAGGGTAGACATCTGTGCTTGGAGTGAACTGAGAGGGACTGGCATGGTGTCACTGCTTCATTATGTCGCTCTGCCAAGGTTGGCTTGCAATCTCCTCGGGCCATGCTCATTTAGTTATGGAAAATAGGTTGAACATGAGTTATGGGAAATGCACTTAGCTGTGGAGACAAGATGGCCCCAGTGGTGAGCCTCTCATAGGGTGGAAAGTCCCACACAGCAGTTAAGTGGTAGCCTGGCACAGAAAGAGATGCATGGGGAATAAGCCACTCTATTGTTGGCATGTTTACTTGATTGTTGGCATACCTACTTGATTATATGTATCTATTTGCTTGACCTTTCTTTAATTTAACTCTAGGTAAATAGATACAAGTAGAATCTGTTTTCTTGATAAGATGCCTACAGTAGATACATACTTTCCTTTGCAGGTTCAAAGGATCTTATGGTCTACTATGTAAAATACAGTAAGATATACGGACATACATGTCTTTGATTTTTTTTTTTTTTTTTTGAGTTTTGACCTGGTGACCAATGAGCTCACCATTTAGGGTATAATTTTCTTCACCAAGTACATTGAGTAATATGATGTTACCTTCCATAGGAGAATGTAGGGAACTATTTCTGTTAAATGGTAAATCCTTGCACGTTACCCAGATTCTAGCCCAGGGGAATTTTTAAATGCCTTGGAAAAGAGTGCATACTTTCATACAGAGTACACATTCCTACTGACTAGCACTTTGATAATCATGGACATTACACATTGAGAAGCTCATTGGCTTGACAGAGAGTCCCTGTTGTACAGACAGAAAAAGAATGGTGTGCCTGTAAGAAGCTTTGACTTCTAGCATATGGTCTGTGTAGTAGGAAATGCTGCCTGGACCTCAAGGGGGCAGGTGTTGAGCCAAGAAGTCTTTAGAGGACAAGGCAGTACAATGTCCTTTCCAATTTCCTGCCACGCTGAGTGTGTGTGAGCCATTTGCTCTAGAGTTTATAATTGAACCATTGGTTGAACATGCTGTGTGTCTGTCTTGTAGGTGCCTGAGCACAGGGCAGGAGGACAGTTGCCCCACTGCTGCTTCATGGCATACACACCCTGCGGCACTTCCTTTAAGCTGGGAAGGAGATGCACTCTTACATAATGCCTGTCACCAGAAAAATGACAAACATCAGCATTTCTCTGCCACTAATAGAATGTGCGACCGTGGGCCAGTCTTTTACATTTTCTGTGATATGAGAGGGCTGAACCATACCAAAAAAAGTTGCAACTTAAGTTTTTCAGAAAGTTGATTAGTTTCTATTGAAACTTGGCTCAGATACTCCAGCTGTAACGCCTGACAACAGGAGTCCTACTCTGACTGAAGATGGGAAGGCAGGAGGAGAAATGTGTCCCCAGCCCCCTTGTCACTGCCTTCTTATGTCTTTGGAGAGGCTGGGGGAGCTCTAAGGATCCTTTAGGATTCCATGGGACACAGCTGTAAAACCACTGGATTCTGAAATTGCTCAGGTGTCTTCAATCATTTGTCAGTTCCATAATGTACAAATTTAGAGTGCTGTTCAATTTACCTGTGACTTTGTTCCTGTCTTACATTTTAAGGCTTTCCAGCTTGGTTCAGAGTGTACAAATTAGAAATTTTGGTTAAACTTGATTTAATTTCATTTAAAAAGAGCGAATGGCCTTTTCGTTGAGAAAACACTAAATGGCAAATGATGTGGGTACAGAGGGAGGGGCCCGGAGGATTCTGGGGCTGGGTTTAGTTGGCAGTGGTGGCTTCCTCTGGAGGAGTCAGCAGTGGGCTTAGGGTTGTGATTGTGTTTGAGAGTATGGGGCTTAGAGATAAAGCCACAGACAAGGATGCTCGTCACCAAGGTGGGTGACCTGGCCAAGGACCTAAAGATCAAGTCCCTGGGGGAGAGCCCATTAAGGAATCTGACATTTTTGACTTTTTCCTGAGAGCATTTCTGAAGGACAAGGCTCTATAAAAATCATGCTAGCACAGAAACAGACTGTGGCTGTCCATCCAACCAAGTTCAAGGCTTTTGTCATGATTTGGGCACTCTAGTCTTAGTGGTCTTAGTCCTAGCCTTAGTGGTAAGCACTCCACAGAGGTACCCACTGCCATCTGAGGGGCTATCATCTTTACCAAGCTTTTATCACCCTTGTGTGGAGAGGCTAATGAGAGAGCAATACCTGCAACCCACACTGCCCATGCAAGATGCCAGACTACTGTGGCTCTGTGCTGGTGTAACTCGTCCCTGCTCCTGAGCCCAAGAAAGTACTGATGATATCAAGTATTGACAACTGCTACACATTAGCCCTGGGATGCACTGCCACCCTGGGCAACTTTGCCAAGACCACCTTTGATGCCATCTCCAAGACCTATGGCTAACCTGTCCCAAGTCTCTGGAAAGAGACTGTATTCACCAAGTCTCCTCCTTATCAGGAACTCACTATCTTGTATAAACCCACACCAGACTCTCCTTTCAGAGGACCCTGATGTGCCTAACACATAAAGAAAGATTTTTATATAAGAAAAATAAAGTAGATTAAGTATTTTTGTTGTTGTTGCTGTTGTTTTAAAGATTGAATGGATATAAAAGGTCTTGAAATCCTGATGTTTTCTGTTCCCTTGCTCTTTATCAATGATCACCCTATACATTAACTGGCCGGAGAAATCTCTAGAAAACTGATGCGTTCCCACTTATACATGAAAATCAGAAGGTGAGAAAACAACATACTAACAGGATAGTTTTGGATAATGGAACTAAGGAGAATTTTGATTAAAAAAAAAAAAACTTCTTAACTTTAAGTAACATGCACATACATTTATAACCTTCACAGTCACAAAAAGTTATTAAAATGAACATATTTTCATCTAAAAGTAATTAAGTTAATTAAAAAGATTATTAAGTCAGCACAAAAATTCAAATTAGTAGTATTAAAAATAGCTTTTTATTGACTTGGAACTCAATGAGCCAGCACGGTTATAAATCTAAGACCCTGTATGGCTGGAACTTATAGAGGACCTCTTAGCCTTTCTTAGTGATGGATGTGCCTCATTCCTCCAGGGACAGAAGACCAATGACAGGAAAATACTCTGATGTAAGATGGAGTGGCCACTTACATGAGGCATTATTCACTATTTGGATCAGAGTAGATGTTCATATCAGTAACATATTTAATTTAAAACATCTGAGAATCTATATGCAAAGTACTCTTGTCAGGTAGATGATAGTATACTTTATTAAAATATAGATTATGTATGTATGTATGTATGTATCTATCTATCTATCTATCTTTTATCAGATATTTATTTAAATGTATGAGTGTCTGTCTGCATGTATGTCTATGTACTACATGCATGCCTTGTGTCCATTGAGGTTAGAAGAGGGTTTTGGACCCACTTGGAACTGGAGTTATAGACACTTGAGAGCTATCATATAGGTGCTGGGAACTGAACTCAGGTCCTCTCACAGAGCAGCCAGTGCTCTTAACCATCTCACCTGCTGTGGTAATACACTTTTAAAAATGATTCCTTTTACTACAGTGTCTGTGTAATGACAACCACACTAAGAGACTTGATAAATGTTGTGAGATGCCAAGGTCAGGGCTGAGTCTCCAGGACAAGCTAAGCTAATCCTAATATCACACATCGCCTTTTAACTACGGCAGCCATTTAGGAAGGTGAGTGACAGCCGAACAAAACTGCCCTGCTTTTGAATGTTCCCTTTATCTATAAGGATCTCTAAGTTAATTAGAATTCTTATTCACCAGCAATTTTTTTTAAAAGCTCTGATTTCAGTATCTGCTTGTCTTCTTAAAGAGAGATAGGAGGGTAATGGATGGGTAGATAGATGGGGCAGACGGAAATGGCTACAGTAGCCAGACAGATCCATATTCAGTTTATTATGCTTGATTTTCAGAGTTAATTGAGTGTTTTACCCTAAAATTGTCTTTTTTCTTCTTCTTCCTCTCTTTACTATAATTTAAAAGATAAAAAAAAAAAAAAAAACCCAAGTCAATTTAAAAGTATGCTTACTAAAGTTCTAAAGTTTCGATGGTCTCTGTAGCCATTGATTCAAAGAGTGCAAGTGGCCAGATAAAACTGGCTTTACTGTGTTCTTGGATAAGCAGTTTGTTTCCTGTGTTTTTGTTTGTTTGCTTCCTCGGTAGCACTGGTTAATCAAACAGAGGACTTCAAGCTTTGTTGGCAAACACCCTCCCACCGAGTCACATCTCCAGACCCTGCACAGAGATTCTCTGAGGCTGCATGTGTGAGGAAGCATTGAAGTGAAGGATGGGGGATAGCACAGCCCGCTGCACCCCACTAAAAATACTAGGCGAGACATTAAGGTGGTCCCTACTGCTTGGCTCAACTGCAAACATGCGTGTTCTGCCTCTAGCACAGGGAAACCTTTTATGTGTTTATAGAATGCATCATCTTCAGGGTAGATACCTTCATTTTTGGGTGATGGATGAGTAAGTGAAGTGCTAGAACATGTAAGTAACATATGTCACAGAAGCCTTCAAGGACAGAGTCAGAATCTGAATCCTGAATTTTACGCTCTGAGACTAGCAGTGCGTTCATTGGCCCCTTTTAGTCAGTCACATTATACTTTTTGTTTCTGAGGTTCACAGCTGTATTCGCCCTCCAATTAGTAGTACCACTGAGTTGCTTTCTATATATTGTTGCTAAAACAGTATTGTCTACATTCTTTTTAATTTCCTTCAGGAAAACCCACATCATATTATTCGGTTGATATTGGGTTAGCTCTCCAGTCTTCTGGAGTTGTGCTCAAAGTGAGGCCATCGGGCAGGAGGTGGTCTTGAATATTGAATAAAAAGAGCACTCTGTTGGAAGATCCCATGTGACCTCAAATATGTGACTTAACCTCTTAGAATCCCGTCTCCCTTCTTTTCATAAAGACCTTGGTAGCACCTGTGTTCTTACATTCTTTATAGGGCTGTTTCCTAGGGGCTTCAATAGTCACTTCCAAAGCGTTAGATGTGTATGGAGTCGTATTCCTTGTACAAATGAAGGCTTCTGGCCAAATCACTTCTTTCCTGGGAATAATGAGAGTGTCTTATAAACTGACAGTTGCTTCCGTAAAATACCTGAGACAATAACTTAAATGGAAGGAGTCCTTTAGTGTCACTGCTACAGAAGTTTCAGTCTCTGGTTAGTTGGCTATGTCTCAGTGGTGAGACAGAAAGTCATGCAGAGGACACATAGTGAAGCAAAGACAATTACCCCATGGCTTCCAGAAAACAAAAAGAGAATGGAAAAGGAAGTACAGTCTCAGTATTAGCTTTAAGAGCAAGCCCCAGTTGACCTATGCCCCAGCCATTCCCTACTTCTAGAAGGTTCCACCACCTCTCCATAGCATAGTTTGGGAACAAACCTTTGGCATATGATCAGTGGGGGCACTTAGATTCCAATCCTTTTACCAGAAGGCAGTCGGTCCTGGCACAGAGGATTGCTGGTAAATTTTTAAAGAGACAAATCTTTCTTGTCATCTTACAAGTGTGTTGATTTTGTTACTCTACTCCCATCCCAGAGCATGCTATGGTCCAATAAAGACTCAAAGAATAGTGAAGATGCTGGTGAGCTGTGACCTGCTATCCTAGGATGCTAGTCTTTGCAATGTCCCTTTATGTATTTTGTTCCTGTTTAAATTATTCAGATGATGAGGAGATGGGGAGGAAATAGTTGCATTCTTAGGTCACTTGAAGTTGTGTATAGAGTAAGAACCTTCTAGGCTTTTTCTAACATTCCAAAATCATTATTCCTTATTAGAGTACAACTGACTGTCAAAGCCAATGTCTCCAATAGTTTAAAAGGAAGAAGCCACAAAGCTCTAATGATTACCTAGTGTCTGTCACCTCAAGGCTAGATACTTTCATATATTCCCAGTATTCCATAGATACTTTATTGACCTGGTGGGATAGCTATCACTAATGCTCTCTGGTTAAAGTCTAATATCATTCAAGAAGTCAGAGACCAAAGCAGGATTTGAACTTGTTTTTGCAATGCCAAGTACAACAATCTTTTGGCCACAGTTAGACATATGGGGTATACCAGTGATACTCAAAATGGTCCTGTAATGAATCACTGAAAAACCAACCTCCTACTCTGAAATGTTAGGGAGAAAGCTGTGATATGAATGGGAAGGGCAGTATTTGGGAAGAAGAATGGGACCAATAAGAGGAAGAAGGAAGAGACTGCTATGGGGTATGAATACAGGCAAAGATTAGGGTTGTGAAAGACATTAATGAATGTAATTTATTAAAATCACTTTGATGATAGACGTCAGCTTCCCTTTTTCTTATTATGAAAATCAATCTGTGTCCTTATGGAACAGGGGTCCCAGAGGTTTATATAAATGAGGTTTAATTGGAACACAGCCATGCCCATTTGTATGCATATTATTTTTAGCTGTTTTCTTCAATGGTAACCTGAGTGTTTCCAGCAGAGACCATGTCTTGCAAAGCCTGAAATATTTACTTCCTGACTTATTACAGAAAGTTTTGCTAACCTGGGTTCAGA
The DNA here is from genome assembly GCF_903995435.1 of Acomys russatus. NCBI lineage: Eukaryota > Metazoa > Chordata > Mammalia > Rodentia > Muridae > Acomys > Acomys russatus. Next base: position 97,921,357 of record NC_067137.1, read on the forward strand.
GCATGTGGACATTATAGAGAAATATTAAAAAATAAAAAAAAAATGCCTAGAACTATATTGCTATTCTTAATTTGTCTTCCCCAGCCATTAAATTGCTAGGAGATGTAATTTTAATGGCTGAATAATATTCTTTAGTGTTAATGTATCACATTTCACTTGATCCCTCCTTTCTACACATAGTCTACTTTTTTTCAGTCACAAATGATGCTATGTGTATGTCTGGTTACATAATCACTGTTCTACCTCTTTACTGTCAAATGATAGTAGTGAGCTTATTTGATATAAGATACAAGAATCTGTAATGTTCTTGGTATCTGTAAAATAAAGAAGTTGTTTTTGCAGCTTACACTGAGTGGTATAGCATCGATGGCCATGTCTGCTTCTGCTAGCCTTTGTTAGGGCTGAGAAATATGACTTTGTTTTTGAAAACTTTACTATGTGTAGCATAAACTCCTCTCCATTTTCCTTTATGCTATGCACCTATCAGTTTTCTCTTGAAGATTTAACTTTTTCTTAATTAATATATACACATAGTACAAAGGCATGGGTTTCATAATGTCATTTTATTTAAGTAGCTCATGTAGTTTGATCATGTTTACTTTCCAATACACTCTCTTGTCTCCTCACCCTCCTAGCCCCCCTCTTCTTCCTAAACAGCATTCCCATTTTTATGTTATCTGTGTGTTTGAACAGCCCAGGTTCCATATATGAGAAAAAGGTGACATTTGTCTTCTGAGATGTGGCTGATTTCATTTACCACGATAATCTCCCATTGTACTCGGTGTTCTATAAATGATGTAATTTTCTCATCCTTTAGAATGGCTGAATAAAACGCCATTGTGTATATTGACAACATTATATTTATCCATTCATCCGCTAATGAACACCTAGGCTCATTCTATCTTTTGGTTATTGTGAATTGGGCCACAATAAACATGTGCAGGCATCTTGCGGCGTGCTGATTTAAATTCATTTGAGCCGGGCGTTGGTGGCGCACGCCTTTAATCCCAGCACTCGGGAGGCAGAGGCAGGTGGATCGCTGTGAGTTCGAGGCCAGCCTGGTCTACAAAGTGAGTCCAGGATAGCCAAGGCTACACAAAGAAATCCTGTCTCGAAAAAGCCAAAAAAAAAAAAAAAAAAAAAAAAGTAAATTCATTTCAGTATATTCCCAGGAGTAGTATAGCTGGGTCATATGGTAGTTCTATTTTTTTGTCCTGGCTAGAATTTGCCTGCTGGTAGCCATAGTGGCTATACTAGTTCATACTCCCATAAGCAATATATTTTCTCTTACTATTTTGATAGATTTTTGTTAGCTAATATTACTGTCACTTAGTGTTACAAACACTTATTGTAACATTTAAAACTTTTCTGCTTTGATTTTGCTTATATGTTTTCTAGGGAGCTGGTTATTTTTCTTAAAGTTTATTGCCTACTTCCCTTATGATGATTCCTTCCATGAATTTTTCCTTGTTTAAAAACACCTTTCTAGATCAGAGGTTAAATGTTCAATATAAAAATTAAGTCTGGCGCAAGGTACTGAACTGAGTTCCATCCTTTTGTTTTTCAAGTTGAAAAGTTTAGCAGTAGATAAAATTTACTAGTGATTTCTCTTATCCCATCACTGGCTTGTGCCACGCTTTCTGTTCCTAAGCTTCAAGAGATTCTAGGTTTTCTTCTGTACTCAGTTACTCTTTCAGTGGTACTTGTAATGGTTGTTATTGTTTTGTAGTACAGACTAATACCTACTACAGAAGGCTACCCTTCATTATTCTGTTTTGTGTGTGTGTGTGTGTGTGTGTGTGTTTTGTGCACATGACTTTAAAACTTCAAGTGCTTGTTGATCTTTATTGTGCTAATTTTAGCACATGGTTTGTTAAACTATACCTCAGATTCCTAATGTAGTTGACCACTTACTTTTATAAATAAAGTTTTATTGGGATATAGAGATACTCTTTATTCTCCATCACATTTCCTTACAATGGCAATGCTGAATACCTTGACAGAGATTATTAAGGAGTTACAAGGCCTGAACACACTCACATTACATTTTATAGAAAGCTTGCCAACTCCTGACAACAGGAGTCTAAGTATTCAGGACACCAGTGTTAAAGGTCTAGGAGAACAGACTTCTTGGGATGCCATGCATTTCACACAGGACTTTTGCTACTGGTTCTAGCTTACTGCATCTTTGTCTTCTTCCTAGTGACACAAGATTCATGACAGAGGGAAATCTCCCATCTTCAGCTGGATTCTCATTAGCTGTCGAATGAGAAGCATTTATTCCTATTCCAGCTCCTCTCTACAGCTATGAACGCTTGGGAGTTACCATTATGCACCATTAGCCTACGCAGAATACACACTGCCGTGGAAATCTACAACTTGAAAGAAAGCCTTCTTACTGTTGGTTGAGTGTATCAGGTATTCTGACCATCTCTTCACTATTACGCTCCACTGACCCAAGCTAAGAGAAGCCAGTCATGTCTGGACTATTGGACATGGCCTATGATAGGAGCATCTGAGACACTTTGATGGAAGAAGGTCCAAAGAGTATGAGCTCATAAAAGGCAACCGAGGTTACTAAGAAGGTTAATACCTTAAGTGTGTGAGCATATCTGAAAGAGGCTGGTGACCTTTCTCTGTGACAGGTGTGGGCTCCGTGCTCATAGAGCACTTATAGGGAGCTAAAGTGGGCCTTTTATGGATTTAAAAATAATTGAATAACCATATCTCCACAAGGACAGACACTATCCTGCAGAGAACACACAAGCTTTTGTTGGGTTGTTTATTTTTGTGACAGTTTTGAAACTCCGTCATGTCCTGCTAGGAAGTACTAGTCTTCAATTTCTGTGGTCTGAGTTGAACTTTCATGTACACAGCAAGGCGCTGTGTAGTTTGCTATAACTAGGCAGAACTGCAGGGAAGGCAGGCAAGAAAAATCCCTTAAAAATAGTGTGTGTGTGCATGAGGGTGTAGGTAGACATGAAAAAGAGAAAGAAGATAAAAAAAAACCCAGTATTTCAAAGAGAGTCATGCATATTAAGAATGTTTAAAAAATAGACTAGGTGAAATCCAGTGCATCAAAAAAAAAATAAAAACTAAAAAAACAAAACAAACAAACAAACAAAAAACGATTTTTATACCAAGCAAGGTTTGAGAAAAAAACATTTTTAATAGTTTTTATTCTCAGAAAGGAAGGATATCATTTTTCTAGACTCAAGATATTTTATTCTTTCACACTATGTAAGACTGATTAAATTAAGGGTATGAAAGAGTATGTTGAAGGGAGACAACCTGGGAGATGGGAAGTTAAGAACCAGGGCCAAGTGGGTGTGAACAGAAAAGGAAAAGAGGGCACAGTAGGAGCAGAAATGAAAATGAAAGCATCTCAAAGATCTGCTAATAAGAGCTGGAGTTTGATGATGGTCTTTCAAAAGTTCAGACACAGAAGTCACTGTGAGTTCATGTGAGTTCACATTGTAAGCTGTGCCACTGGCCTTAAGGATGGTTCTGCTACCCAAGAGTGCACTGTGCAGATGTTAACACTTGAGGCTTGGCACTACTGAACATCCGGGTTCACTGACATGTGTGCATTAACCCTGCTGCTTACTGAAAACAGTTACAATGCATATTCCCTAGGGACACTGACCCTAAGCGAGAAGCTGAACTTATAGACATGCGAGTCCCTCCTACTGATGGGCAGGCATTCCATGCTGTGAACTTTCTGATAGAATGGAATGACTGACGTCTTAGATTTTAAAAGAAACTGGAATGCTGACTCGTTGTCTAAGATGGTGGGCTGTATAGTCAGAAGTCTAAGTTTGAGTATGTGCAAGCTGTGTTCCTTTACGAAAGTTCACTCTGAGTCTGTAAATGGCAATGGTCAAAGTACCTTTTTGTAATACACTGGGGCATATGTGAAATGGTACAGGCTGCTCAGCAGCAATCAGTCAGTATTAGCTAGTTATTAACTTAATGTTATGGTCATCCTGTGTATTATACTTCATGTTAGCTATCATTATTATTACTTGTAATAGTTTATACATTTTCTAAACAAGTGTCATTCTGGAGGAAGTGGTAATTTACATTACAAATTCTTGCAAGAACACCCTTGAAGTTCGATAAGCCAAGTGAAATAAAGTTATTTAATATCAGTTACCTACTAGTTAATTTCAGGTCAAAAGGTTCACAAAGGATAAAAAATTTTTAAGGATAAAATGTTATTATGTAAGATACCTTAGCATTTGAAGTAAAAATGTAGATGATTTACTTTTATTGGAAAGCAAGGCCAAGTATTAAATCAGTCTTGTTCAACCCAAGCCTAGTTGTAGTCCCTAAAGTGTTCTAAAATAGCTGGAGAAGGATGGATTAGATTCCATGAATCTGAGGACCAATGATGAGTTATAGGCTAGAAACTGCTTTTCAGAGCCCTAGGTTCACTAATCCACCGAAAAGAGAGCCTGTCATTCAGTGCCCGTGCCTTGTAAAGGCCCATCACAGAGAATGCAAGGGAAAAAGATTCAACCAGTGAAATAATGAGGGAAAATAAGTGAAAGTTTTTGTTTACTTAAAAAAATTAAATGTTTTATTTTGCAAGAATTGCATGTCTGAGTGAAGTTATAAGAAATAATGCATGGAGATACAATGTGTCCTTTACTTATTTTCCTTTATAGCAGCCTGGAACAAAGTGGATGCACAGTTCCATCACCAGGAAAGGCAGAGAGTTCTGCAAGCCTTTCTCAAGTTGTCTGTGGTAAACCTGCCCACTTAGCTTATACCTCGCTCCCTACTTAAACCCGGGAAAGTACTAATCTGCACTCCATTTCTGTAGTTCCGTTATTGCAAAATTCTGCTTAAGTGAAATCATGCCTTAAGCAAACTTCAGTTTTCGCTTTATTCACTTTGTAAAATACATATCACAGTTTATTCCACCACTCACCTGTTAAAGGATACCAGCGTTATTTTCATATCTGGCTATTATGGAAAAAGCTGCTGCCAATGTTTGGGCACACTTTCTCATATGTACACACAGTAGCACACTTGCTATTAATTATGTAGTTAGTTTTTCTTTTCTTTTCTTTATTTAAGTGAAACAACAGAAGCGTTTCCCAGAGGCCCTGACAGCAGTTCCTGGAGGGTCCGTGTGGTAGACTTTTTTCAGTCACGGCATTTTGACTGCACACATTCATATCTTATTATAGCTTTGTGACAGATGTGTAGTGAAGTCTCACTGTGGTCTGCGGTTTCAACGCATGTTTTTCTCAGCCACTAACAATGTGGAATGTGTTTCCTTGCACTTATTTGCTGTCTGTATGCTGTCTTTAGTGAAATGCATTGTTGGCTCTTCTCCTTGCCTCAATGAGTTAAAAAAAACAAACAAACACTGAACTGAGAGTTTTTTATTTATTTTTGTATTTTGTTAAATGTGTGGCTTGCAGGTACATTGCCCCATTCTGTAGCTTGTCTTTTCATCCTCTGAACAGGATCTCTTGAGAAGAAAGAGTATAACTTCAATGCAGACCACTCTGTGAATATTTCTCTTACTGACTGTGTTATCGTTGTCAAGAACTCTCCACCAGGTGTGGCATGTTCGAGCGTCTCACCTGTATTTTGTTCCTAAATAAGTTACACTTGTAAATTCTTCTTAAGTCTGTGATGCATTTGAGGGTAATTTTTAAAATAATTTCATTA